>NC_086319.1:61572071-61906238 GCF_036172605.1 Pelobates fuscus | reverse complement strand
ATGTCAGTAATAATAATATGTACACAAGCTACTGATTTTGTTCATTAGTACTATTGATGATCAGATCACCATTCCCAAATTAGTCTAGTCACATAAAGTTGTGTGTGTTTGTATAACTTATACCAACTTCCAATCAGGATACTAAACATATTATCAACACAATGAAAGGCAAATTATCACCCTAAGCTATCAAAAAAACAAATGTATTTAAAATTGAGTTGGAAGCCTTTGTTGTATTAGTTTGTGATAAGATGCAAGGCAGATGAAGAAGCTGTTAGTTGACTGGAATGTTTGAAGTAATTATTGTGAAATAGATTATATTCTCTATTTTTAAGGCTGATGTCTTATACCAGCCATTTGAGATATTTTGTGTATGAGAAAAGGAAAATGTTTTAATACATTTGAAGGTCTACTCCACATATTAAGTAACAACATATTCAAGTAATGTATTGTAGGTATGCACAAACAAGGTCGTACATGTAGATGTGCCCACTTACTCTTATTTCTAATTTATTCTTTTTATGTATATGCAAATGTGTGAAGTTATCTACATATACAGTTGTAATCAACATTTTTCAACTCCCAGTGAAAATCAGGTTTATTTTCTTAAGCACATTTTGCTGTTATGAACTGCTGCAAACGAGATGCATATTCAGACACCAGCTTCTGGCAGCGTTCCAGAGGAATCTTAGTCCATCGCTCATGAGCAATGGCCTCCAGTTCAGTAATATTCTTGGGTTTGCAGGCTGTAACCACCTTCTTCAAATCCTACCAGAGATTTTCTATGGCGTTCGAGTCAGGTGACTGTGATGACCACTGTATAAATTTCCAGGACTTCTGCAACCAATCCTTGGTGAAATTTGAGGTATGCTTAGGATCATTATCTTGTTGGAAGGTCCAATGAAACCCAAGCTTCAGCTTCTTCACAGATGGCATGACGTTCTTCTCTTAACTTTGTGGACCATTCTTTTGACTTATTTCTAACATGCAGTCAAATATAACACTCAACAAACCATTAGCCACTTCAAGTATTTGAAGTGTTCCAGCTCAAGCACCCCTGGTGCAACTAATGAAGCTGTTGATTAGTTGTATTAGGTGTGCTTGAGACAACATCTGTTTTGCATATTGTAATGTTGTAAGGTATTCCTTTCAGGGGTTTGACTAATTTTGAGACTGGAGAAGTCATCAAACCACTTGAAGCATTTGTTGTGTTGAGCTACTTAAATTTCTTTTGTTTGATTTTTTTGATTGCAAAAAGCTGAAAGTCTGTAAATTTTGACAATAAACCTGATTTCCTGATTAATAATAAAAGCATCTCTTATGGGTAACTCCACCCCCAGACCAGATCAGGACAGGATTTAACCAATAAAAAAGAGACTGACATGACTAAGAGCTAAAGTAGCTCCTACTTCCATACACAAGTCTTTTTATGTCCTCAGCTGGACTGATAGGAATAATTTCTCCTAAATGTCTCATTTTTGGCCACCTTCCCATGTGTACCATGGGTCTCCTTGCACAGTTCAGCCTGTATGTGCCTGCAGGACCCAGTAAACTGCCTACATGTGTAGGACTAAGGTTTATATCTATATAAATAAATAATATTAATATTTGTGTGTTGAAGATTGGCAAGGGCTTTTTAAAGGCCCTTACATAATCTACCTAAAGTCACGGTGCCTGATCGGCACCACAGTGTGACCGCACCTGATCGGTACAGTCACACTTTCGCAGTGCCCGATCGGCACCACAGTGTGACCGCGCCTGATTGGAGTGGTCGCACTAGATGAAGGAGAGGTTACTCCCCAGATCCTCTCCCACCATGCAGTTTGAGGATCGGCGGCCGGGTCCAGCGTTGGGAGGGACGCCGGCCACTGCTTGACGGTGCTCATTAATAACGCCACCCACAATGACGTCACTAGTTATGTGAACGTGCGTGCGGTGTCAGGTTTTCACCGTGCAAACACGTTCTGGGGTCATGGGACCCAAATTAGCCAATAGCAGGATTTACTGGTTATAAACAGTTATTTAAACCCAAACCTGCATTTGTTTCCATCCTGCTGGTTATCCGAGAGCGCTTTCCTGATTCTGATTATTGTTTTTTGATCTTGGCTTGACTTGACATCCCGTATTTCTGGAATCCCTGACCCTTTGGCTTTGTTCTTTCCATATTTGTTCTTTTCTGTATTCCTGACCTCGGCTTGTGACTGTTTATTCTATTACGTTAATTCCGGTCATTCTAAGGCCCGGTAATACATTGTTACTGTTTGAATTTGTTATGTGTTTTACTTAATTCTGCTTGTCGAGCCACTGGTTCGTCCTGACACCTACTAACCCTTTGAGGCATTTTAGGAAAGCAGTGTTTCTTCACCTCTCTTATATGTCTACATTTCCTGTCTGGGTTAAATGCATCCGGAACCCTACTTTGAGTTTTCTTTCGTGCTATCAAATTCCATCAAACGCTGAAGCTTTTGGCGTTCTTCTATTCTTCTAGGTAAGTATATTGACATTAGCGTTCGATCACTCAAAAGAGGGTTTGGCTTAAGTGCTCCCAGGCCTGTGTATGCAGAGCGCCATTAAACACTGCATTTATACCTTCCTTAAGGGTAATTAGCGTGAAGCATTCAGCATCCTCTTCTTCTGAACATGCATGCACAAATAGCCGCGAATCCCTTGAAGGGACATTGGTCTTTTAGAACTTAAGGACACAGTAATAAAAAGTTTATTTTGTTCCAAAAACTGCAATATTTGGCCGTTTATCAACTTGTAGCCTCAATTATATCTCTGTGATTTTTCAGGTATTATTTTTTTTTTCATGTGATTTTATCCAATCGTTTACCTTAATTCCACTGAGGAATTTAATTATCATATCCCCTATTTCCTTTCTTATTTCCAGATGGCTTTTCACCTTGCCTCTTATCTTCCAGGGTCTAAAAAACATAGGTAAGCCAAGTTAACGTAAAATCCTTCTTTGGAGATAAAAAGATTGCCAACAGGCGAAGCACCAAAAAATGGATACCGCTCCTTCGTCTGCACCAGACTACTTGGAAGATATTCCAGAGGACGAAGATGAAGATATGGAGGACTTTTCTAAATCACTAGACTCCAGAGAGGTACAGAAATCTATTTCTCTGAAACTTTTCCTTTAGTCTATACTATCCCCACTTGATAGCTTACCTTTGAAAGATCATTCTTATATCATACCTCGTATATTATAACTGTGGACTTTCACTTCATTTTGCAATTTTGCAATTTTCACTTAATGTTTCCTGTGCATATGTTAAAATGTAAAAAAATTCCATTTACCCACTAATTTATTTTCAACTGAAACCGATTGCAGATTATTCTGACCACATTTTTAGCTTACTAACTGTTCATTTTATTATATATCATGTTAAATATTTGCTTTCTACTTCTTTTTGTACTTCTTATCAAAGCAATAAATGTTGAGTTTAAACAAAAATAGTTAATAATTATAGAGATTTATATAGATTAGTTTAGAATGTAAAAGGCAGTACACTAAAAATAATTTGGTATATATCAGTGGGACAGTTGTATTTTGATGACCATAGCACACAGCCTAAATTAAGAAAACTTAGGAGACATTTCTTTCACTTTTTCGAGCTGCGCTTATACTGTGGATAAATCAAATATTGTGAAACACAATATTTAGATATGATAATTTGTTTCAAATTCCTTCAATTATAGAATCCACCTTGTCAATGTTTATTAGTGTATACTTAAAAAAAATGGTATTTTGAAGGATTGAAGGCAATAGCATGAAATAACCAAATAGATGTTAACTTATAATTTTCAGTAGTAATGTAATATAATGGATAGCTCCTCAGCAATTATTTGAACACAATGAAGATGACAAATCTAATTTTTAATAACTGAATTTTGCGTTATCAGTCAATTTACGCAATCATTTTTTTTTATAATTCTTTATTTTTTCTGTGCTTAGAATAACAAACAGACTTGTAATGCCACAACAGCAGGTACAACCTTATGAGGACAATTAAACAATATCATGGCACTGGATAAATCAGCACAATTTTTGATGTAAATAATCATGCTTAAACAGAATACATCAAATAAAGTTATGCAGAGGTAGAGGTTAGTCTAGTAGGGAAGCATATCTAGTGATATAAAGATATTAGTTTAACCACTGGGTATGGGTCAGCCTATGCGAGCTAACAATATAAAGTGCGGTCAATGCATGAGTAGATGATATCAAAACTGAGTTAGGGACCGCTCAGCTGATGCCCGCGGATGGGAGGCTGTCAACAAAGGTCAGTATAGCAGCAGGCTGTGGGACAGTGGCCATCTTGAGCCATATGCTGCAACCCCTGGAGTTGCTTGACTTACTAAGCCACATAGTGGGCCACAAGAGTGTACCAGTGAGGACCGGGATAACCCCCACCGGTCCAAGGGGGGAGGAGAGCAAGGCTCAGCAGTGGGTGCTTTCCAGACCTAGAAAGTTTTCCTCGAGGAGCTCCAGGTTCATGCGACCATCTTGGTCGGCTATCAGGCCCCACCCCCCCTTGTTCAACCATTTTTATGGTCTCGGGTTATTGTATTCAAGAAAGGCAAATGATCATGGGAGTCTGCAGGGGGCGGGGCAAGTTGGAGCACTTGCCTCCCTCCCCCCCCCCCCCCCGGATTTTTACAGCCTTGCGCCAGTATTTTTCTTTTGAGATTGATAATACACTGCAATACCAATGCCAGGGTGGGGAGATAGCCTACAGATCAGGGAAGTGAGGCATGGGGGGGCAGCCTACAGATCAGGGAAGTGAGGCATGGGGGGGCAGCCTACAGATCAGGGAAGTGAGGCATGGGGGGGCAGCCTACAGATCAGGGAAGTGAGGGATGGGGGGGCAGCATACAGAAAGTGTCAGCAAAAAACAGGAAGGTAAAGGAGCAGAAAGGAGAAGGAACAGAAATGAGCAGGAAGGGACATCAACGAGCAGAAAGGGTCAGCAATGAGCTGGAAGAGACAGAAGGAGCAGAAAGGTAAAGTAGGAGAAGCAGCAGAAAGTAACAGAAATAAGCAAAACGGGTCAGGAAGGGGAAGCAATGAGGAGGAAGGCTCTGCAAGGAGCAGAAAGGGTTTGCAAGGAGCAGAAAGGGTCTGCAAGGAGCAGAAAGGGTCTGCAAGGAGCAGGAAGGGTCTGCAAGAAGCAGAAAGAGTCTGCAAGGAGCAGGAAGGGGCAGCAAGGAGCAGAATGAGTCAACAAGGTGCAGGGAGGGGCAACAAGGATCAGGATGTGACAGCAAGGAGCAGGACGGGTCTGCAAGGAGAAGGAAGGGTCTGCAAGGAGAAGCAAGGAGCAAAAAGAGTTAGCAAGGGGCAGGAAGGGACAGAAGGAACACAAAGTTAAAGGAGCAGAATGTCAGGATCGGGACAGGGATCCAACACGCAGAGTACAAAGAGTGGAAAGGTACGTATACCGGGCCTTAGAATGGCCGGACTAACGTACCGAGAGTAAAGAATAGTCAGAGACAAGCCGAGGTCGAGGGAACGAGAAGACAGATAAGCGAGAGACAAGCCGGGTCAAGGGATAACAGAGAAGCAGGGTAGTACAACGAGCCGAGTCAAAACCAATAGAGCAAACTAGAATACCAGAGCACTGAGTGACTAGACAAGCTAGAACCACGACAGGGCAATGAGCTGAAGTAAGGAGTAAGCTTAAATACCCTGGCTCTGGATGGAAATCACGCCTCTGACAAGTACCGATTGGATATCGGACACTTGAGTGACAGATCGCTCGTGATAGCGTCATGACGTCACGTATTGAGCGTCCTGCTAGAAAAGGACGTGGATTCCTCGCGGCCGGTGTTTAAGTGACTGGATGAACCGCGAGGAACGGAGGAAACCGCTCGCCTGGACGGATACACCACCAAGTCTCTACCTCCCTTAGAGGTAGAGGCCTCAGGTACCCTGACAGTACCCCCCCTCTCAGATACGCCCACCGGGCGGAATGAACCGGGGCGAGATGGGAAGCGGAGGTGAAATGCTCTGCGAAGGCGAGAAGCATGGACGTCCTCCTGAGGTACCCAACTCCTCTCCTCAGGACCATATCCCCTCCAGTTGACCAGATATTGCAATTTTCCCCTTGAAATTCTGGAGTCAATGATGGAGCTGACCTCGTACTCCTCCCGACCCTCCACCTGAACAGGACGAGGCGAGGGGACCTTAGAGGAGAATTTGTTGCAAATGAGGGGTTTCAACAAGGAGACATGAAAAGAGTTAGGAATGCGCAAGGCAGGTGGCAGAGCAAGGCGATACGCAACCGGATTGATACGAGTGAGAACCCTGTAAGGGCCTATGTAGCGAGGAGCAAATTTCATGGATGGAACTTTTAGGCGAATATTCTTAGTACTCAACCATACCCTATCCCCAGGAACAAAAACAGGAGCCGCTCTTCTATGTTTGTCAGCGTGTTTCTTGAACAGCGAGGAACTATGTAATAGAATTTGCCGAGTCTGATCCCATAATTTCTTCAGGTTGGCGACATGATCATCAACCGACGGTATCCCCTGAGAAGAGGAAACCGAAGGAAAAATCGAAGGATGAAAGCCATAGTTCATGAAGAAAGGGCTAGAGCGAGTTGAATCGCAAACAAGGTTATTGTGTGCGAACTCCGCCCAAGGAATCAGACCGACCCAATCGTCCTGGTGTTCGGAAACAAAGCAACGCAGATACTGTTCGATCTTTTGATTAGTACGTTCAGCAGCTCCGTTAGACTGAGGGTGATAGGCAGAGGAGAAGTTCAATTTGATGCCCATTTGAGAACAAAAGGATCTCCAGAAACGTGAGACAAATTGAGAACCTCTATCAGAAACAATCTCTGAAGGAATCCCATGTAGGCGAAAAACTTCTCTCGCAAAAATCTCCGCCAATTCAGGAGAAGTCGGAAGTTTAGGTAATGGCACGAAATGGGCCATCTTAGTAAATCTATCCACCACCGTGAGAATAACAGTCTGTCTTTTGGAAGCAGGCAAATCAACGATAAAGTCTATGGACAAACAGGACCAAGGTTTCTCAGGAATGTCCAAGGGGTGTAACAGGCCACATGGGGATGCATGAGGTAGTTTAGTCTTGGCACAAGTCTCACAAGCTGCGACGAACTCCTCAATATCTTTACGAAGTGAAGGCCACCAGAAATCCTTGGATATCAGAGAGTATGTCTTGCGAATACCAGGATGACCAGCTATTTTACTTTCATGAAAACATTGTAAGAGCTCCAGTTGAAGTTCAGGAGGAACAAAGTTTCTTCCCTCAGGAGTGTTTCCGGGAGCTAGATGTTGTGACTTCAAGATCTGGTCAAGTAGCGGAGAATGAATTTTGAGACTGGTATTAGCAATAATATTGCATTTGGGTACAATGGAAGACAAAAGTGGTTCAACTGAAGCAGAGGGTTCATATTGGCGAGATAGCGCATCGGCTTTAGAATTCTTTGACCCAGGTCTATAAGTCAGAACGTAATTGAAATGGGTAAGAAACAACGACCAACGAGCCTGCCTGGAGGACAGGCGCTTGGCCTCTCCGATATAGGACAAGTTTTTGTGGTCTGTCAGAATGGTAACAGGATGTAATGTACCTTCCAATAAATGTCTCCATTCTTTCAAAGCCTTGATAACCGCTAGTAATTCTCTGTCACCAATGTCATACCTGCTTTCAGTACCGGTCAATTTTTTAGAGAAAAATCCACATGGATGTAATGGTTTATCAACACCCAACCTTTGAGATAGAACAGCACCTAAACCAGTCTCTGATGCGTCTACCTCGAGCAAAAAAGGCAGAGAAGTGTCAGGGTGAACTAAAATTGGAGCGGAAGCGAAAAGCTCCTTGAGAGTCTTGAACGCAAGGAGAGCTTCAGTAGTCCAATTCTTAGTATCAGCCCCCTGTTTGGTCATGTTAGTGATAGGTGCAATAATGGAAGAATAGCCCTTAATAAAGCGCCTATAATAATTGGAAAAGCCAATAAATCTCTGTATGGCTTTAAGACCTGTGGGTAAAGGCCACTCTAGAATGGATTGGAGCTTATCCGGATCCATCTTAAATCCCTCCCCAGAGATCACATAGCCGAGAAAGGTTACCTGGGTTTGATCAAAGCTACATTTCTCCAACTTGCAGTACAAGCCATGCTGGAGAAGCTTGTGCAAAACCCTCCTGACTTGCTTGTGATGAATCTCAATCTCACTAGAATGAATGAGTATATCATCTAGGTATACAATGACGCACTCTTGCTGAAATTCCCTAAGAACCTCGTTTATCAGATCTTGGAATACCGCTGGCGCATTGCATAACCCAAAAGGCATAACAGTATATTCATAGTGACCATATCGAGTATTGAATGCCGTCATCCACTCATGTCCCTGCTGGATTCTCACCAAGTTATATGCCCCTCTGAGGTCTAACTTGGTGAAAATTGTAGAGCCCTTCAAACGATCGAAGAGTTCGGTGATCAAGGGAATCGGGTAGGCATTTTTAATGGTTATCTTATTCAAGCCTCGATAATCAATACAAGGTCTCAAAGAACCATCTTTCTTTTTAACAAAAAAAAATCCAGCCCCGGCAGGGGAGGAGGACCTCCTGATGAATCCCTTGTCTAAATTCTCGTGAATATATTCCTCTAGGACTGAGTTCTCCTTTATAGATAATGGGTATACATGACCTCTGGGAGGCATGGTACCAGGGAGTAGGTTAATTTTGCAATCAAAGGACCTGTGTGGGGGTAAGGTATCGGCTTTCTTTTTGTCAAATACTGCCTTTAAATCTAGATACTGAGACGGAATTTGTGTCTCTGTAGGATTGTCAGAGGTATTCGATGTATTAGTTAATCCAAGAGGTAAGACCTTCCGCAAGCATTTTTCTTGACAATTCTCTCCCCACGAAACTATCTCCCCTGATTCCCAATTAATAATAGGGTTGTGTCTCCTCAGCCAGGAGTACCCCAGGACTATGGGAATAGACGGAGAAGAGATGAGCATTAAGGATATATCCTCTTTATGCAGGATGCCAACAGTCAAGTTAATCGGTATGGTCTCATGGAAAATAACAGGCTCAAGTAACGGTCTACCATCGATGGCCTCGACAGCCAGAGGTGTCTCTTTTAACTGGGATGGAATAGCATGCTTGGCAGCAAAACCCTGATCTATAAAGCTCTCAGCAGCTCCAGAATCGATTAGTGCCATAGTCTTAACTACTCCCTTCTCCCACTTTAAAGAAACGGGTAACACAAGCCTGAGCTCCTTGTAGTTATGAATAGAGGACAAAGTAGAAACACCCAAGGCCTGTCCTCTAGAGGAACTTAGGTGCGAGCGTTTCCCGAACGATTGGGACAATTTAGGCGTAAATGACCCCTGACTCCACAATACATACATAAACCCTCCCTTCTCCTGTACTGTCTCTCCCTTTCAGTGAGATGAGTACTGCCTATCTGCATAGGTTCAGGAATACGTAAGTCTTCGAACTCAGAGATTTGAAAGGTAGGCGCTAGTTTAAAGGAGGGTCTACGGGTCCTATCTCGAGTGTTCTGCCTCTCTCTTAAGCGTTCATCAATACGAGATATAAAAGAAATTAAATCCTCCAAATTTTCAGGGAGTTCTCTAGTAGCGACCTCGTCAAGAATTACATCTGATAACCCATTCAGAAACACATCTATATAAGCCTGTTCGTTCCACTTAACTTCTGCCGCCAAGGATCTGAACTCTAGTGCATAATCCACAAGTGTTCGATTGTCCTGTTTAAGGCGCAACATTAATCTAGCTGCATTGACCTTTCTGCCAGGAGGGTCAAAAGTTCTTCTAAACGCAGCTACAAAGGCATTATAATTATAGACTAGTGGATTATCATTCTCCCATAAAGGATTGGCCCATCTCAAAGCTTTTTCAATGAGCAGAGTAATAATAAATCCAACCTTTGCTCTATCTGTAGGATAAGAGCGGGGTTGTAATTCGAAATGGATGCTAATCTGGTTTAGAAAGCCACGACACTTCTCCGGTGACCCGCCATAACGTACTGGTGGGGTAATACGGGAAGAAGCACCTACAGTGGCTACCTCTAGACCTGAGACTGCAGGAGAGATAGAAGGAGTACGTGTCTCCTCAGGTGGATTACTAGCACGAGACAAAAGTGCCTGTAGTGCCAAAGCCATCTGATCCATCCTATGTTCCATGGCGTCAAACCTGGGATCCGAAGAACCAAGCTGACTGTTTGTACCTGCAGGATCCATTGGCCCTGTCGTAATGTCAGGATCGGGACAGGGATCCAACACGCAGAGTACAAAGAGTGGAAAGGTACGTATACCGGGCCTTAGAATGGCCGGACTAACGTACCGAGAGTAAAGAATAGTCAGAGACAAGCCGAGGTCGAGGGAACGAGAAGACAGATAAGCGAGAGACAAGCCGGGTCAAGGGATAACAGAGAAGCAGGGTAGTACAACGAGCCGAGTCAAAACCAATAGAGCAAACTAGAATACCAGAGCACTGAGTGACTAGACAAGCTAGAACCACGACAGGGCAATGAGCTGAAGTAAGGAGTAAGCTTAAATACCCTGGCTCTGGATGGAAATCACGCCTCTGACAAGTACCGATTGGATATCGGACACTTGAGTGACAGATCGCTCGTGATAGCGTCATGACGTCACGTATTGAGCGTCCTGTTAGAAAAGGACGTGGATTCCTCGCGGCCGGTGTTTAAGTGACTGGATGAACCGCGAGGAACGGAGGAAACCGCTCGCCTGGACGGATACACCACCAAGTCTCTACCTCCCTTAGAGGTAGAGGCCTCAGGTACCCTGACACAGAAAGAATCAGAAGGAGCACAAAGGTAAAGTAGGAGAAGGAGCAGAAATGGCATCAGGGAGCAGAAAGGGGCAGCAAGGAGCTGGAAGGGGCAGAAGGAGCACAAAGGTAAAGTAGGAGAAGGAGCAGAAAGGGATCAGAAAGAGAAAGGAGCAGAAGGGTGCAAAATAAGCAGAAAGTAGCAGAACGGTAAAGGAGCAGAAGAAGCCAAGGAGGAGAGAAGACAGTGTCAGAAGAATAAGAATACTGTGTCAAATGAAGGAAAATAAAAGGAGATTGGAGCAGGAAGGACAAGAGAAGTAATCCCTCCACTTCATTCTGGACACCACATCATAAGGCTTTGGAACCTGGGCCTGGTAGGGAAACTGTGGACCTTCTCATCTCCCCAGGTAAAAAAGAAAATTTCAGTCTTAAAGGGAAACTCCAGTGCCAGGAAAACGATCCGTTTTCCTGGTACTGGAGGGTCCCTCTCCCTCCCACCCACCAATCCCCAGTTACTGAAGGGGTGAAAACCCCTTCAGTCACTTACCTGAGGCAGCGGCGATGTCCCTCGCCGCTGTCTCCTCCTCCGCGCCGCTCCTCCTACTGGCTCCATCGGCCGGCGGGCGAGACTGATCCCGTCCACCAGCCAAGGAGACCTAATGCGCATGCGCGGCAATTCCGCGCATGCGCATTAGGTCTCCCCATAGGAAAGCATTGAAAACGAATTTCAATGCTTTCCTATGGGGATTTGAGCGACGCTGGAGGTCCTCACACAGCGTGAGGACGTCCAGCGACGCTCTAGCACAGGTTTCCTGTGCTATGGACCAGGAAGAGACCTCTAGTGGCTGTCTAGTAGACAGCCGCTAGAGGTGGAGTTAACCCTGCAAGGTAATTATTGCAGTTTATAAAAAACTGCAATAATTACACTTACAGGGTTAGGAGTAGTGGGAGTTGGCACCCAGACCACTCCAATGAGCAGAAGTGGTCTGGGTGCCTACAGTGTCCCTTTAATGTGTCTTTTGTTTACTAAATGTCAGGAAGCACAGAGTGCCGTTGGGTAGGAATGTCACTGATTGGCTAAAGCAGTCAGCTGGCACTCTAAGCCAGTCAGTAGCTCCCCATTCATAAAAAAGTACCGTATATACTCGAGTATAAGTCGACCCGAATATAAGCCGAGGCCACTAATTTTACCTCCAAAAACTGGGAAAACTTATTGACTCGAGTATAAGACTAGGGTGGGAAATGCAGCAGCTTGTACTTGTAAATTTCTAAATAAAATTAGATCCTAAAAAAATTGTTAATTGAATATTTATTTACAGTGTGTGTATATAATGAATGCAGTGTGTGTGTATGAATGCAGTGTGTGCGTATGATTGCAGTGTGTGTATGAGTGCAGTGTGTGTGTGTCAGGATCGGGACAGGGATCCAACACGCAGAGTACAAACAGGTGGTAGGTACGTATACCGGACCTTAGAATGGCCGGACTTAACGTAAGGAGTAAGTAGAGAATGGTCTAAGAACAAGCCGAGGTCGAGGGAACGAGAGGACAGGTAAGCGAGAGACAAGCCGAGTCAAAGGGTAACAGAGGTAAACAGGGTAGTACAAACAAGCCGGGTCAGAACCAAAGAGACAACTAGAATACACGAGCACTGAGTGACTAGACAGGCTAGAACCACGACAGGGCAATGAGCAGATGCCGAAAGCCTTACCTTATACCTTGATTCTAGAGGGTAATCACGCCCCCGACGAGTCCTGATTAGTGCTCGGGACTTGACGGACAGGTCGACCCGGGTTGGCGTCATGACGTCGACTACTGAGCGTCGCGTCATATAAGGAAGTGGATCCCTCGCGGTCGGCTTGTAAATGGCCGAGAGGACCGCGAGGAACGGAAGAAACAACCCCTCTGGGAGGATAAACGTCTAAGTCTCTCACCTCCTCTGAGGTAGAGACTACAGGTACCCTGACAGTACCCCCCCTCTCAGAAACGCCCACCGGGCGGAAGGAACCGGGACGAGATGGAAAACGGGAGTGAAAAGCCCTGCGGAGGCGAGGAGCATGTACATCCTCCTGAGGTACCCAAGTCCTCTCCTCAGGACCATATCCCTTCCAGTCAATAAGATATTGTAACTTCCCCCGGGAGATTCGAGAATCGATGATGGAGTTGATTTCATACTCCTCCTGACCCTCAACCTGAACAGAGCGAGGAGAGGATATAGTGGAGGAAAATCTGTTACAGACTAACGGTTTCAGTAAGGAAACATGAAAGGAGTTAGGAATGCGTAAGGCAGCTGGAAGAGCTAGGCGATACGTAACTGGGTTAATTCGAGTCAGAACCCTGTAAGGGCCAATGTAACGAGGAGCGAATTTCATGGAAGGAACCTTTAAACAAATGTTTCTTGTACTCAACCATACCCTATCACCTGGAACAAAAACCGGAGCCGCCCTTCTGTGCTTATCAGCGTGTTTCTTGAACAACATGGAATTATGTAGGAGAATTTGTCGAGTCTGATCCCACAACTTCCTCAAATTGGCAACATGAACATCAACCGACGGTACCCCTTGGGAAGGAGAAACCGAGGGAAGAATGGAAGGATGAAAGCCATAATTCATGAAGAAGGGGCTGGAACGAGTAGAATCACAAACGAGATTATTGTGTGCAAACTCCGCCCAAGGAATCAAACCGACCCAATCGTCCTGGTGTTCAGAAACAAAACAACGCAAATATTGTTCAATCTTTTGATTGGTACGTTCAGCAGCTCCGTTAGACTGAGGGTGATAGGCAGAATAAAAATTCAATTTGATGCCTAGTTGAGAACAGAAGGATCTCCAAAAATGTGAAACAAATTGGGAACCTCTATCGGAAACAATTTCGGAAAGTATCCCATGTAAGCGAAAAATCTCTCTCGCGAATATCTCCGCCAATTCAGGAGAAGTCGGGAGTTTAGTTAAGGGCACGAAATGAGCCATCTTAGTAAACCTATCAACCACCGTGAGGATCACAGTCTGTTTTTTAGAAACAGGCAAATCTACAATGAAGTCCATAGCCAAACAGGACCATGGTCTCTCTGGAATGTTCAAGGGATGTAACAACCCACATGGAAGCGTATGAGGATGCTTAGTCTTCATACAGACCTCACATGCTCCGATGAAATCCCTAATATCCTTCCGTAAAGAAGGCCACCAGAAATCTTTAGAGATCAAGGAACATGTCTTGCGAATACCCGGATGCCCAGCCGCCTTACTGTTGTGAAAACACTGTAAGAGTTCCAGTTGGAGTTCAGGAGGAACGAAATGCCTTGCCCCAGGAGTCTGTCTAGGCGCCAGATGCTGCAACTTCATGATCTGACCAAGCAACGGAGAGTGAATCTTAAGACTCGTGTTGGCGATAATATTGCACCTGGGTACTATAGAAGACAAAACCGGCTCCGATATCGCAGAAGGTTCATATTGTCGAGACAAAGCATCGGCTTTAGAATTCTTAGAACCAGGTCTATAAGTGAGCACGTAATTGAAATGCGTGAGGAATAAAGACCAACGAGCTTGCCTGGAGGACAAGCGCTTGGCCTCCCCAATATAGGACAGGTTCTTGTGGTCTGTCAAAATAGTAACAGGATGTAAGGTGCCCTCCAATAAATGTCTCCACTCCTTTAAAGCCATGATAACTGCTAGTAGTTCCCTGTCACCAATGTCATATCTGCTCTCAGGACCTGATAGTTTCTTGGAAAAAAAACCACATGGATGTAAGGGCTTATCCACACCTAACCTTTGGGACAGGATAGCACCTATACCTGTCTCTGAGGCGTCTCCCTCGAGTAGGAAAGGCAGAGTCGTATCAGGGTGAACTAAAATTGGTGCAGAAGCAAACAGTTCCTTGAGTGTTTTGAAGGCAAGAAGGGCTTCAGTAGACCAGTTCTTAGTGTCAGCCCCCTGTCTGGTCATATTGGTAATAGGAGCTATAATTGAAGAGTAACCCTTAATGAAGCGCCTATAATAGTTGGAGAATCCAATAAACCTCTGAATGGCCTTGAGACCCCTGGGTAAAGGCCAATCCAAAATGGACTGGAGCTTATCCGGGTCCATCTTAAACCCTTCCCCAGAAATCACATAACCAAGAAAGTTTATCTGGGATTGGTCAAAGCTGCATTTCTCCAATTTGCAGTACAGGCCATGTTGAAGAAGCTTGCGCAATACCCTTCTGACTTGTCTGTGGTGAGTCTCAATCTCTCTAGAGTGTATAAGTATATCATCCAGATATACAATAACGCAGTCATGTTGAAATTCTCTAAGAACTTCATTGATCAGGTCCTGAAATACTGCCGGAGCATTACAGAGACCAAAAGGCATTACTGTGTATTCATAGTGCCCATAACGGGTATTGAACGCCGTCATCCACTCGTGTCCCTGCTGAATTCTCACCAAGTTATACGCCCCTCTGAGATCTAACTTGGTGAAAATCTTGGAGCCTTTTAGACGATCAAAGAGCTCGGTAATCAAAGGAATTGGGTAGGCATTTCTAATGGTTATTTTGTTCAAACCTCGATAATCAATGCAAGGTCTTAGTGTACCATCCTTCTTTTTAACAAAAAAAAACCCAGCCCCGGCAGGAGAGGAGGATCTCCTAATGAATCCTTTTTCAAGGTTCTCACGAATATACTCCTCTAAGACTAAGTTCTCTTTAGTGGACAAAGGATATACATTACCCCTGGGGGGCATAGTACCAGGTAGTAGATTAATCTTACAATCAAAAGACCTGTGTGGAGGTAAAGTATCAGCATTCTTTTTGTCAAATACTGCCTTTAAATCCAGGTACAGGGACGGTATTTGTACCTCTGTAGAGTAGGTAGAATTAATCGGTGTGTTAACTGCGCAAAGCGGTGACACTGTCCGTAAGCACCTGTCCTGACAACCCTGACCCCATGAGATTATCTCCCCTAATTCCCAATCAATAATAGGGTTATGTTTTTTTAACCAAGGATACCCCAGGACTATGGGAACAGAGGGAGAAGAAATAAGCAATAAAGATATGTCTTCCTCGTGTAAGATACCAACAGTTAATTTAACGGGTATGGTTTCACGGAAAATAACAGGCTCAACTAAAGGTCTACCATCTATGGCCTCAACGGCCAAGGGTGTCTCCCTTAACTGGGATGGGATAGCGTCAGTGGCGTACACACAACCCATGGGGCCCCGGTGCAAAAACTGATCCTTGGGCCCCCCGCGCGCCCGCTTACTCTGCGCGGGCTGGGGCTGCAACACATGGCGGCGGGCACCTGGTCGCAGGGCTGCGACCCCTGCGACCACGGTATGTACACTAGTGCATGCATAAACACATACACTTAAAGGACCACTACAGACACCCAGATCACATCAGCTCAATTAAGTGGTCTGGGTGCCAGGTCTCTCTAGTTTTAACCCTGCAGCTGAAAACATAGCAGTTTCAGAGAAACTGCTATGTTTCACTGAGGGTTAATACAGCCTCTAGTGGCTGTCTCATTGACAGCCGCTAGAGGATTTTCTGCGATTCTCACTGTGAAAATCACAGTGAGAAGACGCTGAACGTCCATAGGAAAGCATTGAGTAATGCTTTCCTATGGGCGGTTTGAATGCACGCGTGGCTCTTGCCACGCATGCGCATTCGGAGCTGAGAGGCGGATCGGGGCGGAGAGATCCCCAGCGCCAAGGGAGTCCGGTGCTGGAGAAAGGTAAGTGCTTAAGACACACACGCACACATTAACTGACAGACACACACTCAGTGACATACATACACACTCAGTGACAAACATACATACACACTCACTAACAGACGCACACAGACACACTCTAACACACACACTAACACACACACACTCTAACACTAACACACACAGACTCTAACACACGCTCACACACACACTCTAACACTAACACACACTAGCACACACACACTCACTAACATACACTCATTCACACACACACTAACACACTCACTAACATACACTCACACACACTAACACACACTCACTAACATACACTCACACTAACACACACTCACTAACATACACTCACACTAACACACACTCACTAACATACACTTACACACACACTAACACACTCACTAACATACACTCACACTAAGATACACTCACACTAACACACACTCACTAACATACACTCACACTAACATACACTCACTAACATACACTCACACTAACATACATGTATTTTTTTTTATGTATTTTTTTATTTAATCCCCCCAGCCTCCTTACCTGTGGGAGAGCTGAGGGGATTCCCTGGGGTCCAGTGGTGTCACCCGGCTGGCCGGCGCGCGAGGGAGCACTGTCCCCTGAGTGCTCCCTCTTCAGCTCCCTTCGCGCGCCGCGTACTGATACTGGAGCCGGAAGATGACGTCATCTTCCGGCTCCGGTATCAGTGCGGTGCGCGAGGGAGCTGAAGAGGGAGCACTCAGGGGACAGTGCTCCCTCGCGCGCGCGCCAGCCGGGTGACAGCAGGGCCAGCCTCGGGGGGCCCTGAGGTGGCCGGCTCTCGGGGCCCCCAGGAGAAGAGGCTGGCCACAGTGGCTACATACCGGGTCGCAGGGGCGGCCGGGCCCCCTGGTGGGCCGGGCCCGGTCGCAGCCGCGACCCCTGCGACCCTGGTATGTACGCCACTGGATAGCGTGTTTGGTAACAAAAACTTGGTCGATAAAGCTCTCAGCAGCTCCGGAATCAATCAATGCCATAGTTTCTAGTACTCCCTTCTCCCAAGTTAAAGAAACGGGTAGCAGAAGCCTGTGATCTTTATAATTAAGATTAGAGGACAAAATAGAAACACCCAAGGCCTGTCCTCTAGAGAAACTTAGGTGCGAGCGTTTCCCGAGCGATTAGGACAATTTAGGCGTAAATGACCTCTGACTCCACAGTACATACACAACCCCTCCCTTCTCCTGTACTGTCTCTCCTCTTCTGAGAGGCGAGTATTGCCTATCTGCATAGGTTCTGGAAAAAGTGAGGTTGTGGATTCAGAACTTTGAAATGAAGGAGCTAGTTTAAAGGAAGGTCTACGGTTTATCTCACGAGTGTTCTGCCTCTCTCTTAAACGTTCGTCAATGCGAGAAATAAAAGAAATTAAATCCTCCAAATTTTCAGGAAGCTCTCTAGTAGCAACCTCGTCAAGGATTATGTCTGATAACCCGTTTAAAAATACATCTATATAAGCCTGTTCATTCCACTTAACCTCTGCCGCCAAAGACCTGAACTCTAGTGCATAATCCACAAGTGTTTGGTTATCTTGTCTAAGGCGCAACAGTAATCTAGCTGCATTGACCTTTCTACCTGGAGGGTCAAAAGTTCTTCTGAAAGCAGCTACAAAGGCATTATAATTATATACTAACGGATTATCATTTTCCCACAATGGATTGGCCCATCTCAAAGCTTTCTCAACAAGTAATGTGATAATAAATCCAACCTTCGCCCTATCTGTAGGATAGGAGCGGGGTTGTAATTCGAAATGGATACCTATTTGGTTTAAGAAACCACGACACTTCTCTGGAGAACCACCATAACGTACAGGTGGAGTGATACGGGAAGAAGCACCTACAGTGGCTACCTCTAGACCTGAACTCACAGGAGAGATAGAAGTATTACGCATCTCCTCTGGTTGATTACTAGAACGAGATAGTAACGCCTGTAGTGCTAGAGCCATCTGGTCCATTCTGTGATCCATGGCGTCGAACCTAGAGTCAGAAGGACCAACCTGAGTGTTTGTACCTGCAGGATCCATTGGCCCTGTCGTAATGTCAGGATCGGGACAGGGATCCAACACGCAGAGTACAAACAGGTGGTAGGTACGTATACTGGACCTTAGAATGGCCGGACTTAACGTAAGGAGTAAGTAGAGAATGGTCTAAGAACAAGCCGAGGTCGAGGGAACGAGAGGACAGGTAAGCGAGAGACAAGCCGAGTCAAAGGGTAAAAGAGGTAAACAGGGTAGTACAAACAAGCCGGGTCAGAACCAAAGAGACAACTAGAATACAAGAGCACTGAGTGACTAGACAGGCTAGAACCACGACAGGGCAATGAGCAGATGCCGAAAGCCTTACTTTATACCTTGATTCTAGAGGGTAATCACGCCCCCGACGAGTCCTGATTAGTGCTCGGGACTTGACGGACAGGTCGACCCGGGTTGGCGTCATGACGTCGACTACTGAGCGTCGCGTCATATAAGGAAGTGGATCCCTCGCGGTCGGCTTGTAAATGGCCGAGAGGACCGCGAGGAATGGAAGAAACAACCCCTCTGGGAGGATAAACGTCTAAGTCTCTCACCTCCTCTGAGGTAGAGACTACAGGTACCCTGACAGTGTGTGAGTGCAGTGTGTGTGTGAGTGCAGTGTGTGTGTATGAGTGCAGTGTGTGTGTATGAGTGCAGTGTGTGTGTATGAATGCAGTGTGTGTGTGTGTGTGTGTGTGTGTGTGTGTGTGTGTGTGTGCAGTGTGTGTATATGAATGAAGTGTGAGTGTGTGTGATGCAGTGTGTGTTTGTGTATGTGTTGGTGGGGGTGGGCATTTTGATTATTGTTTTTATTAATTAATTATTATTATTAATATTTATTATATTATATTAATTATTATTATTTATTTTTAAATTATTATTTTAATATTATTTTTTTTTATTATTTTATTATATTAATATTTTTTTTTTTCGTCCCCCCTCCCTGCTTGATACATGGCAGGGAGGGGGGCTCTCCTTCCCTGGTGGTCCAGTGGCATTGGCAGTTCAGTAGGGGGAAGAGGGGGGCTGGCAGAGAGCACTTACCTCTCCTGCAGCTCCTGTCAGCTCCCTCCTCCTCCGCGCCGGTCCGTGCAGCTTCTCTGTCAGCTCACACTGTAAGTCTCGCGAGAGCCGCACTATGTCCCCGCGGCTCTCGCGAGACTTACCCTGGGAGCTGAACGGACCGCCACGGAGGAGGAGAGAGCTGACAGGAGCTGCAGGAGAGGTAAGTAAGATCTCTGCAGCCCCCACAGCCCCCTGTCTGTATTATGGCAATGCAAATTGCCATAATACAGACAGTGACTCGAGTATAAGCCGAGTTGGGGTTTTTCTGCACAAAAAATGTGCTGAAAAACTCGGCTTATACTCGAGTATATACGGTAAAACATTTTTATGAACCAAGAAGCGATTGGCTTAGAGCATCAGCAACCATGCCTGACGTTAATCTGCACTTCCTGACACTCCGTTTCAGAAATCAAATACCACTGAGCGACTTGGAGATCTGGAGCTGGAGGAAGTCTTGGAGTTAAACCATTTGAGAGAGGTTTAACCCCTTAAAGGAAAGAGAGCACCCAGAGGCCTCCTGGCATCATAGCATTTTTCAATTATATGAAGTTGCTATGGTGACCAGAATGTACCTTTAATTTGATTAAAAGAACACTATAGTGTCAGGAATACATACATGTATTCCTAACACCATAGTTGTGAAGCACTATTCACCCTAGCTTTATGTGATAATGGCTATGCCCCTCCCCTTCATGACACTTTCAAAAAAGGGCCAAGCATGGATGTCATTATAATTATGCCCCTCCCCCCACCCACCCCCTGGAAAAATTCCTTTCGGACGCCCATGCAAATTATGTTAAGAGATTAAGGCCTTGTATTTGTGAGAATTTTCTATGTTTGAGAGCAGCGGATAACTGTAACAGTGGCCACATAGCAGATACATATTTAGTATGATCAATTTTTAGACAATGTACAACATGATTACAATGTTAATTGTACTTTTTCTTTGCAATATGGTTTGTAAATTTATAGATTAAACTGAATTTTATTTTGTAGACTTCTTAGCCTTTTATGCCATTGATAGACAGGGCCAGTGTAAGGATTGTTGACTAGATAAGCAAAAAAAAATTTTGCTGTCCCCACCGAATGTATCTTAAACTGTGTATCACACCTTTTGCACCACTTACCCATCCTTTTGCCTCTTTTGTGTTTCTTTACTCTTTCCAATGTCTCTTTTCCCCTTTTGTTGTTCTTATTCTTGCTTTTGAGTCTTTATCCCTGTTACGGTACCACCTTCCGAGCTCCAGACACAGTCGTTAGTCACTTGTATTCCCGGTTCCCCCAATAACGAGACCAAGCTCCATTATGAGGGTAAAACATGAACTGAGGACTGGATCAGCCAGCCTGCCTTTTATTTGCATTTCACACACACAGGCCACACCCAAGGGGAGGCATAAAATAACCACTGGCATCGATGGTACATCCCACACATTCCCTCCCCTTGGTGTGACACATAATCCTATTATACATACAGTTTGAAATATACTTTTATACAACTTTCATAACTTCAAATCCATCCATCATATTCACATAAGAGGCACATATTCAGATTCAGCATACTTAAAACATAAACATTCTCAAAAATCACATCAATCCCTTCAGTGAATAAAAAGTTACGCGAAAGTCCGTTTATGACCGACCGCAGGTACCTTTTCTTGCCCAAAATAGTTCCCTGGATTCGGGCTGTGCGGTCGGTCACTTGCTGGCCTAAAAATGGCTAAGTCCCGTTCGAGGTGGGTCGGTACTTCGACTTTCGTTGAACTGTCGAAGTATCGTCGATAGTACGGGTCGGCGGGTTCGAAGTTAAAATGGCCGCCGCCACGTGGTCCTTTGTCCGATGTCGGCCACCTCGAGGACTTTGGTAGCTTGGGCGTTTCATTAGTTTCCGCTGTACTTGAAATGTCATTTGTACACAGTCACAACCCTTCGCATAATCTCTCAGGGACCATAAGTACTGGGCAAATCAGACGAACCCAAATAGGTTTAGTCCCGCCGGATGGGTCTGTCACATGGCTCCCTCCTTGTGGAACACTCCGGCAGACCCGGCTTGACCCTGTGGCGGGTCAACTTGGGGATGACCGGACTTAGGGAGAATAGGGACGTCTGTTTGCCGGGATAACCCATCCGCATTCCCATTCTGCTTACCGGGCCGGTAGCTGATAGTGAAATTGTAAGGCTGCAATGCCAAACTCCACCTCAGCAGTCTGCCATTGTCCCCAGAGACCCGGTTAAGCCAGACAAGGGGGTTGTGGTCTGTTACGAGAGAAAATTCTTGTCCGTATAGGTAAGGGCTCAGTTTCTTCAGTGCCCAGACCAGGGCTAAACACTCTTTCTCTACTGCCGCATAACTCACTTCTCGAGGTAGTAACTTTCTGCTGAGATATGCGACAGGGTGCTCTCCTCCATCCTCCCCGACCTGGCTCAGCACAGCCCCCAGTCCATACATGGAAGCGTCTGTGTGGACAAGAAAACGTTTGTTAGGGACTGGGGCAGCCAGGACAGGGGCATTCACAAGAGCCTGCTTCAGGGCCCGAAACGCGGCTTCACAAGCTGGAGACCACAGGACCTGCCTAGGTAAGTTCTTTTTAGTCAGGTCAGTCAGGGGCTTGGCAATCGTGCTGTAGTCGGGGACAAAACGTCGATAATACCCTGCTGTCCCTAGGAAAGCAAGCACTTGGGTCTTGGTGATAGGTGTGGGCCAGTTAGCTACCGCTTCCACCTTAGCAGGTTCGGGTCTCTGGCTCCCACAACCCACCCGGTGACCCAAGTACTGTACTTCTGCCATGCCTAAATGGCACTTGTCTGGTTTCAGAGTCAGGCCGGCGGCCCGAATCTTGTCCAGCACTACCCCTACGTGTACTAGGTGGTCTTCCCAAGACTCGCTGTAGACCGCGATGTCGTCCAGGTAGGCACATGCAAATCCCTGGAAGCCATCGAGGAGCCTATCCACCATACGCTGGAAGGTAGCCGGAGCATTCTTCATCCCGAATGGCATAACCTTAAACTGGTATAGGCCAAACGGGGTGACGAATGCCGACTTGGGGATAGCATCCTCGGCCAGGGGGATCTGCCAGTACCCTTTACATAGGTCAATGGTGGTCAGATAGCGCCCCCTGGCAATGCGGTCTAGTAACTCGTCTATCCGGGGCATCGGGTAGGCGTCAGTGGTAGTCCGCTCGTTGAGCCGCCTGTAATCCACACAGAACCGGGTGGTCCCATCCTTCTTGGGTACTAGGACTACGGGCGACGCCCACGGACTATCTGAGTGCTCAATAACCCCCAGGCGGGTCATCTCCTGTATCTCCTTCCGCATTCCTTCTCGGACTGCTTCCGGGATACGGTAGGGGGGTTGTCGTAGGGGGTTCTGTCCGGGTGTCTCGACTTTGTGTATAGCTAGGTTGGTGTACCCGGGTTCTTGGGAAAACGTCGCCTGCTTCTCCCACAGAAGCTGTCTGGCCTGGGTTTTCTCGGCCGGGCTTAGTCGGTCACCTAACTGTACGAGGCTAATAAGGTCGGTCTGGGGATCCCTTTCTAACAGGTCAGGTAAAGGTAAGTTCTCTGGGTCGTCAGTAGCTGGGGCACAAACTGCTGCAACATCCTCGGGTCGTTCCTGATACTCCTTGAGCATGTTCACATGAAAGGATCGTTGTACCCTTTCATCCGAACAGCTGGCTATAAGATAGGTAGTATCACATACCTGAGCTAACACCTTGTACGGGCCCTGCCAAGATGCTTGCATCTTGTTTGCCTTCACAGGTTTGAGCACTAGGACCTTCTGCCCAACCTGGAAGACCCGCTGTCGAGCGCCCCGATCGTACCATCGCTTCTGTCTCCCCTGGGCCGCCCGGAGATTTTCCCTTACCATCAGGGATAGTTTCTCCATGCGGTCCCGGAGTTCCAGAACATATGGTACTATGGGGGTCCCTTCTTGCTCCGTCTCCCCCTCCCAGTGTCCTCTAATGAGATCTAGGGGTCCACGGACCCTTCTCCCATAGAGTAACTCAAAGGGGGAGAATCCAGTTGATTCCTGGGGCACCTCTCTGTATGCAAATAGCAGATGAGGCAGGAATCGCTCCCAGTCTCTGCAAGAGTCAGTAAAGGTCCTCAGCATCTGTTTGAGGGTACCATTAAATCGCTCGCAGAGACCGTTAGTCTGTGGATGATAAGGTGAACTAAGTAGCGGGTTGATGCCGCACACCTTCCACAGCTGCTGGGTGAGCACAGCGGTAAATTGGGTTCCCTGATCAGAGAGGATCTCCTGAGGGAACCCGACCCTAGTAAAGACTTTAACCAGGGCATCAGCAACCGTCTCTGCCTCTATATTAGACAGCGCTACTGCTTCTGGGTAACGGGTGGCGTAGTCTACCACAGTAAGAATATATTTCTTACCGGATGGACTAGCCCTGGCCAGTGGACCCACAATGTCAACGGCTATGCGGGAAAAGGGCTCTCCAATGATAGGCATCGGCTGTAGCCTAGCTTTTGGATGATCTCCCCGCTTACCTACCCGTTGACAAGTGTCGCACGTGCTACAATACATCCGCACATCTCGGTTAAAATTGGGCCAGAAAAAGTTTTGGGTGATTCTATGAGCTGTGCGGTGGGAACCTAGATGACCTGCTAACGGCACGTCATGCCCAATCCGCAGAATCTCCTGCCGATACTTTGCAGGTACTACTAGTTGTCGTTTCTGCGGAGGGGCATTCGGTTTCGGGGAAGGTTTCGGGATCCTGTACAGCCTATCCCCCACCCACTCGTAGTGTTCCCCACCTACTCCTTCTTCCCCAGCGTCGGCCCTGGCCCTGTACTTGGCTAACGTCGGGTCCTCCCTAGTTTCCTTCCCGTACATTTCTGGGGTATCCCAGCCGAACGGGGCCTGGTCTAAGGTACAAGTCGGGGTAGAGAGTCTTACCTGGGTCTCAACAGCAGGTGGGCCGGCCTCAGTGGCACGGGTCTGGGCACGGGTCGTAACAGCGTCCACTGCAGCGGGGCCCATGGGAGCAAAGGCCGAAACCAGGGGGGCCAAGTCGTTGCCAAGAAGAACATCAGCGGGTAAATCCTTAATGACCCCCACATTCACGTGTCTAGCGCCTACTCCCCAATCCAAATGTACCCGGGCCACGGGTAGTCGAAATACTGCACCCCCGGCTACTCGTACTGCCACGGTATCCCCGGTATGTTGAGCTTCGGACACTAGGTGCTTTTGGAGCAAAGTCAGGGTTGCACCAGTGTCTCGTAGCCCACTGGCTTCCTTTCCGTTGACCTTTACACTCTGTCTGTGGTGTTGTCGATTGTCCTGGTGGGCAGCCTGAACAGGGTCCGCCTCATGTAATATGCCCCAGCATTCCTCTTCCTCTACACAGTGGACTGCTGGAAGAGGTGCTGGGGAAGGGGCCCCCGTGGGTTTCCTCCAGGACTGGTTCCTGTTGGCACGGTTCATCGGGCACTCCTGTCGCCGGTGCCCTAGCTGATTGCACAGGAAGCACCGAAGGGGTTCAGAGTACTCTCGGGCGTTAAACCGGGGTGGACGTTGGTACTGGGCAGTCGGAGAGGGTGCAGATGGTCTGTTTATGGGAGGCTGATACGTGGCAGCGGCTGGTTGGTATTCCGCTCGGGCTGTGGCCTTGGTGATGGAATTGTCCAGTCTGCGAGCGTCAGTGTACTCATCGGCCAAGCGAGCCGCCTCGTGTAGAGTGGAAGGCTTACGGTCTCGTACCCACTCTCTGACCCCTGTCGGCAATTTGTCGAAACAATGTTCCAATAAAAACATCTGCAGCACCTCTTCTCCCGACACCGCCTGGCATCCTGCCATCCAGTGGGCGGCTGTGCGATGTACCTTGCAGGCCCATTCCACGTATGAGTCCCCAGTGGTCTTTGCAGTGTCCCGGAACCTCCTCCGGTATGCCTCGGGTGTAACGGCATACCGGGCAAGTAAAGCTTCCCTGACGGTAACATAATCCCCGATCTCCTCATCCGGAATAGCCCGAAAAGCGTCGTTGGCCCGGCCGGATAACTTGCCGGACAGTATAGCAACCCAGTCTGCCGGGGGTACCTTGTGCAGAGCACATTGCCGCTCAAAATCCGCAAGGTACCCGTCAATCTCACCTTCGGTCTCACTGAAGGCTTTGAAGGCCGCAAATGGCACTTTCTGTTTGTCCCCCGGGTTTGCTGTGACTGGGGCCGCTGCAGTACCGTTTTGGCGTAGCAGGCTGGCCTCCACAGCGGCTTGAACCTGGGTGATGATCTCTGCGGAGGGGTTGGGGCCATAATGGGCCAGCCGAATTCTTACCGCCCGGTCAAATCTTGCCTCCTCGGGGGTTCGGTCGTCTGGGCTGGGTCCATTGGCTCCCTCTGCCGCTGGTACTCCATCCATTTCCAGCAATAAAGCAATAATGTCCCTCTTCTTGAGGTTACTGGCCTGTCCGCCCCTTTGTTCCAATAAGTCTTTTAAGGTAGCTCTTCTCAGGTTTTGGTATTGTAGTTCCATTTTATTCTTGGTCGTAGCGGTTTCTTTGGGCGTTGAAGATCATCCCGTCGCTTGCCACCAGTTGTTACGGTACCACCTTCCGAGCTCCAGACACAGTCGTTAGTCACTTGTATTCCCGGTTCCCCCAATAACGAGACCAAGCTCCATTATGAGGGTAAAACATGAACTGAGGACTGGATCAGCCAGCCTGCCTTTTATTTGCATTTCACACACACAGGCCACACCCAAGGGGAGGCATAAAATAACCACTGGCATCGATGGTACATCCCACACATTCCCTCCCCTTGGTGTGACACATAATCCTATTATACATACAGTTTGAAATATACTTTTATACAACTTTCATAACTTCAAATCCATCCATCATATTCACATAAGAGGCACATATTCAGATTCAGCATACTTAAAACATAAACATTCTCAAAAATCACATCAATCCCTTCAGTGAATAAAAAGTTACGCGAAAGTCCGTTTATGACCGACCGCAGGTACCTTTTCTTGCCCAAAATAGTTCCCTGGATTCGGGCTGTGCGGTCGGTCACTTGCTGGCCTAAAAATGGCTAAGTCCCGTTCGAGGTGGGTCGGTACTTCGACTTTCGTTGAACTGTCGAAGTATCGTCGATAGTACGGGTCGGCGGGTTCGAAGTTAAAATGGCCGCCGCCACGTGGTCCTTTGTCCGATGTCGGCCACCTCGAGGACTTTGGTAGCTTGGGCGTTTCATTAGTTTCCGCTGTACTTGAAATGTCATTTGTACACAGTCACAACCCTTCGCATAATCTCTCAGGGACCATAAGTACTGGGCAAATCAGACGAACCCAAATAGGTTTAGTCCCGCCGGATGGGTCTGTCACAATCCCTGTTTAGTGGTCTGCTACCTCATCATTTGCCTTTTGTTTCGTTTGTATGTCTAATCCTCCCCATTTGGATGTCTAGTCTCATTTATATTACACCCTTTAGAGTATCTTAGCCTCATGTTTTGTCTCTTACACCCCTTTGTGTCTCTTATGCTTCCTTTTGTCTTCCCCCACCTGTGTTTCTTACACTCCAATATCTTTTGTGTCTCTTCCCCACTCCCGTTGTGTCTCTTACCACCCTGTGTCTCTTGCTCTTTCCCCTGTATCTCTTACTCTATGTGTCTCTTGATCCTCTGTGTTTCCTGCTCTTTCCCACCCATTTGTATGAGTCTTTTACCCTGTCTGTAGTATGGGGTTGCAGAATGAAGTGGAGGACTTCCTTTATTCTCTAACCAGTATGACAGGAAGCTGCTCACTGGTCATTTCCCTGCCACCTTCAGGCCCTATAAGTTGCTCACTGTCAGGCTGGGTAGAATAAAACAAGATCCTCTTACATGGTCCACAAAGCCATGCTACACAAAGTGACCAGTGCAAGGTGGGAATACTGTGCACTTTTGAATGGATGGGTTATTATTCGTCTGATCTAGACATAGCCACTGCAAATTTAATGTTTCATTGCCTTTATAACACTTTGAGTGACTATATTTAGGCCGGTGAAATAGCTTAGTGGGCTAATACATCAGCAGAATCTGTTCTAACCCTTGGGTTGCAGTTTCAAATCCCAGCAGGGTTGACTCAGTCCTTCATCCTTCCGAGGTAGATAAAATGAGTACCATTAAATTGGGTGATAGTAACAACCCCTGGATGTTGGGCTAAGGTAACATCCCCAGGACGAACATGGTAACCAGAGTAATCTGAATGTACCTTTCCTGGTTAAATACTTTGTTATTATTATTTTAATCTATTTAGATAAATATATCCTTTCAACTCATGTACATCCCAAGAGGACCAACCCTTTCAGTAAATTTTCAGTTTTATTGCAAAACTATTTTCTCTCTCAAACATTTGAATCAAGTTAACTTTGTTGTTGAAACTGTTTGCTTAGAATCCATGCAGTCGTTTAGAGGAAATAAAGGAACTAAGCTTTTAAAAGCTTTTATAATATTGAAATTGTAGAAGACGGATCACAGGCATCAAAGCAGAGAAAATTAAATCAGAAGCAAAGGAAACTTGCATTGGAATCAAAACAATCTGTAGATATAAACTATTTTTAGTCAGCTTTAATTCATGTATGCAGTTTCTTTGTAATATTTTTACAAATGAGGGAAAAATTATATTAAAATATTATACAATTAACAATTTCATGAATTGTCTTATTTATTAATAAACGAGATAATCAGCTGAATATTGCACTCCAGACTCATTCAATTAATACACCTACTAAATAAAATGCAATTAAGTGTATCAGTTGATAAAATAACAGAAAAAAATATAAATGTATGTATATGTAATACGTGATTATTTATTTAATTAAACCATTTTTTTTTTTACATTTTGACAATTTATATTTGTTATTAACAGGTTATCGTATTCATGGAAATTGGGCCAGGTTTTAGGTATCATTCACATCAATAAAGTCCAGCTGTCTTAACTCAATTGCAGGGGTATCTCCAATTTCCACATTTGCCGCACACGAAGTAAGTTGCAATTGTAACAGTATCCAGTGAAGAAATGGTAAACAAAATGAAATACAGAAATGAAAATACAAGAACTTTTTGAAAGGGAAACAATAAATGGAAGGCAGTAAGAGGAAAACAATAAAATGAGGTTAACAGAAATTATGTGGGGTAAGGGTACAATGGTAAGTAACACATTCTGACCATACATTCCATTGACTGACTGTTGGTTTCATAAATAAGTCTTAACCGATCTAAATCAATCAAGACATGTCTGCATAGTTTTTGCCTGTAATACATTGTACTTTAGTACTTGGTTTTTACTTAGAAATGCATCCCACAGTGCTCCGGCTTGTGAAGTCTGTTCATTGAAATTTACTTGGTTCATTGCCATACTTTCATATGTTTAATTACAAGAAATCTGGCTGAGTAGCTCTGTAATTAAATTACATGCTGCTATTAGGACCTGGTAAAGTAATATTGCAGCCACTTTGGATATATCAGTTGGCTGCATAAATAATAAAACCATTTCTGGTGAGAGATTATAAGGACTCCCCAATAACAAGGTCAAGAGTTGTGCTGTCATGGTCCAGTATAGCTGAAGAACTGGACAAGTCCACCACACATGATACATTGTACCAACCTCCTCGTTACATCTCCAACATATTTTTGTGCATTTTGGTATTAAGTGTGCTAGTCTTGCTGATATCACCTGTATAGTTTTTTACAGTGTAGTTATAAATGGGACGCACAAGACGTTAGACCTTTATGGCTATTAAATACTTTGGTCCATTGTTCCAGCCTAAAGAGTAGACCAAGGTCCCTATGCCAGGCCTTCACAAACCCCAAACCCCATTGGGACGCATCCTAATTTAGCTCTTTATAGTACATTGAGAGCACATTTTCACATGGACTAAATTATAAACATAGTTTCTCAAAAGGGGAAATGGGGGTGTATGAGAGTGCATATCTCATTTTAGGAGCCTTCGTGGATAGAAGTGCTTTAAGTTGTAACTAGTAAAACATAGTACTATTTGGTAGTTTGAATTGTTTTTTTAACTCTATATATGGTTTCACGGTTCAAAAGTTGGCAGCCCCAAAGATACTGCAATTGGAGTGGCTAAAGGATTAGGAAGATATCCACATGAAGCATATGTTGATAGGTCCCATATTTGAACCATATGCCTCGTGAAAGGGAACATTTGTGGCATAGGGGGTCTCATATGTTTGGGTTGCCAAAATATATAATTGAAGCATTAGGGTTGCCCAGTAGGATTCAATATCTATCCATTATGGGAGTCCCAAGTGTGAATCTGCTGGCACTACCTGATTCATATAAGTAGTTCTAAAATATGCTTTGAGATTTGGAAATTCTAGGCCCCCCACTGTTACTCTACATTATTTACATTATGATGAATGGATTAGACACAATTGCTAGAAATTTATCTGTAAAACCATACTCGATCAATACTGCTTCTAAATATTTCCGGTCTAGGTGATCAAACAATTCTCAGCATTAAGTGATATCATAAGGGCCCACTTACCCTGTTTTCTAAGAGTGTACATTAGGCTTATTACTTTTAGAGTAACATTTCTTTGTCAGGGCACTGGGGGTTCGTATCAGCGTGACCGCGTCTGATCAGTGAACTCACGCCGATTCTTCAGCCACAATTAAGTCCCCGATTGGCAGGGCCACACATGAGCAGAGTGGTCACACCAAGAAGAGAGAAATATACTCACCTGGATCGCGGAGGATTGCCGCCCAAATGCTCCCATAAGACGGGTCCTGGCTGGTGACATTCTAAGGGAGGCCGACTGCTGTGGTCCCGTTCTTACTAATAAAAAACACACTGTCAATATTAAAGATGGCACTGGCATGCGTGTGACGTCACAATGTCGATGCACATGCAAGTTTTGGAGTCAAAGGCCCCGTACTGACCAATCACAGCACCCCTGGAATGCTTTTTCTCAGTGCTCTGTCATGGTTTCCACTTGTTGGTTGTCAGAGAGTGCGTTCTTGGTAATATTTTCTGTTTTTTGACTGTGGCTTGTGTTTTGACATTCCCTACTTCTGGTATACTGAACTTTGGCTAGTATACTCGTATTGTTTCATTCTGTTTCCCCGACCTTGGTTTGTTTATAGACGATTCTCTTTTACATTAAGTCCGGCCATTCTAAGGCCCGGTATATGTTGTTTGTGTTATCATAGTTTTGTGTGCTGGGTCATACAGTAGTCGTGACACTCTTCAGGTAAGAAGTTAGTCAAACTATAAAATAAAAAGTGGTGAAATTTTTAAATAATGTATTCAATACCCAGAATTGGTACATTTGGGGAGTGTGATATACATATTGCAGTTGTATCGTGGTTGAGATGCACTAAGGTATCTAGTGCCAGCCTGGCACATTGTCTTAATCTAAAGAAAGTAGGAGATGTAATTAACTCCAATCTGACTAGATAGAGAGCCTTCTATAAATCAGATAATTGCTGTACAGTTTAGCAAGGTTTCATAAGCCATCGATCCAACAGATATGATAGTATATGATTTTTTCTAGTTGTTTTTATTAAACTTTTGTTATCAAATGCTAGGTGAGCTCTGATATGAAATATAGATATACCCAACAATATACTATTGTTGGGTATATATATTGTTACTAGGCTATACATTACAGAGAGGGATAGTTAGTATATTGCATGTCTGGAAACAACCTCTGGTTTCTCTAATTTATTGCTTTTGCTTGTGTGCAGGGCCGGCCTTAGGGGTGTGCTAGCTGTGCGGCCGCACAGGGCGCCATGGAGCAGGGGGTGCCCTGCGGCCGCACAGCTCACACATGGCTGGGCTAAAAAAAAAAAATTGCGGGGGGGCGGGGCTTAGCGTGCGGCAGGGGCGGGGCTTATGTGTGCCGGGGGCGGAGCTAAAATGCCGTCTAACTGCTGCAGGGGAAGCAGGAAGGAGTCCCTGCTTCCCCCAACAACCAGAATCCAGGAGCTGCACTGCCTGTCTGCCTCCACAAGGAACAGCGGTAACTATGTGATTGTCTGCTTGTGTGTGTCTGTGTGTTTGACTGTCTGCCTGTGTGTATGTGTGTGTGACTGTGTGTCTGTGTGTGTGTGACTGTGTGTGTGACTGTCTGCCTGTGTGTGTGACTGTGTGTGACTGTCTGTGTGTGTGTGTATGTGTGACTGTGTGTGTGTGTGTATGTGTGTGACTGTGTAACTGTCTGTGTGTCTGTGTGTTTGACTGTCTGCCTGTGTGTGTGACTGTGTGTCTGTGTGTGTGTGTGTGTGTGTGACTGTGTGTGTGTCTGTCTGTCTGTCTGTCTGTGTGTGTGTGTGTGTGTGTGTGTGTGTGTGTGTGTGTGTGTGTGTATGTGTGTGTGACTGTATGTGTGTGTGACTGTGTGTGTGTGTGTGTGTGTGTGTGTGTGTGTGTGTGTGTGTGTGACTATCTGTGTGTATGTGTGTGACTGTCTCTGTGTGTGTGTGTGTGTGTGTGTGTGTGTGTGTGTGTGTGTGTGTGTGTGTGTGTGTGACTGTCTGCCTGTCTGTGTGTGTGTGTGTGTGTGTGTGTGTGTGTGTGTGACTGTCTGCCTGTCTGTGTGTGTGTGTGTGTGTGTGTGTAACTGTCTGCGTGTGTGTGTGTGTGTGTGGCTGTCTGCCTGTGTGTGTTTGTGTGTGTGTGTCACTGTCTGTGTGTGTGACTGTCTGCCTGTCTGTGTGTGTGACTGTCTGCCTGTGTGTGTGTGTGACTGTCTGCCTGTGTGTGTGTGTGTGTGTGTGGCTGTCTGCATGTGTGTGTGTGACTGCCTATGTTTGACTGACTGGGCAGACTAGATGGGCCGAATGGTTCTTATCTGCCGTCACATTCTATGTCTGTGTGTGTGTTTGTGTGTGGCTGTCTGTGTGTGACTGTCTGCGTGTGTTTGTGTGTGTGTGGGAAGGAGGGGGGAAGGAGGGGGGACGGGGGGACTGGAAGGGGGGGCGCTGTGAAGAGTTTTCGCACAGGGCGCCCAAAGGCCTAAGGCCGGCCCTGCTTGTGTGTATGCCCTCCTGTCTTTCATAAGCTGAAGCAGGATAGTGTGTCTTAGGGAAACAACCATGTTGTTAGAGGTTGAGGTATTAAAAAATATATAATTCTTCCTCTAGACATTTGGACATGCTCAACTCCCCATCAACATCTCTAATTAAGTTCTAACTTATAACGGTCAAGGAATATACTCTTAACAAAATTCTTTAGCAGTAATTCCAACTCACACTGACCCCGTAACAGGTATTAACAGGTAAAATATCGGTCTTGGCTTCTATATTATAGTTCATATTTGTGAGCCCACTTCCATTCTGGCAAGAGTTGCAGTCCTGGAGGAGAGTCACTGTTTAGGGAGGCTGGAGTAATTCCCCATGTGTGTAATAAATAAAAACCATCCTCTGTTGACAGAACTGAGGTTGAAGTGCCATCTTTACCGGATGGCTCCAAAAATATGCAAGTGGTCTCTTCGCAATATCTCTGTCACCTCCTTGAAAGCCTTTCGCCTCCTCTGCTTGCAATATTGCCTCTTTCACATGGTAATATTGAATTCATGATAGCACTTCCTTGGTGTCTTCGTAGGTAAAAAGTTAGGTTTTGGATTTCTATGTATGCAGTGCAGCAACAGTATGTCCATTGGCAACTGGAGAAATTTCTTTAAACAGAATATGCGCATTTGAATGTCTGCATTTTAAGCATAATGTCCACAAACAATACATATAGTTAAATCACATACTTCTAAAATAAAAGAATTTAAAACTGCTATAGCACTCTTTTATCAATCTGTGGACTGCTAATGAAATGCTATCATTAATATGGTAGAGTCTGTTAATACCCATCCCTTCCTGAATGTAAAAATAGAATGATCCATTTAAACTTCCTGTACTGTTTTAAAACTTGGTTTGAGCTTACATTTTCAGCAACTTTATTTATTTAGGTGTGGATTAGTACCGTGAATTGACTCCTATAGGATACAGGAAGCCAATGTATGGATTGACAGAAGGGAGAGGTGTGAGAGGAGCGATAGGAGAGGAAAATCAGTCTCGCTCCAGTATTCATTACAGACTGTAGCGGGGCAATACGACTTGTGGGAAGACCTATTCGTCTATCCTCGTTTTTGCTATTGAGTTGGTTGATGTATCCCTTTCTTAACATTTTATCATAGTTGATAATATTTTGAGATATAAGTAAAACAAATACCATTTATATTTCTTTTCTCTTTTTTATATAAATTTTTTTTTATGTCTTATTCGTATGTACTCTCATGTTTTGGCTAGATGTAGAATTTTGGAGAATTGAAAATCAAATTAAAAATTAAATGGCTCTGGTAATCAAGTTAAAATACATTTTTAAAAATTTAAGTTTGTGCTACTTTGCTATAGTTGCCTATATTTTACAATTATATAGTTAATTTGCAACAGTTTAGAGTTTAATGATTGAGCTACTTGGTAAGAGATATTAATCTTATTTTTCATCATAAATGTTTGCAACAATGATGCCTTTTCTATGATCCAGCACTAATTAATATAACTAGCTGTACATGAATTATATTGGCGTATGCATGCCAGTTCAAATTATTATTCTTGGCTCAAGTGTGCCCAATTAAATGTCTAAATCCTCCTACAATGTATGGAGTGAGCAGGAAGAGTATTTAGATATTTGCTCCTTATGCTCACAGAACATTTAAGAAACAACACCAGAATTTCCTTCACATACAATTTGTAATTTAATATTTATGTACATAGCAATATTGCTTCACTTGAAAATTTATGAAAATATAACACAGATCTTACCAAATTAAATACTTTCAAAAATACAAATCATATTCTATTGTATAATAAGACATGCTCGTAACTAGAAGGTCTATAGCAACGTGCTATCAAAAAAGTAGTATTTTTAGTAAATAAACTCTTAAGCTTTTTTTGTTGATAAACTATGACTTAAAAAAACACTATAGACTTAGGAATACAAATCAGTATAACTAACGCGATAGTGTCCCTCTCCCTAGCTCTAAATAGATCACCTCCAGAGCGAACACAAATAAAAAAAATGAAGTTTTACTCACATTATTCCAGACCCAATACTCACTCAGCATGGCTGACCTTTCCTCAGTTTCAGAGATCAGGACCTCCTCCGTGATAGTTCAATCCAACATGCAGAAGAGCATTAGGGACCTAAAGTGCATGTGCATCGAGCCCCATTGAGCCAGTGCTTTCCTGTGTGGGATTCTGCATTACATGACCAAGTTTTACTTGGTCTGTATTACAGAAGTGCCTCTAGTGGCTATCAGTATGATATGGTGTATAGAACATGCCCCTGCAGCCTGCTCAATTATCTGCCATTTAGGAGTTAAATCACTTTGTTTATGAACCCTAGACCACACCTCCCTGCATGTGACTTGCACAGTCTTCCTAAACACTTCCTGTAAAGAGTCATCTAAAGTTTATCCTTTCTTTATTGCAAGTTCTTTTAAATTTAGATTTTCTTATCCCCTGCTATGTTAATAGCTTGCTAGACCCTGCAAGAGCCTCCTGTATGTGATTAAAGTTCAATTTACAGAACAAGAGATGCAATTGTTTAAGGTTAATTACATCTGATTAAAAGTGAAACCAGTTTTTTTCCATGCAGGCTGTGTCAATCATAGCCAGGGGAGGTGTGGCAAGGGCTGCATAAACAGAAACTTTGCTGTGATTCACAGTTTCCATGAAAAAAAATTCAATTTGCATTAGATCTGCACCGTGTATTTATTCGAGAAGTTCTTATCTTCTGCTCTGTTAATTAAACTTTAATCACACACAGGAAGCTCCTGTAGGCTTTTAGGATGCTGTTATCAGAGAAGGACATCGTAAATTCTAAATGAAACACACTGAGCAGTAAAGCTACATAGTTACATAGTTACATAGCTGAAAAGAGACTTGCATCCATCAAGTTCAGCCTTCCTCACATATGTTTTTGCTGTTGATCCAAAATGTAGATTATTTTTCAGGAAGTGTGTAGGAATACTATGTATGTCTCCAGGGGAGGTGTGGCTAGGACTGCATAAACAAACTAATTTAACTTGGAACATTTATTTTGTGCTTAGAGTGTCATTTAAGGACCAACTTCAAGCCTCCTCTGATTAAATAATGTATGTGCTCAGTGTGCAACAGTGCATGTTTCCTCCCATCTTCATATATTTTTTCTTTCCAATGCATATCTTACTCCTCTCTTCCATCCACTAAATTACCTCTAAATGAGTACAATCCCACCATTAGGATAACCTTAAGCCATTTAGTTTGCATTCCTTGTCTGTATTTATTCTATATCTCTGAGCTGTGATGTTACCACGGTCACAGGGGCCGCAGCTGCAACCGGGCTTGTCGTTCCAGAAGGCTTGGCGCAGCTGCAATTCCTGCATCCGTGGGCCAGTCGGGAGGTACAGCTCTTTCACTTGTAAGGGGCCCAGGGCCCCATGCACGCAGACCCAGTCAGGAAGATTTTTTTGATCTCCCTCCCCAGGTCTTTGCAGAGCTGCGAAGCAGGAAGGGGAGGAGGCTCTCTGCCTTCGACTCCACGCCTGGCCGGGGCCTGGCTTTCAGAGGTGAAGGCAAAGAGACTCTGCAGCAACACAGGACTACCAGGGAATATGCTGCCCCTTCCCTGGATGCTGGTAGGAAACAGGAAGGGGGAGATATACTAAATACATTTTTTTTAAATTACATTAACAAAATAAATATTAAAAAAAATCCATTTTCAGCACCCACAGCCCCTATCCTACCCAGCAAAATCTCTCACACATACAATGCATCTACACACACACACACACACACACACACATACACACACATTGTATCCCTACACACACACTGCATCCCTTCACACACAATTTGCATCCTTACACACACTGCATCCCTAAACACACACACACTGCATCCCTACATACACACACAATATGCATCCCTACACACACACTGCATCCCTTCACACACACACACACACACACACACACACACAATTTGCATCCTTACACACACTGCATCCCTATACACACACACACACTGCATCCCTACATACACACACAATATGCATCCCTACACACACACACTGCATTCATACACAAACACTGCATCCCTACACACACACACACAGTATCCCTATACACACACAGACACACAATGCATCCCCACATACAAACACACACAAACCATGCATCCCGACACACATACACAATATGCATCCCTTACACATAGACACACACAATGCATCCCTTACACACACAAAAACATACAACGCGTCCTTTATACACACACAGAAACACACAATGCATCCTCTGCACATACACAGAAACAGACACTTCTTACTTTACAGTAGTAGGGAGAGAATGACTCACATGGATGGGCTGGGACAGAGGGAATGACACACATGGGGGGGCTGGGATGGAGGGAATGAAACACATAGGGGGCTGGGACAGAGGGAATGACACACATGGAGGGGTTGGGACGGAGGCAATGACCTACTTGGAGGGGCTGGGGGGATAAGATGCATGAAGGGCCTGGGGGGATGAGATGCATGGGGGGCGATGAGATGCATGGGGGGCTGGTGGAGAGTGAGACGCATGGAAGGAGCTGGGGTGAATGAGATGCATGGAGGGGGGGAGGGCCCAGGGCAATTTTCGCACCAGGGCCCAGTGATTTCTAGTTACACCTCTGCATATGGAGGTTACTAGCTTATAAGAAGGAAGCGTTTTAGAATGGAAAAGGTGAGAAAGGTGCTGAAAAACTTTTAACTTGCAAAAAACTACATAAAACTGAGCATGAAAAACTGAGTTACTGAGTTACTGAGTTCTTACTGAGTTAAAAAATGCTAAAAAGCTAAAAGTTATATTAGTGTTTGTAGTGTCAATCCATTTAACCAATATTTTATTATTTTCCAGTTTCCAAAAATAAAGTAAGTATATTTTTTGAATGCAGTGTAATAAGATATAATCAATTCTGACACCAATATAATAATACATGCTTCAGCAACAGAATTAAGTAGATTAATATCACGTGTTGTCTGTCTGCCTGTCATTTATGAAATGTAGCTTTAAAACTTTGTCACCCCACAGCAAGGTATGTGGCATCGAAACATCTGGAGAGTGAAGCAGATACTTTCCAAATGAAAGAATTAAAAGCTGTTGTGATAAAAATCACATATGCATAATATTCCCATAAGAGACCGCCGTAATGCTACGGAGCAGAAATACTCACACTGCACTGAGCAATAGCGGATAACAAATGCAAAAGTACACATGTAGTCTCATTAAAAAAATGAGACCAATTAAAATTCTTATTTACTCAAAAATAAAATATAAACATTATTGCTGGGAAATAGTAACCGTTTAAATTCCTTGATGTTGAATATTCAATAAGGTTTCTGGTAAAAAAAAAAATCAGATAAGTAACTTACGAGTCTTACAGTCAATTAAACATTTAAAACCCATGAGAAAGATTGTTTGAATACAAAGTGATAAGCAATATAAAAAATGTAAATAACCTATTTTAACCGGTATAATAATTTACTATAAAATGCTAACCTTGCAGGAAACAGTCGAAGGTACGGAGGTAAGGAAAGTGTGTGTTTTTTTTTGTTTTAATAAAAAAAAAAAGATACATTTTAACCAACCCACAGCCCAGATCACCTATAGGGGGCACGTATTTTAAATGAAAGAAAAGAGAAGATCTGTCAGAGTACATTAGCAGTTGAGATGACGTAAAGTCCCCCATGATGCTTTTCTTGGGAGGCTGGAACCAATCTCCTGGCTGTTTAGGTTTGTCACCCATGCGTGAGCTGATGCACAACAGCAAGTGGAGTGAGGCATGCCTTTCAGCAAGTTCACAAGAGAAGCAGCTGGGTGGAGGATATAACCTCAGAGCAGAACTGTCACATATGTGATTTTTTTTTAAACATGATAGTTAAAAATTATTTTTAAAAAAATCCAAACAGTTTTTGATTTTGTTTTTAAATTGCATGCATGGCTATCTGGTAGAGTTAGAGAATACACTGAAAATTAACATAACCTCAAATACATGTGCAGAGATGCAATATTTGTGCAGCATGCATATACCGTATATACTCGTGTATAAGCCGACTTTTTCAGCACATATTTTATGCTGAAAAAGCCCCCCTCGGCTTATACTCGAGTGAGGGTCCCACTTACCTGTTCTCTGGTGCAGTGCGAGTGTTCTCCGGTCTCTCCCGCTCTGCACCATAAGGGATCAAACAAAAAGAAACCCTGCATGAAATCCTACAGCTTCAGAATTTTGTAATCAGTAGTTGCATCTCAGGATAAAACAGTCTGTGTTGTAGAGACAATGTCGGGTATAGTAGGTAGTGGGAAACTCGAAGCAAACACCGGAGCTGAGCCCTGACGCGCGTTTTGCTGGTCAGGCAGCTCTTCAAGGCTGTTTATATCTGTTTTTCCTCTGTCGTACACTTCACTCTCCTTCCTCAACTTCTCTACTCTTCTCCTCCCTTCTATAATGGGACGCTCAATATACACCATTTACTTTCTTAAATACTTTGCACTGAAATACACTTACCAGAGTGAAAAATGAAAAGATAAACCCTCATAAGGCGGGTGTCAAATTACAATCACAGAGACATATGAATTCATGGCAGTAATGCTGGTAGAATAACATATATTCCTTGTTGGCTTAACAACACCTGAAATGAAGGTCGTACTTTGTGGAATTAGGAATCCAGATGGATGAGAAATACAAATTCCTGGAAAGACATCACAGAATCCAGAAACCAAGTAATTTACCAAAAGAAATCCCAAGAGATGTAATGGTGTGTTGTAACTCCTATATTTTTAAGGAGGAAATTAGAAAAGCATCAAGGCAAAACAGTAAGAAAGAAGAATTCAAAGATATCAAGGTGTTCCCAGACCTATCATATGAAACAAGGAAAAAAAGACGTTCCTATGCTCCAGTGACTGAGTCTCTAAGGAAAAATAATGTCAAATACTACTGGGGTTTCCCATCGAGACTTATAGTGGTACATGAAGCAAAATCTGTATTTTTTGATAATGTGACCTCCGCTAATATCTGGCTGCAAGAGAGGGCTTTGAAATGAGATTAGAGGAAAATGTAATATATATTAACTAAGAGAGTGAGGGAATGTACATTGACTAATATTTTTATAAGAATTACACAAAGGAGTACGTGTGCAGATGATTCACTCGATTATAATACTGAAAATGCTGGTATAGGGGGAAAAAGTTAAGGTAAAGGGAGAGAGAGTCTAAATGGATGATTGATGATAGATAATGGAATAATCTACCAATTAGAAATGCCAAACCTTTAAAGGGGGGAAAATATAGAGAACAGAGGGAAAATTGATGAGAACATTATATGCTTGGTTTTGATAATCAATAGAGAATGAAATAGTTAATAGATACAGAAAGAGATACAGAAGGAATAAATAGATTAAAGATGATTTAGGAATTTTTTTATATATATATATATATCTATCTATCTATTTATTTATTTTTAGTTTAAATTATTTGATTCTTATAAACTCACAGAGTTTATTTTCTTGGGTGATTTGGACGCTGTCTCTTTATTTATTTATTTTTCTACTTACCCCCTTTTTTTTTTTTTTCCTATTCTAGTTTAAAATATCACAAATTGGTGGTTTAACTATCTTAGTAGAATAAGAACATAAGAGAACATTTGTAAAAATTTGAGAAATGGGGGAGAAAGGGGAGGAAATCTAACACTATATAAATGTACAAAAGAAAAGATATAACACTTTTAATATAATAATATCCTTTGAAATAAAGGAAATAATAATTAACACTTAGACACTATAATACGTTTAATAAATTTGCACAACATTTACCTACTAAGGAAGATTGTGAAAGGGGTGAATATTTTTATTCATAATATTTTTTTTTCTTTTTCCATTCAAATTGTGAAATAATAAATTGTTTGACACCAAATTAAGGAATTAGATATAAAAGGGAATTAGAGCTGGTGTAAAGGGAGAAGAAAATAGTCACAATAAAAGTTATCGTGAATGATAATACACAGCAAGTATCATAAAATAGTTCACTCTGAAGTTAAGAAAAGATCCATAGCATATAAATAGATAAGTCAATAAAGCCGAATAATATATAACGTATAAAGAACTTATTTTTCCCCTACCCTCCCCATATCCCCTTTAGTATCCCTATTCGTTACATTGTGATACCCTCTTCTGAACTCTGATACACTGCATCTCGCTAGTCTGAGGCGAGGCTTAATCCCCATATTACTCCAATATTAGATGGAGTTTGGATGCCACACCATAGGGAATAGGGTGTGGATTCCTGTCCCCAACAAAGGGGGTTGGAGACGGGATGCTTCATGTATTTTTTACATGAGGGACCATGGTTTTTACCATGTTTTATTTGTTGTTGTTCTTTCTTTTTTTCTTTTTTCTTTTGTTGTTGTGTTGACTGTGCCGAGACTATGTCCTATTCTTCTACTTTCTCCGAATGGTTAAAATTCTGACACTTAATGTACAGGGTTTAAATAATCCACATAAAAGATCCATGGTATTTGAATATATTAAAAAAGAAGGTGCAAAAATAGTTCTGTTGCAAGAAACTCATTGGTTAAGGAAAGATACAAAAAGATTTATTCCTAATACTTTTAATATCAAAATATGTTCTTCACTAGAGGATAAAAGAAAATGTGGGGTTGCCTTCCTTGTAACCAGTGACATAGATATACAGATTATGTACCAGGAAATAGATAAAAACGCAAGATACACTATAGTAATATGTAAAATACAAAATGAAATATATACAATAGCGAATTTATATGCACCTAATGTTAAACCTATTGGCTTTATACAAACGGTACTAAATAAAATAGATAATATTAAAAAGGGAAAAGTCCTTATAGGGGGAGACTTTAATTGCATTATGGATGAAACGCTAGATAGAAACTCACTTAAAGGGGTTATCCAAAACAAAAAAACATCAAACCAGCTTAAACTTTCAGTAGGTAGACATGGTTTGTTAGATATATGGAGAATCTACCACCCCCAAGAAAGGGACTTTACGTGTTTTTCAAAAGTTCATTATACATATTCAAGTTTAGATCTATTCTTGGGTACAGTAGAGACATCACTTAAGATAAAGAAGGTCATAATTCAGGAAGTTACTTGGTCAGACCATAACCCGGTTATATTAGACCTTAATATAAGCCCAGATAATAAAATAAGGAACAGTTGGAGACTAAATGATCTTTTATTAAAAAATTCTCAAGAAATAGAGAAAGTGAAAGAATTAACTAAATGTTTCTTTGAAGATAACCAAAACAAAGGTACATCAGATGTAGTAGTTTGGTGCACCTATAAGGCAGTCCTGAGAGGGCACTTTATTAAAATGGGTTCAATAAGAAATAAGAGTAGAATTTCCTCCTTGACAGACCTATATATTTCGCTAAATGCTCTAACAAGGCTTAATAAAGATAACCCCTCCAAACAAATGAGTGAGAATATAGATAAAATTAAAGAAAATATTAATGAAATTCTATGGCAGCAAACCGCCAAAAAATTGGAACGCTTAAGAATAAAATGGTATTACAGAGGCAACCGGGCAAATAAAATGCTTACAAATAAAGTTAAAGGATTTAGAATGGCCACGAGGATACAGAAAATTACAACTGAGGAAGGGCCACAACTAACCCCTGAAAAAGTTGGTAAAGCATTTAACTCTTTTTATCAAGAGCTATATAACTTGCCTAACCAACCCAACAATCCAGAAACATATTTCAAAAATAAAAAGATGAAACAGCTATCAGCAGAACAGGTTAATAGTATCAACAAACCTTTTACTGAATTAGAGATTAAGGAGGCAATAGATACGTTAAAAAAGAATAAAACTCCAGGCCCGGATGGCTATCCTAACATATTTTATAAGCAATTTAAGGAAGAATTGGCGCTCCATTTGAAAAATGTATTTAATAAAATTGTGGAGGAAAAGGTCATCCCGGAGGAAATGTTATACGCAAACATTATCCCTATACATAAGCCAGAAAAACCACCAGATCAAGTAAGAAGCTATAGGCCTATTTCCCTGCTAAATTCGGATATAAAGATATATGCTGGCATTCTAGCGAACAGGTTGCAAACCGTCTTACCTTTTATAATTCATAAAGATCAGGTCGGTTTCATAAAAGGTAGACTATCCAGTAATAGTGTGAGAAAAATAATTGATATCTTAGATAGCACGAATGATTCGGGAGTCCCATTTCTGGCCCTATCATTGGATGCAGAGAAGGCCTTTGATAGGGTCAGGTGGGACTTCCTGATAGCAGCTATGAGGGCTTTTGGTTTTGGTGGATGGCTAATGGACGCTGTAATGGCTTTATATTCTTTCCCAAGGGCTAGAACTATAGGGAGAGGTATAACATCCGACTGGTTTAAAATAAGCAACGGGACGAGACAGGGGTGCCCTCTCTCGCCGCTGCTCTATTTGTTATATATCGAACCTCTAGCCTGTGAAATTAGGGAAAACTTAAAGATTAAAGGTGTTAGAATCGGTCAGGAAGATTATAAATTATCACTATATGCGGACGATGTCCTAATCTCCATTACAGATCCTGTACCATCATTGGATGAATTGATGAAAGTTATAACTGAATTTGGAAATTATTCCAATCTCAAGCTGAATGTAGATAAAACAACTATATTAGCAAAAAATCTAAGTAAGGAAGATAGAGGGAAGATTGGGGATAAATATGACTTCGCTTGGGCTAAGAAACATTTGCAATATTTAGGTATCAAAATTACAAGTAACCCAAGTAAAATCATAGAGAACAATATTCTCCCTATGATGAAACAAATAAATAAACAACTTAAAGACTTAAGAACTGCAGAGATATCATGGATTGGGAGAATAAATGTTGTAAAATCATATTTAATGCCCAAATGGAGCTATATATTCCGCATGATACCTCTTAAAATCCCAAAACCATGGCTTACAATGATACAGACAGCTTTTGAGAAGTTTATATGGCTGAAAAAAAAACCGAGGGTGAATAAAAAAATACTAAATATGAGTTCCAAAAAAGGTGGGTTGAGGGTCCCAGATATTTTAGAAATATATGAGACATGCGCGTTGGCTCATTTAATTATATCACTAAAAGAGAGCTCCGCAGAGGAAGCTTGGGCAAAAATAGAAGCCACAAGACTGGGATCTCCAGACTTATTAGCTATATTTTGGAGTCTACAAAAGAGAAATAATACAAACATAGGCCTAATTACGGATAATTTATTATGGCAGTGGAAAAACTGGAAAAAGAGACTTAAGATACTGGATAAAATTATCACGGATATACCCTTCAGCATTTTGACAGTCAATATAGAAGATTTAAATATAAAAAACTGGACGGCTAATGGTATTAATAATATAGATCAAATAATGCAACAGAATCAAATTATGTCCTTTGAGGACATTAGGCAGTTATTTTCCCTTCCCTATAGAGAGAAATTTACATATTTAAGGATAAAACATTTTCTACATAAACATAGGGCCATAGAGTCATCTGAAGGATTACATACATTCATGAATTTAATTAACTCTAAAAGTAATAAAAATTTAGTATCACATTGTGCTAAACTATATAAATTATATAAATCGAGCCCAACATTTCCAGCCCTTGTATCTTGGGAAAAAGACCTACAGGTTACTATTACAAGAAATGAGTGGATAAATGCAAATAATGCCGTAACTAAGGCTATTCATTGTTTAAATTCATCGGAAAGTCATTATAAGATCATTAATAGATGGCATTATGTCCCCACTAAACTGGCAAAAATGTACCCATCCTCTCAATATAAGTGTTGGAGATGTGGCTCATCTAGAGCAGACTATGTCCACATCTGGTGGTCATGCCCAAACCTAAGGCAACTATGGAACAAAGTAGCAACATTTTGCCAAGAGGTGATAAAAGTAGATCTTGACTTTACCTGTAAGTCCTTTGTATTACATCTAGGCTGGCCTAGAATTTCAAGAAGCAAAAAAGATATAGTGATCCACATTCTAATGGAGACCAAAGCAACATTGGCGAGATATTGGAAATTATCTGATTCCCCCATTTGGGAAATGATAAAATTTCAGGTCCTGAACCATTGCAAAATGGAGATTGGAATCCTGAGACAAGACAATTATACTAATCCTAGAATAGAACAATGGGAGGAATGGGTAAAAAAGTTAAGCCCTACATAAGGAAAATAGTGGTATCCATTATTTGATTTTAGCACAGTATGAGTATTGGACACTACTGTTAAAAAACTACGTAGCGAACAATAAAAAAAAAAAAAAATCTTTTGAGAAGAATAAAAGATGATAAACTTTCTGTGACTTATGAATATAGACAGATCAGAATTTTTTTTTTAATAATTTTTCATCTTACAGAGCTAACATTGTTGATATGTCTTGGGGCTGTAATGTTTATATATTTTGCATCTCTATATAAAGCCGTTTTCTTGGCTATTAATAATGTACATTTTTTTTTTTAAAAGAAAAAAAAAAGAGAAAGTAGAAGAAAGGGAAAAAGTAAAGGGGAAAATATCAAGCCCTATAGTAAGGTATTATTTATCAGGATATATATAGATCTCGGCACAGTGTGACTTTATGTTCGTTTTGTTTTTATGCTTACATGGTTTATCATTTATCATAGACAGTAAATAGTTATTTAAGGTTCTCTCAAGTTGAAGTAAAGATACTAAATTTGGTATGTCATCCAATTTATAATTAAGAGCATAATTAAGGGTAATAAACTAAAAGATTCAGTATCTTAGAGGGTTAGTACTGTCGAAACGTATTTATTGTTTTATTGTCTATATTTTTATTTTTATTTTTTTATTAAGTCCTGTACTGTCCTGTATTGTCTATTGTGATACATTTTTTTGAAAAAAAAAAAAATTAAAAAAAAAAAAAAAAAAAATGAGACCAATTAAAATTCTTACTTACTCAAAATGAAAAGATAAACCCTCATAAGGCGGGTGTCAAATTACAATCACAGAGACATATGAATTCATGGCAGTAATGCTGGTAGAATAACATATATTCCTTGTTGGCTTAACAACACCTAAAATGCTTATGGACTTGGTATTACCAACACACAGACAAGTACAATTATACGACTCTGAAGAATAAACCTAACTCTCAATAGCCACAACCAAATCTATAGCAAATATGCTGTATTAGTTGTGCCCACAATGTTAACCTAATGATGCCTCAATTAATGTAATTTTATATATATCTATTTTTATTTTTGAATTTACTAGTAGCTGCTGCATTTCCCACCCTAGGCTTATACTCAAGTCAATAAGTTTTCCCATTTTTTTGTGGTAAAATTAGGTGCCTCAGATTATATTCGGGTCGGCTTATACTCAAGTATATACGGTAGGTTTCACTTTGGGAAAAAAAGCCTGTGCGCAAACCTAAAGCGTAGATGCTCAGGAATAGTGATGTACCGAACTGTTCCCGGCGAACATAGCGTATTCGCGTTCGCCATGGCGGGCGAACACATGCGCGGTTTGATCCGCCCCCTATTTGTCATCATTGAGTAAACTTTGACCCTGTGCCTCACGGTCAGCAGACACATTCCAGCAAATTAGCAGGAGACTCTCCCTTCCAGACCCTCCCACCTCCTGTACAGCATCCATTTTAGATTCATTCTGAAGCTGCATTCTTAGATAGAGGAGGGAAAGTGTAGCTGCTGCTCATTTGATAGGGAAATGGACAGCTAGGCTAGGGTATTCAGTGTCCACTACAGTCCAGAAGGACTCATCTGATCTCTGCTGTAAGGACAGCACCCCAAAAAGCCCTTTTTAGGGCTAGAACATCAGTCTGCTTTTTTATTTTCTGTGTAATGTAATTGCAGTTGCCTGCCTGCCAGCTTCTGTGTCAGGCTCACAGTGGATACTGTGCCCACTTGCCCAGTGCCACCACTCATATCTGGTGTCACAATAGCTTGCATTTAAAAATAATTATTTTTTTCACTGTAATAGATTGAATAGCAGTTAGTTGTCTGCAAGCGTCTGGGTGTCAGGCCTTCAGCGTGTACTCTGCCAACTTCTGCCAGTCCACTTTGCCACTCATATCTGGTGTCACAATAGCGTGCCTTTAAAAAGAAAAACGTTTTTCACTGTAAGCTAATAGCAGTCAGTGTCCTTCAAGTGGGTGTCAGGCCTTCAGCGTGTACTCTGCCAACTTCTGCCAGTCCACTTTACCACTCATATCTGGTGTCACAATTGCATGCCTTTAAAAAGAAAAATGTTTTTCACTGTAAGCTAATAGCAGTCAGTGTCCTTCAAGCGGGTGTCAGGCCTTCAGCGTGTACTCTGCCAACCTCTGCTAGTGTACTTTGCCACTCATAACTGGTGTCACAATAGCGTGCCTTTAAAATGAAAAAAAACATTTCACTGTAAGCTAATAGCAGTCAGTGTCCTTCAAGCGGGTGTCAGGCCTTCAGCGTGTGATCTGCTAACTTCTGCCAGTCCACTTTGCCACTCATATCTGGTGTCACAATAGCGCGCCTTTAAAAAGAAACACGTTTTCACTGTAAGCTAATAGCAGTCAGTGTCCTTCAAGTGGGTGTCAGGCCTTCAGCGTGTAAACTGCCAACCTCTGCTAGTGTACTTTGCCACTCATATCTGGTGTCACAATAGCGTGCCTTTAAAAAGAAAAATAAGTTTTTCACTGTAAGCTAATGTCAGGGTACCTGAAGCCTCTACCTCCGAAAGAGGTAGAGACTTAGTAGTTTACTCCTCCAGCAGGTCGGCTTCCTCCATCCCTCGCGGCTCTCCTAGAGACTCTCACGCTGGCCGCGAGGGATCCGTCTCATTTTATGACGTCACGCACGCTGCCCGGCGTCATGACGTCAGTCCGGACCGATCTGTCACTCAAGTGACTGGAGGCCACTCAGGACTCGTCGGAGGCAGGTATACTCACTGTAACCAGGGTATTTAAACCTGTTTCTTCCATTCACTCATTGCCCTGTCATGGTTCTAGCCTGTCTAGTCACACAGTGCTCTGGCGATTTCAGTTATTCCTTTGGTTCCGACCCGGCTAGTTTGACTTACTCTGTTTCCCTCTGGTATCCTTGACCCGGCTTGTTCCTCGCTCACCTGTCCTCTCGTTCCCTCGACCTCAGCTTGTTTCTGACCATTCTCTTTACTCTCCGTACGTTAGTCCGGCCATTCTAAGGTCCGGTATACGTACCCTGTCCTGTTTGTACTTTGCGTGTTGGATCCCTGTCCCGATCCTGACATTACAACAGGGCCAATGGATCCTGCAGGTACAAACAGTCAGGTTGGTCCCTCTGATTCCAGGTTTGACGCCATGGAACACAGAATGGACCAGATGGCACTAGCACTACAGGCGCTATTATCTCGTGCCAATAACCCACCTGAGGAGATCCGTACTACTTCCATCTCTCCTGTAAGTTCTGGTCTAGAGGTAGCCACTGTAGGTGCCTCTTCCCGTATTACCCCACCTGTACGTTATGGTGGTTCACCGGAGAAGTGTTGTGGTTTTTTGAACCAGATTAGTATCCACTTCGAACTACAACCTCGCTCCTATCCCACAGATAGGGCGAAAGTTGGATTTATTATCACCCTACTCATTGAGAAAGCTCTGAGATGGGCCAACCCACTATGGGAGAATGATATCCCATTGGTATATAATTATAATGCCTTTGTAGCTGCATTTAGAAGAACTTTTGACCCTCCTGGTAGGAAGGTTAATGCAGCCAGATTACTGTTGCGCCTGAGACAGGAGAACCGAACACTTGTGGATTATACACTAGAGTTCAGGTCTCTGGCGGCAGAAGTCAAGTGGAATGAGCAGGCTTATATAGATGTATTTTTGAACGGGCTATCAGATATTACCCTTGATGAGGTTGCTACTAGGGAGCTTCCTGAGAATTTAGAGGACTTAATTTCGTTCATTTCTCGTATTGATGAGCGTTTAAGAGAGAGACAGAATACTAGAGAGAGGAACTTCAGACCTGCCTTTAAATTAGCCCCTACATTTCAAAGTCCTGAGTCCATTACCTCACTGTATCCTGAACCTATGCAGATAGGCAATACTCGCCTCTCTGAAGAGGAGAGGCAGTACAGGAGAAGGGAGGGTTTATGTATGTATTGTGGAGCCAGAGGTCATTTGCGTCTGAATTGTCCTACTCGCTCGGGAAATGCCCGCACCTAAGTTTCTCTAGAGGACAGGCCTTGGGTGTTTCTATTTTGTCCTCTACGCATAATTATAAAGATCACAGGCTTCTGCTACCAATTTCTTTAACGTGGGAGAAGGGAGTGCTAAAGACCATGGCCTTGATAGATTCCGGAGCTGCTGAGAATTTTATCGACCAAGTCTTTGCTACTAAACACACTATCCCATCCCAGTTAAGGGATACACCCTTGGCCGTTGAGGCCATAGATGGTAGACCTTTACTTGAGCCTGTTATCTCTCGTGAGACTATACCCATTAACTTAACTATTGGTATCTTACACGAGGAGAACTTATCACTTATTCTCATTTCATCTCCTTCTGTTCCCATAGTCCTGGGCTACCCATGGTTAAAGAGACATAACCCTATTATCGATTGGGAATTAGGGGAGATAATCTCATGGGGCCAGGGTTGTCAGGAGAGGTGTTTACGCAGGGTGTCTCCATTGGCTATGATTAACACACCAGATAGTTCTACCCAGTCTACAGGGAGACAGATACCTCCTCTGTACATAGACTTGAAAGCAGTGTTCGATAAGAAGAACGCTGATACACTACCCCCACACAGGACCTTTGATTGTAAAATTAATCTTTTGCCCGGCACCATGCCCCCCAGGGGTAATGTATATCCTCTATCCATTAAAGAGAATTCTGTTTTAGAGGAATATATTCAGGAGAATTTAGACAAGGGATTCATTAGGAGATCCTCTTCTCCCGCCGGGGCTGGATTTTTTTTTGTTAAAAAGAAGGATGGCTCACTCAGACCATGTATTGATTACCGAGGTTTGAATAAAATAACCATTAGGAATGCCTATCCGATCCCCTTGATTACCGAGCTCTTTGATCGGCTAAAAGGTTCTAAGATTTTCACCAAGTTGGACCTCAGAGGGGCATATAACTTGGTGAGAATTCAACAAGGTCACGAGTGGAAGACGGCGTTTAATACCCGCTAAGGGCATTATGAGTACACGGTCATGCCTTTTGGCCTTTGTAACGCACCGGCAGTATTCCAGGATCTAATTAACGAAGTTCTTAGGGAATTTCAACAGGATTGTGTTATTGTATACCTGGATAACATTCTCATACACTCTAGAGAGATTGAGACCCACCATAGACAAGTCAGAAAGGTATTACACAAACTTCTACAACACAGCTTATACTGCAAATTGGAGAAATGCAGCTTTGACCAGACCCAGATAGATTTTCTTGGATACGTGATTTCTGGGGAAGGCTTTAAGATGGATCCTGACAAACTCCAGTCTATTCTAGATTGGCCATTGCCTAAGGGACTCAAGGCTATCCAGAGGTTTATTGGGTTCTCCAATTATTATAGGCGCTTCATTAAGGGTTACTCTTCTATTATTGCACCTATTACCAATATGACCAAACAAGGGGCTGATACTAAGACTTGGTCTACTGAAGCTCTCGTTGCTTTCAAAAATCTCAAAGAACTTTTTGCTTCTGCTCCAATATTAGTCCATCCTGATACATCCTTGCCGTTCCTACTTGAGGTCGATGCCTCTGAGACAGGAGTAGGTGCCGTTCTCTCACAAAGGTTGGGGGTGGATAAACCGTTACATCCTTGTGGTTTTTTTTCCAAGAAACTTTCTGGGCCTGAGAGCAGGTATGACATCGGAGACAGGGAATTGTTAGCAGTCATTAAAGCCTTGAAAGAGTGGAGACATCTATTGGAGGGCACCTTACATCCGGTTACTATTTTGACGGACCACAAGAACTTGTCCTATATTGGGGAGGCTAAGCGTTTGTCCTCTAGGCAAGCTCGTTGGTCCTTATTCCTGACTCATTTCAATTATGTACTTACTTACAGACCTGGCTCTAAGAACTCTAAGGCCGATGCTTTGTCTCGACAATATGAACCTTTCACTGTATCTGAACCGATTCTTTCTTCTATAGTTCCTAAATGCAAGATTGTTGCTAATACGAATCTCAGGATTCCTTCCCCGTTACTGGCCGAGATCATTAAGCTGCAACATCTAGCACCTAAACAGACTCCTGAGGGTCGACATTTCGTTCCTCCTACTCTTCAACTGGAGCTGTTGCAATGTTTCCATAACAGCAAGATGGCGGGACATCCTGGTATCCGCAAGACGTATGCTTTGATTTCTAAAGACTTCTGGTGGCCTGCTTTACGTAAAGATACTAAAGATTTCATCGCTGCGTGTGAAGTGTGTACTAAGACCAAACAACCTCATACGCTCCCAAGTGGATTCCTGCATCCCTTAGAGGTACCAGAGAAACCATGGTCTTGTTTGGCCATGGACTTTATTGTCGATCTACCTATCTCTAAAAAACAGACTGTTATCCTCACCGTGGTTGACAGATTCACCAAGATGGCCCACTTCATTCCCTTGCCTAAACTTCCATCCTCCCAAGAGTTGGCAGAGATATTCGCAAGGGAGATTTTTCGCTTACATGGGATACCTTCCCAAATCGTATCTGACAGAGGGTCCCAATTTGTTTCCCGTTTTTGGAGATCCTTTTGTTCTCAACTAGGTATTAAATTAAATTTCTCTTCTGCCTATCATCCCCAGTCTAACGGAGCTGCTGAACGTACTAACCAAAAGATTGAGCAATATCTACGTTGTTTTGTTTCCGAACACCAGGACGATTGGGTCGGTTTGATTCCTTGGGCGGAGTTTGCGCACAACAATCTCGTTTGTGACTCTACTCATTCAAGCCCCTTCTTCATGAACTATGGCTTTCATCCATCTATTCTTCCCTCGGTTTCTCCTTCCCAAGGTGTACCGTCGGTTGATGTACATGTTGCCAATTTGAGGAAGTTGTGGGAACAGACTCGACAAATTCTTCTACACAATTCTATGCTGGTTAAGAAACACGCCGATAAACGTAAAAGGGCGGCTCCGATTTTCGTTCCAGGCGATAGAGTATGGTTAAGCACTAGGAATATTCGGCTTAAAGTTCCTTCCATGAAATTCGCTCCTCGATATATTGGCCCTTACAGGATCTTGACTCGAATTAACCCAGTGGCGTATCGTCTAGCTCTCCCAGCTGCCTTACGCATCCCTAACTCCTTTCACGTTTCATTGTTGAAACCCCTAGTTTGTAACAGATTCTCCTCCACGATCGCCCCTCCTCGCTCTGTTCAGGTGGAGGGTCAGGAGGAGTATGAGGTTAACTCCATCATTGATTCTCGTATCTCTCGGGGGAGAGTACAATATTTGGTCGACTGGAAGGGATATGGTCCTGAGGAGAGAAGTTGGGTACCACAAGAGGATGTTCATGCTCCTCGCCTTCGCAGGGCGTTTCACTCACACTTTCCGTCTCGTCCCGGTTCCTTCCGCCCGGTGGGCGTATCTGAGAGGGGGAGTACTGTCAGGGTACCTGAAGCCTCTACCTCCGAAAGAGGTAGAGACTTAGTAGTTTACTCCTCCAGCAGGTCGGCTTCCTCCATCCCTCGCGGCTCTCCTAGAGACTCTCACGCCGGCCGCGAGGGATCCGTCTCATTTTATGACGTCACGCACGCTGCCCGACGTCATGACGTCAGTCCGGACCGATCTGTCACTCAAGTGACTGGAGGCCACTCAGGACTCGTCGGAGGCGGGTATACTCACTGTAACCAGTGTATTTAAACCTGTTTCTTCCATTCACTCATTGCCCTGTCGTGGTTCTAGCCTGTCTAGTCACACAGTGCTCTGGCGATTTCAGTTATTCCTTTGGTTCCGACCCGGCTAGTTTGACTTACTCTGTTTCCCTCTGGTATCCTTGACCCGGCTTGTTCCTCGCTCACCTGTCCTCTCGTTCCCTCGACCTCGGCTTGTTTCTGACCATTCTCTTTACTCTCCGTACGTTAGTCCGGCCATTCTAAGGTCCGGTATACGTACCCTGTCCTGTTTGTACTTTGCGTGTTGGATCCCTGTCCCGATCCTGACAGCTAATAGCAGTCAGTGTCCTTCAAGTGGGTGTCAGGCCTTCAGCGTGTACTCTGCCAACTTCTGCCAGTCCACTTTGCCACTCATATCTGGTGTCACAATAGCGCGCCTTTAAAAAGAAAAAAAGTTTTTCACTGTAAGCTAATAGCAGTCAGTGTCCTTCAAGCGGGTGTCAGGCCTTCAGCGTGTACTCTGCCAACCTCTGCAAGTGCAGATTGCCACTCATATCTGGTGTCACTATAGCGTGCATTTAAAACCAAAAAACTTTTTTCACTGTTATAGATTGAATAGCAGTTACGTGTCTTCAAGTGGGTGTCAGGCCTACAGCGTGTACTCTGCCAACCTCTGCCAGTGCACATTGCCACTCATATCTGGTCTCACAGTAGCTTGCACGCATAGTACCACTAATCCAAAAAAAAATGACAGGCAGAGGCAGGCCACACCGCAGGGGCCGTCGTGGTCGTGGTGCTGCGATTCCATTTTGCCCTAGAATAATGCCCAATTTTCAGAGGCCACGTACCCTGAACTTGAAAAGTTCTGAGGACATAGTTGACTGGCTAACACAGGACACCCAATCTTCTACAGCTTCCGCTCGGAACCTTGACGCACCATCCTCCTCCAGCTTAGCTTCGGGCACCTCTCAAGATACCACTCACCGACTGCCGCCACCACCAACACTAACACCACAGACGCTTCACTTTTTTCTGTCAGAGGAGTTATTTACACATCCGTTTGAAGAAATGAGTGATGTGCAACCATTATTGCCAGAGGATGTAGATAACAGGGATATGTCTCAGGCAGCATTACACACATGGACGTACGGTGTGATGATGATGATGTTGTACCCGCTGCTGCTTCCTTTGCTGAGTTGTCAGATACAAGTGAAGTGGTTGATGATGACGATGCGTCAATGGATGTCATGTGGGTGCCCCGCAGCAAGAAGAAGAACAGGGCGAAAGTTCAGATGGGGAGACAGAGAGGAGGAGGAGACGAGTTGGAAGCAGGGGGAGGTCATCGCAAGGAGCTAGTGGCACAGTCAGACAGCATGCATCGGCACCTGGGGTCAGCCCGACAGCACGCCAATCAACGCATGCTGTGTCCACCACCAGAATGCCGTCATTGCAGAGCTCAGCAGTGTGGCATTTTTTGTGTGTGTCTCCTCTGACAACAGCGATGCCATTTGCAACCTGTGCCAAAAGAAACTGAGTCGTGGGAAGTCCAACACCCACCTAGATACAACTGCTTTGCGTAGGCACATGATCGCACATCACAAACGCCTATGGGATCAACACATGAGTACAAGCAGCACACAAACTCAAAGCCGCCATCCTCCTCCTGGTCCAGCATCTTCAGCCACGTCAACCACTGCTGTCCTCCTTGCCCCCTCTCAACCATCCGCCACTCTGTCTCTCGCCTTGAGCAGTTCCCGCTCATCTGCCCACAGTCAGGTGTCTGTCAAGGACATGTTTGAGTGTAAGAAGCCAATGTCAGAAAGTCACCCCCTTGCCCAGCGTCTGACAGCTGGCTTGTCTGAACTATTAGCCCGCCAGCTTTTACCATACAAGTTGGTGGAGTCTGACACATTCAAAAAATTTGTAGCTATTGGGACACCGCAGTGGAAGGTACCCAGACGAAATTTCTTTTCTCAAAAGGCAATCCCCAACCTGTACTCGATTGTGCAAAAGGAAGTAATGGCATGTGTGGCACACAGTGTTGGGGCATGGGTCCATCTGACCACTGATACCTGGTCTGCAAAGCATGGTCAGGGCAGGTATATCACCTACACTGCGCATTGGGTAAACCTGCTGATGGCTGCCAAGCATGGAATGCGTGGCTCTGCAGAGGAGTTGGTGACACTGCCACGACTTGCAGGCAGGCCTGTTGCCACCTCCTCTACTCCACCTACTCCATCCTCTTCCATAACCTCCTCAGCTGAGTCCTCTTCTGCTGCTGCGTCTTGCTCCACATCAACAGGCATTCCATTTCAGGCGTTCCTACATGGCCATGGCGCACTTTGCAGATATCCAGCGGCGAAACAACATGCCAGTGCGGCGCTTGATTTGCGACAGCCCGACACGTTGGAATTCAACACTCCTAGTGTTCGACCGCCTGCTCCAACAAGAAAAATATATTTGTATGACCCGGGTGCTAGGACAGCTTCTGGGGAGCTGGGAATTTTTTTGCCACGTTACAGGACGCTCATGCGCAATGCCTGTAGGCTCATGCGTCCTTTTGAGGAGGTGACAAACCTAGTCAGTTGCACCGAAGGCACCATCAGCGACATCATACCATTTGTTTTCTTCCTGGAGTTTGCCCTGCGAAGAGTGCTGAATCAGGCCGTAGATGAGCGTGAAGAGGAAGAGGAAGAGGAGTGGTCACCATCACTACCAGAAACAGCCTTATCAGCATCGCTCGCTGGACCTGCGGCAACGCTGGAAGAGGATTGTGAGGAAGAGGAGTCAGAGGAGGAATGTGGATTTGAGGAGGAGGAGGAAGACCAACCACAACAGGCATCCCAGGGTGCTCGTTGTCACCTATCTGGTACCCGTGGTGTTGTACGTGGCTGGGGGGAAGAACATGCCTTCATTGACATCACTGAGGAGGAGGAACGGGAAATGAGTAGCTCGGCATCCAACCTTGTGCAAATGGGGTCTTTCATGCTGTCATGCCTGTTGAGGGACCCTCGTATAAGAAGGCTGAAGGAGAACGACCTGTACTGGGTGTCCACGCTACTAGACCCCCGGTATAAGCAGAAAGTGGCTGACATGTTACCAAATTACAACAAGTCGGAAAGGATGCAGCATTTGCAAAATAAATTAAAAAACAACGTATAAGGGTGATGTCACAGCACAACGGGAATCTAACAGGGGAAGAGGTGAAAGTCATCCTCCTCCTCCCACGACCACGCCGGCAAGGACAGGACGCTTTAAAGACGTGTTGCTGATGGAGGACATGCAAAGCTTTTTAAATCCTACGCATCGCCACAGCCCTTCGGGATCCACCCTAAGAGAACGAGTCGACCGACAGGTAGCAGACTACCTCGCCTTAACTGCAGATATCGACACTCTGAGGAGCGATGAACCCCTTGACTACTGGGTGTGCAGGCTTGGCCTTTGGCCTGAGCTATCCCAACTTGCGATAGAACTTCTGGCCTGCGCCGCTTCAAGTGTCCTGTCAGAAAGGACCTTCAGTGCAGCAGGAGGTATTGTCACTGAGAAGAGAAGTCGCCCAGGTCAAAAAAGTCTAGATTACCTCACCTTTATTAAGATGAATGAGGGATGGATCCCGAAGGGACTGACAGTGGGCGATACATTTGACTAAAAAAGGCCTGATGAGATGAGCTGCCTTGGGCTAAAAATGGTCCACACGCTGCTGTATTTTAGCTCTGAATGCCGGTTGACTTGCGTGACTTATCCGCCACCAACTAGGGTTCAATACGCAATGTTTTAGGGCACTTTCTGCCTGGGAAACAAACATCAATTTTTCTGGCCACTGCTACAGCAGCGGCTGCAACAATACCTAATTTTTCAGGCATGTGTTCATGCCTAATTTTTCGGGCCTCTGGTGCTGCACTGTGGCTTCAAAAACCAAACCAAAAAAAAGGCACATAACAGGGATTAAACTGATAGGAATAGTACTACTTAACACACCACTCCTATCTGGTGGCACATTAGATTGCACGCGCAGTGCCCCAAATTTGAAGTAGGAGGACCGACCAAGCATCTTTTTCCATCTCCCGGTTCCTAAAATCGATGCCTTATACACGTCCCCTGATAGGGCGCCAGCTCGTTATTCACTTTTTCACTTCACTAGGGACACTTTACTGCACTATGGGCACTTAGACCCACTCTTTGTCTTGCACAGTGTTATTCCTAGCCAGCATCTGTGATGGGAAATCAGGCAGTCATCTAAACGTTTAGATTGAGCTTTAGCTTAGAACACCCTTGAAGGTGTTTAACCCCTTAAGGACCAAACTTCTGGAATAAAAGGGAATCATGACATGTCACACATGTCATGTGTCCTTAAGGGGTTAAGGAGATTTGGGCTAGTTTAGAGGATTCTTCTTAGACCTCTCTGAGTCTTTATAGCCCTTCTACCTATCCAGCATTTATGGAAACTAGCTAAGAGAAAGGGTGGCAGTGTATCTGTGATACATTTAACTTTACATCACCTTATTGACACTTTATCACTCCGGTCTCCATACTCTCTGCCTATACCCATCTTTTTAGAGGGAATTTCCTTGCCCCTGCCAATATTATATAATAGGTAATAGTATTACCATTATTACACAATTAGCCACTATAGGGGAATGAGTATAGTATCCCTTTGTTATTTATAAATGATACAATAAAGACTTTTGTCCATTACTCAAGTTACTTTAACAAAAGGGTACTAACCACGGTATTAGGAAGCATTACTCTGCTTTCCCTTTCTCCCTCTATTATACACCTATGCTCACTAGGATTGTAGGTATCACTTTATTATGTGGTGGAATCTCTGTAAAAATAAATTTAGTAGGCCGAGATTACCACGTGGCGTGTGTACGTGCATATACTGGTGTATCGGTCGGTTGGTTGCACGTGGCAAAGATACGATCAGTAGTGTACGGAGCATGTGCGAGAATAACGGATGTAGTATTCCCCTCCTCCATTGTGCTGGACAAGCCATGCGGTCAAACCGGAAGTTAGTTCTTGTTCGATTGATTGGGTAAGAGTATGTGTGGGTGGAGCTTATTATGGGAGGAGTTACATGCCTATATAAGGAACCTACACTATTGTCTGGGGCTCAGATCTTGTTGTATTTTGGTGACATTAGTCCCTCTGAGTCCCGTTCGGTGAATTGAATAAAGAATCTCTTCCTTCCTGAAGAAACCTGTGTCCATCTCTCTGTGCTTGGCTTCCGTCAGTTTCTCCGGTATCATTTGGTGCATTGGCCGGGAAGCTCATTGTTCAACGGTAGCTGAGAAGCAGAGGCGTGAGACGGTCTATCTTTGCCCACGTTCTCTACGGCTGCACCCCTGAACTTCTGCGTGGACCTCCCTTCATCTCGGCGCCACTGGTCTGTTGTCCAGGAGATCATTGGCCTCTACGTAGTAAGTGCTGGGGTGTCCCCGTCGATGAGTGTGAACGACCGCTGTTTTAAGACGGCGGACCCACTAGGGGTATTGGATACCGATTGTGCGGTAGTCCCATAAGGGGTTATTTGGAATCTGCCCCCTCCAGTGGAGGGAAGGAGCGAAGGCGCACCGCTCAATTAAACGCCCTGTAGTCAGCCCGTTTAATTTTGGTTTGGAGCCAGGCGGGGTTCTGGTGTAAATAGCCCTAGCCGGACACCGGTGTCTTGTCTAGACTAGCGTTCTAGGGTGTATATTTTGTTCGCTAGGTCGGAGGGACCGGGAGACTAAGCGGCGTCTGTGTAAATTCGGTCCGCTAGATCTCAACCTATCTTGGCTAAGTGGGAAGGCGTGTAAATTTGGAACCCACTAGATTTTTGATAGAGTAAATAGACTAAAAGGGTGCTGTTGTAAATTCCGCCCTCTAGTTCGCTATATATGGTGCTTGGGCAGTGTGGCTAACCAAAACGTATGTAGATAGTTTTAGGTAGTCCATCAAGGTACTGGCCAATAGATTAGTTGGGAATTGTATATGTGTTAAAGATTGTTGTAGTAGCGTGTATATCTTGCTAGATAGCGTGAGCTCTGCCGTCTAGCGAGAGTGTGAATAGTGTGTAACTGTATTATAGCACACGGTACCATAACCATGTATAATTACTGATACTGTAAATAAGTACTAATAATTGTCGTCTATGTTGCATGTTTTAACACCATAATCACTACTAATTGTACTGTGACTTTAACTTGTATTCTAACCTATGCTAACCGTACTATAACTACTGTTTGTAAAGACGATGTTACTGGGGTATGTTATAGACGGGTAATTTAGATATAAGGAATTATAGCGTAGGTGACCGTATAGTTTCGCCAAAGGGCACAGTATTAGTTACTTAGTGACTGGTGTCACAGCTGTGTGTGTACGGGAATTCCCTGAGTGTTTTGTTGTGTGCGTTTCACTTAGTAACTGTACCACGTGGTGCTGTTGCCGAGGGAACGGGTGTGACCGTTGGTAGAGTGTTTGTATAGTTTCTGTTGGAAACGACGCTCCATTGTTAAGTATGAGCGCGTCGGATTCGACGATTTTGGATCCCTTAGGATGTATGATTAAAAACTTTAAAAAGGGATATACAGTATGTGATTTTGGGGTAAAGATGTCTCCAGCACGCCTGATTACATTGTGTAGTAGGGAATGGCCTACTTTGGTTGCCGCATGGCCACCAATAGGCAGTTTGGATCCTAATCTGGTACAGCGTGTACACGTGGCTGTATCAGGTAGGCCTGAACTTTACGGCCAGTTTCCATATATTGATTGTTGAAGGCAGGCCGTAAATGACTCGCCAAAATGGATCCGAGTATGCCACGAGGAACAATGTCGCCTCATGGTGGCCAGGACTCGCTTGTCCACTAAGGCCGTAATTATGCCCATTTTGGACACGCCTCCTGAGTCTGAGATCCCCATGCCGCCCCCCTCCACCGGAAGAGGAAGAGGAGGTGCTGTTGGAAATGCTCCTCCCCTTGCCCCGTTGTCCCCACCTACTCCCTCCTCTAGCTCAGAGTCCAGCCCCCTTGTTTCAAACCCTCCCCTTCCGGTACCTACCTCCGTTAACTCCACATACCCAGATTTGGCGCCATATCTAGTTTCCGGTCAGGCTCTTCCTAGCCCGGCCCGGAATATTCTACTCACCAACCTTCCCCTTAGTAAAGGTTCCCCATCCCCTTGTCTTACTACCCCTCGACCGGAACCCCTAACGGACGCATCTCTACGAAGCCCCATACTAACCCGACAACTGACCGGTACCCTCCAACCCCGACATTATCAAATGCCTCTTCGATTGACTCCTGGCCCGACAAACATTAACGATGACGGCCAGATACAATATGCTGATCCAGTCTACGTCTATGTCCCTTTCACAACCACCGATCTCTTTAATTGGAAGACCCATAACTCCTCTTACACTGAAAAGCCTCAAGCCATGACGGATTTCTTTACCTCAATAGTCCAGACACACAATCCCACTTGGGCTGATTGCCAGCAATTATTAATGACATTGTTTAATAACGAGGAAAGGACTAGGATAAATCAAGTGGCAATTAAAGCGATGGAAGAAGAGGCCCGTACACAGAATCAGGCCAACCCAGCAGCATGGGCCGCAGCCCATTATCCAAATACCGATCCAAATTGGAATGTCAATGGCGCAGACATGGTTCATTTAAAAGCTTACAGAGACGCTATTATTGCTGGCATGAAAGCTGCAGGAAAGAAGGCGATTAACATGTCTAAGACGGCTGAGGTATTACAGAAATGTGATGAATCGCCCAGTGTCTTTTATGACCGATTATTGGAGGCATACCGTTTGTATATCCCCTTTAATCCGGAGGCTCCTGAGAATTCCCGGATGGTTAACTCTGCCTTTGTCAGCCAAGCCTACGGAGATATAAAGCGCAAGCTACAGAAGTTAGAAGGGTTTGTAGGGATGTCCATAAACCAACTAATGGAGGTAGCAAATAAAGTATATATGAACAGGGAAACAGAGACAAAGAAAGAGGAAGAGCGCAATATGCGTAGAAAGGCAGATATGCTAGCGGTAGCGATCGCAGGTGTAGATAGAAAGGAAAAGGAGGTGTATAGGGGAAAAGATAAAGGAGAGAGTAAGTGGAATGGGGAACCCCTGAGTAGGAATCAGTGCGCGTACTGTAGGGAAGAAGGGCATTGGAGAAGTGAGTGTCCGCGAAGGGAACAGTATGAGAGAGACAGACCTAGGGCAGGATATGGTAATTATAGAGGCAGAGTGAGAGGTAGAGGAGGTTCTGGAGGGAATAATGGTAGCAATAGAGGAAATGTTAGAGAAGATAGGTACTATCCAGCAGCGCAGAGATCCCGCGATAGAGAAGATAGGGACTTTGTAGGATTGGCTGACACGGTTATGGAGGACTATTGATACCGACCGGGCTCCATCCCCCTTGGCCGAGCGGAGCCTATGGTCAATGTATCAATAGGGGGAAAAAGGAGTGCGTTCATGATCGATACTGGTGCTGAACATTCGGTGGTGACTGACCTAGTTGCTCCACCATCTGGAAGAACCATCACCGTAATAGGAGCAACTGGAAGGAGTGCTGCTAAACCGGTTCTTAAAAGTCGACTCTGTACACTGGGAGGCCACGTAGTGAAACATCAATTCCTTTATATGCCTGAATGTCCAGTCCAACTGCTAGGACGTGATTTGTTGTCAAAACTACAAGCGCAGATAACGTTTCTTCCTAATGGAACAACATCTTTAAAGTTCAATGGACCTTCAGGTATAATGACAATATCTGTACCAAAGGAAGAAGAGTGGCGACTTTATACAGCGTTGACTAGCCAAAACCCTAAGAGTGATGAATCCTTGTTCAATATACCAGGAGTGTGGGCAGAGAACAACCCACCAGGACTTGCTCGCAATATCCCACCAATTCGAATCGAACTGAAACTTGGGGTCTATCCAGTGAGCTTAAGGCAATATCATATCCCACAAAAGGCCAAGAAGAACATACAATCGTATTTGGATAAGTTCATAAGGTATGGTATCCTAAAATTCTGTACTTCCCCCTGGAACACCCCATTGCTGCCTGTTCAAAAGCCCGGTACAGATGAGTATCGCCCTGTGCAGGACTTGAGAGCAGTCAATGATGCGGTCGTAAGTATACACCCAGTTGTGCCCAACCCATATAACCTGCTTGCTTTAATTCCGGGCGGGGCTACCTATTTCACTGTCTTAGATCTCAAAGATGCCTTCTTTTGCCTTCGAATTGCTGCGGAAAGCCAGTGTATCTTCGCATTCCAATGGGAAAATGCTGTAACGGGCTCGAAACGCCAGATGACTTGGACAAGACTGCCCCAAGGGTTTAAAAATTCACCTACCCTATTTGGATCAGCTTTAAGTCAAGACTTACTGGATTTCAAGTCCATCCCAGGAGAGTGTGTACTATTGCAATATGTAGATGATTTGTTGATAGCGGCAGTTACAAGAGAAATATGTCAGCAAGCAACACATGATCTACTACACATTCTCTGGAAGGCAGGATACAAGGTGTCCAGGAAGAAAGCTCAGTTGTGTCAGCCGACTGTCAAGTATCTGGGATTCCATATCTCTGAAGGTCAAAGAATAATGGGGCCAGAGAGAAAAGAAGCTGCATGCCAAATACCAATACCCAAGAGTAGAAGACAAGTGCGGGAATTCTTGGGGGCAACAGGTTTCTGTAGGATATGGATTCCCAGTTATGCGATATTGGCGAAACCTCTTTACGCAGCTATAAAAGGTACAGAACACGATCCCTTCCTATGGACCCCTGAACAGCAAAAGGCATTTGAAGATGTGAAGAAGGCTTTGATGAGTGCCCCAGCATTAGGTCTACCTGATCATACACGTCCATTCTACTTATATGTACACGAGCAAAGAAGAATGGCTGTGGGAGTATTGACACAGTACTTGGGATCATGGCAACGACCTGTTGCATATATGTCAAAACAACTGGATGCAGTGGCCAGTGGTCTTCCACCTTGTCTAAGAGCCGTAGCTCCCACCGCCCTGCTGGTAGCCAAAGCTGATAAACTCACTCTGGGTCAAGAACTCTATGTGCGAGTCCCGCACGCAGTACAAACGTTGCTAGACTATAAAGGCAATCATTGGTTTAGTAACAGCCGCATGACTAAGTATCAAGCTATGTTGTGTGAAAACCCAAGAGTGCATTTAGAGACTGTTAACACCTTAAATCCAGCTACCCTTTTGCCACAACCTACTGAGAGTCAACATGATTGCCTGGAGGTGATGGATGAAGTGTTCTCAAGTAGACCAGACCTTCGTGACTTTCCCATCCAGAACCCTGATGTCCAGTACTATACGGACGGTATGCAGTAACAACCATAGACAAGGTGATAGAAGCTCGGCCATTGTCAAAAGGAACATCGGCACAGAAGGCAGAACTAATTGCCCTCACACGAGCGTTACAATTGGTTGAAGGTTTAAGAGTAAACATCTACACGGACTCCAAGTATGCATTTTTAACCACTCATTCCCACGGAGCTCTGTATAAAGAAAGAGGATTATTGAACTCAGAGGGTAAAGAAATCAAGAACGCAGCTGAAATATTGCAACTACTGGAAGCCGTATGGGAACTGAAAGAAGTTGGTATTATACATTGTCGGGCGCATCTGAAAGGTGATGGTGACGTAACCAAAGGAAATCGGATGGCAGATAATGCAGCTAAGCGTGCCGCTGAATCAGGAAGACAGGAGTATGTGGAACATATAGCTGCTCTTATACCGACTCCACTGTCTCAATGGACTCCAGTTTATACAGCTCAAGAAGAAGAGTGGTTAAAGACTGAAACTGGGAAATACCTGGAGAAAAAATGGTATCAGCTAGAAGATGGAAGAATAGTTATTCCAGCATAACTAGCTGTAGAAATTGTCCAGAACTATCACAACGGGACACATTCTGGAAGAGATTGTCCAATTTGACTCAAGCCATTGTACGAAGATGTGTAATATGTGCTAAGAATAATGCAAGGCAAGGACCAGTGAAACCACCAGGAGTCCAGTATATGGGGGGACTCCCTATGTCCGATCTTCAAATAGACTATACAGTAATGCCCAAATCCGGGGGACATCGCTACCTACTAGTAGTTGTGTGTACCTATTCAGGTTGGGTAGAAGCATGTCCTACTCGCACAGAGAAAGCAGGAGAAGTTGTACGATTCCTGTTGCGAGAAATAATACCCCGATATGGATTACCATGTTCAATAGGATCGGATAATGGTCCAGCCTTTGTTCACCATTGCCTACAACAACTGACTCATATGCTTGGTATTAAGTGGAAGCTTCATACAGCATATAGACCTCAGAGCTCTGGTAAAGTAGAAAGGATGAACAGAACTATTAAGAACCAATTGGCAAAGATGTGTCAAGAGACTCAGCTTAAGTGGAATGTTCTTTTGCCCATAGCTCTGTTACGTATTCGTAGTACACCTACCAGAAGGATGGGTCTCTCACCTTTTGAAATCATGTATGGGCGTCCACCTCCCGTACTTGGTAACTTAAGGGGGGATTTGAGTCAGTTGGGAGAAGGAATTACCCGGCAGCAGGTTGTAGGGTTGGGTAAAACTATGGAGGAGGTACAGAAATGGGTACAAGATAGATTACCTGTGAATATTTATCCCCCTGTTCATAGCTATCATCCAGGAGATCAAGTGTGGATTAAAGAATGGAACAGTATACCGTTAGGGCCTAAGTGGAGGGGTCCTTATGTTGTTCTTTTGTCTACCCCTACAGCAATAAAGGTGGCTGAAGTGACTCCGTGGATTCATCACTCCAGGGTTAAACCAGCAGCAGTAGATTCTTGGCAAGCTACACCAGATCCAGAGAATCCCTGCAAGATCCGGTTAAAGCGCACGACTTAGTCGGAGTGACGAGGAGATATCGGGATTTCAAGTGTGTTTAAAGAGATCAGAAGTGAGTGTTTTGACGGCCATAATAAAGCCTGACCACTTACCCACGTGCCATAGCCAGGGTGTCTTGAAGGGACCTCTGTGAAGGGAAGAGAGGACCTGCAGAACTCCATTCCTTGCAGCCCTTACATCCTGGAAGCTGAGGTGCCATCGCACGGATGAAGACTGAGGATGAAGACGTCGAAAGAAGCGCTCTTGATAATGTGTATTTTTATGTTTTTAATTATTCAGGAAGGTAGAGGTACCGACACACCTAGCTGTGAGGTTTGCATTAAGACTACTATAACAGGTAATCATATTTCCCAGACCCTAATTTGGCATTCACAGTATGAGTGCAAAGGATATGTGTCTAGGTGTAGATACTTAGGTATAGAATATGGTGTATGCCATTTAGGAGTAGGAGACCCTAAGTGCTTCAATCCAGAGTATCAACCCCGTACAATTTGGTTGACCCTCCGGAATGGAGACCCACAGGGGACCCTAATAAACAAAACAGTATTAGAAACCGCACATTCTTCGGGTGTCCTGCTATTTGATGCATGTAAGGCGATATCAAGTGGTAGAAAACCGTGGAATGTATGCAGGGATCTTAAATGGGAGAGAACGTATGGGTCTAACGATAAGTATATTTGTCCCAGTAGTAAAAACAAGTATGTAAGTCCAAAATGCCCAGATAAGGATTATAATTATTGCCCATATTGGTCTTGTGTGGGGTGGGCAACTTGGAGACAGACAGTAGATAAGGATATGATTGTTACTAAGTTGCCTACCAAACTATATTGTAAGTCTATGGAGTGTAACCCAGTCCATATACTTATCAATAATCCTGAACAATTCATAGATAGGTTCGGAAACTTATTTGGTTTTCAGATATATGGGACGGGTTTGGATCCTGGGACAATATTATTTATAGGGATAGAGACCGATACCATAGCATCCCAAACTCATCAGGTTTTCCATTCTTTTTATGAAGAGATGAGTGTAGAAAATAAGATCCCCCATAATGCTAAGAACCTGTTTATAGATTTAGCTGAAAGTATTGCTGGTAGTCTTAATGTGACCAACTGCTATGTGTGTGGAGGTACTAACATGGGAGACCAATGGCCCTGGGAAGCAAAGGAGGTAATGTATTCTGGTTCTGAGACAATTGAACAAATAATATCTTCTCAAGCCGATTATCAAATGAGTGTTAGAGGTAAATCTGAGTGGCGATTAAAGACCTCCATCATAGGTTATGTTTGCATAGCAAGGAAAGGAATAATGTTTAATACATCTGTAGGAGAATTAACTTGTCTAGGGCAAAAAGCTTATGATGATAATACAAAGAATACAACCTGGTGGTCGGCTTCAAATGTCTCAGAACCACCTAACTCGTTTGCAAGTTATGCCAATTTAAAGGACGTGTGGTTTGATCTATCTATCACATCTAGTTGGAAAGCCCCAGCAAATTTGTACTGGATCTGTGGTAAGAAGGCCTATTCGGAGTTACCACAGGACTGGGAAGGGGCATGTGTGTTAGGTATGCTCAAACCATCCTTCTTCTTGTTGCCTATTGAAACAGGAGAGACTTTAGGTGTTAAAGTGTATGATGTGAATCATAGGAAGAAAAGGGGACCCCTAGAGATAGGTACCTGGGAAGATAATGAATGGCCTCCCCAGCGTATTATAGATTATTATGGGCCAGCTACATGGGCAGAGGATGGTACTTTTGGATATAGAACCCCAATATATATGCTCAACCGCATTATAAGGTTACAGGCGGTGGTTGAGATAATTACCAATGAGACATCGCAAGCGCTCAATCTCCTAGCGAAGCATAATACTAGGATGAGGACAGCCGTTTACGAAAATAGATTAGCTTTGGATTACCTATTGGCAGTAGAGGGAGGTGTATGTGGGAAGTTTAACCTAAGCAATTGCTGTCTTCAAATAGATGATGAAGGGCAAGCAATAGCTGAGCTTACTAGCCATATGGTTAAACTAGCGCATGTGCCTACTCAGGTATGGAAAGGGTATAATCCAAGTAGTTTGTTTGGTAACTGGTATGAGCAGTTTGGAGGACTTAAGGCATTGGTAGGTGGAGTCATGCTAATCTTAATGCTGTGTCTTCTCCTACCATGTCTTGTTCCTTTGGTAGTTAGGTCTGTGCAGAGCATCATAGAAAATATAGCAGAAAGAAAGGCTGCTGCACAGATAATGGCCATATATAGATATGAGGCTTTAAATCAGGGAGAACCAGTGCAGGAAGAAGAATGTTGAGGGATTCATGTCATTAGTCGCAAAGTCTGGTCTGGTTCATGGCAACCTGAGGTATATGCAAACTAAGGTTAAGTGATGCCTCCGTAATTGTGAAAATATCAGAGGCATCAAAGGGGGGAATGTGGTGGAATCTCGGTAAAAATAAATTTAGTAGGCCCAGATTACCACGTGGCGTGTGTACGTGCAAATACTGGTGTATCGGTCGGTTGGTTGCACGTGGCAAATATACGATCAGTAGTGTACGGAGCATGTGCGAGAATACCGGATGTAGTATACCCCTCCTCCATTGTGCTGGACAAGCCATGCGGTCAAACCGGAAGTTAGTTCTTGTTCGATTGATTGGGTAAGAGTATGTGTGGGTGGAGCTTATTATGGGAGGAGTTACATGCCTATATAAGGAACCTACACTATTGTCTGGGGCTCAGATCTTGTTATATTTTGGTGACATTAGTCCCTCTGAGTCCCGTTCGGTGAATCGAATAAAGAATCTCTTCCTTCCTGAAGAAACCTGTGTCCATCTCTCTGTGCTTGGCTTCCGTCAGTTGCTCCGGTATCAATTATAGTTGTCTAACCTTTTCTTATGCCAGTTTTAGATCTCCTTCTTGGGAGATTTTTTTCTTTTTTCAGTTTATTAGCATACTTTCAGGGACCCTTGGTGTTGTACGTGGCTGGGTGGAGGAAGAGACCTTCAATGACATCAGTGAGGACAAAGAACGGACATGGCTAGCTTGGTATCCAACCTTGTGCAAATGGGGAGTTTGCGGTTGTGCAAATGGACTGTTTGCGGTTGTTTGCGGTGCGTTAAACGGGGAGTTTGGTCTGTCACTGTGAAGCGGGCGTAACCCTTACACTACCTGATCGATACAACATCATACAGCAGGTCCCCCCCTCATTATTTTTATGGCCCCCACCCACCGCTCATGGGTGGGGGCGGGTGGGAGGACAGTAGGTCCCCCCCCATTGTGATTTATGGCCCCCACCTACCGCGCAGGGGTGGGGGCCGGGGGGGGAGGACAGTAGGTCCCCCCCTTATACTTATTTACTGAATATTCCCCTGTATAACAATGTTTGGCATTTAGTGAATATTCCCTATTCTGCTCTGTGTCAGTGTGTATCAGGGTCTCTGAGGACAGGTGCAATCCATATCTGCCAAGTGACCCTATGTAGGGGGAACAGTCCCTATTCTGCTTTGTGTCAGTGTGTATCAGGGTCCCTGAGGACAGGTGTCAATCCATATCTGCCAAGTGACCCTATGTAGGGGGAACAGTCCCTATTCTGCTCTGTGTCAGTGTGTATCAGGGTCTCTGAGGACAGGTGTCAATCCATATCTGCCAAGTGACCCTATGTAGCGGGAACAGTCCCTATTCTGCTCTGTGTCAGTGTGTATCAGGGATCCTTAGGATAGGTGTCAATCCATATCTGCCAAGTGACCCTATGTAGGGGGAACAGTCCCTATTCTGCTCTGTGTCAGTGTGTATCAGGGATCCTTAGGATAGGTGTCAATCCATATCTGCCAAGGGACCCTATGTAGGGGGAACAGTCCCTATTCTGCTCTGTGTCAGTGTGTATCAGGGTCTCTGAGGACAGGTGTCAATCCATATGTCAAGGTGTCAATATGTCATATGTCAGGTGTCAATCCATATCCATTGTGATTGAGGAATGTTAGGTGATTTATGCCCTTTATGGATTAAAAACAGACTCTGCATCAACTGTGTAATTTTCCATGGGAGTTTTGCCATGGATCCCCCTCCGGCAAGCCACAGTCCGGGTGTTAGTCCCCTTGAGACAACTTTTCCATCACCATTGTGGCCAGAAAGAGTCCCTGTAGGTTTTAAAATTCGCCTGCCCATTGAAGTCTATGGCGGTTCGCCCGGTTCGCCGGTTCGTGAACGTTTGCGGAAGTTCGCATCCGCCGTTCGTGAACCAAAAATTTTGTGTTCGCGACATCACTTCTCAGGAACATGAGTGCGTGGCAGGACAATGTATACAGCTTGGACATGGAAGTACCGCAGAGATAGATATGCAGCAAAACAAGAGATTGGATTGCCTGCTAATGTCCTTAGCCATAGTGAAAAAATAAATAGAAGAGAGCTGCTCCAATAAATGTAAAAAGTTAAAACTTAGCTTTTATTCAAAATAAGAAAAGTTCATAGTAAGGGCATTTCACAAACCTGCTATATCATTCAGCCTGACTTTTCTTTTTGTTTACCCTATGTACTGAATTCCACAAGTGCAATTTTGAATGACATGTAATGAATTCCTGTATATCAAATGTTTCTTTTGTAACGGAAGAATAAAAACTAGAAATGTTCCCATATGGGGGACCTGTTACTTTACATATACTGCAATTTCCACATTTAAAAAATCCTTTTTCCGAATTAAAAAAATGCGTCTCCAGTTATGGTGGTTTAAAACTATGAACTAATTTGGTTTTGATTGTGTGAGCACCTTTAAAAACTATTCTTGTTTTTCTGGTAAAAGTGCAGATAAACAGGGATCCTTTTTTAAAAGATGCCAATTTAAACTTAAATTTGCTTTAAATATTGTGATTGGCTGCTATAGTTAAAAATGATTGGGCAATTTAATGAATTTCTATCTGTTGTTATATTCTTTTCCTTGGATGGATTTAGAAGTTCATTCCTATCAAGCGTATGCACCCTTGTAATTGATTTTTCCAAAAGATCTAATTCATAGTTTTTTTCCACAAATTGTTGCTTCACTTTTTCACGTTGTTGTTCGCATACCCTAGGGTCTGTGCAGTTCTTTCTAATTTGTTGAAATTGCCTATATGGTACATTTGTGAGCCATGGAGAATAATGGCAACTTGATCTTAAAATTCACATCAACCATCTTAAAAAAAAAGTCTTTGATTTCATGGTTTTATTCTCCACATATAAAACCAAATCTAAAAATGCAATACTATTCTTACAGTGTTGGTATGTAAAGGATAAATTCAAACTAATCTCATTTATATATTAAAAAAAAACATCAATAATTCTTGCTCTTCCCCTGCCCAAATAAAAAAAAAAACTATTGTCAATATAGAGCCTATAGAGGACTAGGTTCCCCACCCATGGATGCCCTGTCCATATAAATAAATCTTCCCAATAGGACATGAAAATGTTCGCATAGCTGGGTGCGAACCTAGTCCCCATAGCCGTACCTGTCATCTGCAGATACATTTCATCCTTCTGCCAGAAAAAATTATGGTTAAGGATAAAATTGATACATTCTATTATAAACTCAAGTTGTTCCATATGGGATCTCCATATTGGGATCTGTGTATAGAATATATCTAATTGCTTTTAATCCCATTGCATGTTGAATTACTGTATATAGCAACGTAACGTCACAATGTATTAGGATAGATTTGAGGTTAAGGATCCAATCCCCGAAATAATTGGCCTTCCTGGGGGTTCTGACAGATTTCTGTGGATCTTGGGGAGAAAATGAAAAAACGGTTTTCTAGGATACATATTTAAAATGAAATCATATTCTTTTTTATTTAAAATTCCCAGTAATCTTCCTTTATCCAAAATAGTAAATAAACTTGTTTTAAAATCTGAAGTGGGGTCTTTATTTAGTAATGAATACGTTTTTTTATCTTGTAAGATTCTTTGACATTCTGTTTCATAATATTCTATACTTATTATCACAGTGCCCCTGCCCTTATCAGCGGGTTTAGTTACTATGTTCTTAATCTGGCTTAATTTGTTCAGTGCCCGTTTTTCTTGTATTGTTAAATTATGATGTCTATTTGGAATTTTAGAGGGAATTTTTTTCTAGATCATTTAAAACTGCTAGATTAAAATTGTTCATCTGAGCGCTCATTGGATTTATGTTTGAAAGGGTCATCACAACTGATCTTATTAGATTCAAAAGTGTTGTTTGTGAAGAAAAGTTTGAGATTCAGTGTTCTGATCCATTTTTGAACATCTAAAAATTTTTTTAAAGGGTCCGACTTTGTAGCGGGAGCATATTTTAGACCTTTATTGAAAACTTTAATTTAGTCTGGTGGTTATAATTTTTTAAAACTTTTATTTGGTCTGGTGGTTATAATAAGATTTGCCTAACCAACAATTAAATTTTTGTTTACATTACAATTCTGCTAAAAATATATTCAGCTTTAAATTAAGAAAAATATCACCAACTTGAATCAGCATGCATATGGTGTGAGATATATTCTTCAGCAGAAACACTTTGAGACATAACCTCATTGCTTAATTATACTATGTGATAAAACAGTAAACAAGTTTCTCTCAAGTAATTTTTCAAGTTTTCCCTGTCTGTTCACCGTTATGCATGGGGTATTAAAGGACTAAAGTACTTAAAACATTACATATAGTTTTATTACTATTATTTATTACATCATATTATTTTAATGAGAGTTCCCAATTTGTACCCATTTAATAAGTATACATAGTAAGCATCCCCGTGAGCACCGCATACAAATTCAATCGTCCCCATAATAAAACATCATAATTTATGTTTTCCTATGAGCTTCTGCATCAGGTGACTGAGCTTTACTCAGTCCGTTTAGCGGAAAGGCATCTCAAGGCTGTTAGGAAGACAGTAACTAGAGGTGGATTTAACCCCTACAATGTAAACATTTCTAAAAAAAAAAAAAATAGATTAGAATTAAAAGGACCGAGATACTGCACGAAGACCACTTCATTGAGATGCAGTGGTCTGGGTGACTTAAGTGTCCCTTTAATGTAGTCCAGAACATCTGTGTGTAACCTGAATTAATCTTCAATTTTTTTAAACAACATTTTGTCACCAAACATTTACAGACTGAATCTTATCATGTTGGCAAATACAGATAATATTAGTAATATTGATAAGTTGGTGAATGTTTCCTTTTATGCTCTTTTGGCCAACATTTGCATATTCAGTTTCGAACTTCAACAAAATCTCCATCTGATCTAACACAGAACAGCTGTGAAGCCATTGATCATTTACTAAGTGCGACATACTCAGCTGGCCACATGTTCGAATTTTATTAACACTACCCTTCATTTTTGTTCTACTTTATCAACTTCATTTATATCTAATGAAGACAGAATTCTAGAATAGAATTGCCTTAAAAGAGGGTAAGTCTTTCACAGACGATATATTTGTTCTTTTAGTTTCTATCTAAATTATGTATCTCAATAGACTCAGCTCCAGTGATTACACTATATAAATTAGCAATTGAACTTTAACTGTGAATTCTGTAACCTTTTCAAATAAAAATTTGAACAATAGAGTGTATAGTAGCAGGTATATGAATCAGAGTGAAAGCAACAGTCATGCTGAGAGTTTTTTGTTCTTATGCAAATTGCTATTTTGATCTATATATCTCTGGTTGATGTGCCCATAGCTACCCAAAAAAACAATAAAACTGCATCATTAGGTATTTTCAAATGTAAGAGGTTAAACGCTTTTCTACTAATATGAGTTGCCATAGAAATTATTTCACCATAGCTTAGTACTGGAAAACAACAAACAAAAATAATTTAAAAAGTATCATATAAATCACACTAATGGGCTTATGTTGTATTTAGTTTTGCTTGCTGAAGTGGTTATGGTGCCAGTAGTTCCCCAGTGTTTCCCATTGTAAGTAGACAAACCATTTAGGAATCGGTTAACTTTTACCTGGGATCGCCAGGCACCGATCTTCACGTATGCTATCTCAGGCAGAGAGTTTGAAACTCCTGATTAGTTGCTTCCATTAACTCTCCTGAGCTACACCTTGCTGTTCAGGGTTAGCTCATTGGCTGACAGCTTCAGCCAATGAGCTAAGTCATGTTCTTCCAAACTTAGCTCTGGCTGAGGTAAGGAGAGTAGAGGAGCAGAACTCTGTGGACCCAAGGTAAGAAGTGAAACCAGTCTAAAAATCATTTTTGACTAATTACATTCGTGGGGTCACCAAGGCACTCCTAGCAGCAAAACCTCCTTTAAAGTACATTTATTATTTTTATTTTTTTTCCATTCAAAATTGTTTTTATTAACAGGTTTTCATAGATCTATACCATGTTGGAATACAACAGAAACTTAACAGTTATAATATGGGGTAACAAGAAGGAAAGGGAAAATATTTAATTAAGAGTGGGAAAAAATAGGTGTATTCCATCCTTATCTATCAAAATTGGAAATGAAAGGTGTTTAAAGTCATGATGTATAATACAGAGTACACAAAAGTACATAAAAAGAAAATTCAATAGTTACTATATTAAATGGTATTGCAGGGTGTGTGAGATTAATTATATCCAATATTTTTTCTTTATATCATCCTCCCAAGTGTCCCAGTGAAACCGTAATATAGCATTGTTAGGAGATGGTTGCCTCAATGCCAATTCATATTTTCCAATACCAAAAGAAACACTTCATTTATGGATGGAACAGTTGGCGACTTCCAATAGCAGCGTATGATTGACGTTGTTGCAACAAGGATGTGGCCTATCATGATCTTATCTATTATATTGGTTGCATCAGGGAATCTCTTTAACAATCCCAAGTCTAGTGTGAATGTCACAATGGATGGATCTATAATTTTTATTAAGTAATGGAAACTCTTCCATAAATATTTGATTTATGCACAGTGCCACCATATGTGAGACAGTGTCCCAAGGTCACCACAGTACCTTCAGCATCTATCCGAAAAATCTTTATTCATTTTGTGTAACCTTGAAGGGGCCAGGTGCCAATGGTACAAGATCTTGTAATGGTTCTCCATGTGGCCAGAGCACTGTGTTATACCTTTAAGGGATGTAGATATCCTAAACTATTCTTCCATTTCCCTCTGAAGGCCCAGATCCCATTCCCAGGCCACCATAAAGTCCAGTTTGCCTGTATTGGTTGGGAACAAATAAGAGTAGTATAAAGAAATTGTATGCTTCTGATTGTGGTTAAATAAATATTTTTTTCCAAATTCGATTGTTCAATTTTTCCCATTTTTGATCTAATTTTTATTGCAAGGCTCTAGAAATCACAGAGTACTGGGGTGCCAGATCATCCTTTCAAATCATATCTTGTCTTTATTTTTTTTATTTTTTTTTACATTCTTTATTTTATTGTGCAGGTTATAACAGACATGTTAGCATGGTCATATCACAAGGAGATATATGTCATAAAAAAGGTATAGGTATAGCATGAAATGACAAGAGTACTAGAAATAGAAATTAAACATTCCCAAAAACGTATAAGGCATGCTCAATAAAAATAAAACTAACGATTGGAGAGTAGACCCCCAGGGAGGTCCCAGGCTGATGACAGGTAGAGTATGGTAAAGCAATGTTTTCATGTTTAGGACTCAGAATCGGCAGAGAAAGAAATTAATATCAAAATAACAAGCAGTGAGTCTTCCCACAGATGTAGTGGTTAGGTGGTAGGGTAACCACTTGCTCTTCTCAGCACAGTCCAAGAACCCAGCTCACCCGATCCCTTCCATGGATATAACACAGTCCAGCCACATGTTGTAACACCACAAACTTCCAGGCCTTGAGGTGGACCAGATGGCAAAGCCATTCATTAGGGTCGAGGTCCCCATCACCACCTCTGGTGCATCAGAAGACCCCAGGCTGGGGCACAGCTGTGTCTTTTCACGCTGGAGCTACGGACTTCTGCTGTCGCATTGGAATCCGCCTATACTGCTGTGTGGCATCTTGATACATTCTTTACTCCAGCTTCAGCCAGATGTTTTTAAAGATTATGTCCAGCCTGGACTGGAGATCAGGCTTTTCGTCGGGGAGGACAGGGAGCCTTATGATCCGCCATGTTAGGTGCCTCGCTCAAGTTTCTATTAGCCCCTGTGTCTTCACCCTGGGTGCCTGTGAAGGCAGGGTAGCTTCCCTGGGGTGGAGCGGGATAACCGCCGCTGGCCCAAAGGGGGGGTTGCAGGGCACCTGCACGATGTGGTACGCTGCACTGTCACTTCAGGCTGTGAGTGCCTGTGAGGGCATGATAGCTTCCCTGGGGTGGACCCGGATAACCCCCGCCAGCTCAAAGGGGGGGTTGCGGGGCACCTGCCCGATGTGGCATGCTGCACTGTTACTCCAGACTGCAAGAGTGGTCACCTTTCCCGCATGATGCACTCCAGGCCGCATGTTCCGAGTTGTGCCTCAGATGTGCATTTATGATGCTCCCAAAACCTGTAGGGTATGTCAGGTATAGACAGGTAGGTCGCTGGATTCGATGTAGATCGAGTTGTGTGGAGCTGTATATTGCTTGAATTGTATTTTGTTTTTCATTTGTTAAAATTCTCAATACTATAAATTGATTACACATGCCATTCATTTAAATCCAATTGTGGCAGATAATGTTTCAAAATGGAAAGTGGCATAGCCTTTCTCCTAAATATTTCTCCAGATCATGAAACACTGAACTATCTTATCTTAATAGTTCCCTCTGCCCATTCTCTGAAAGCAAAGAACTTTAGCTTTACTCATACTATGCCCATTAATACAGGAACTCCATTAGAGTATGGAAAGACAAATACATTTCCACTAAGAATTATTCATGTTTCTGTTTGGTTCTAAGGTTACCTTTGATGTGATGTTTATCAGTCTGTATCTGAAAGAGGTTACATTTAATATTTGATTTTAAAAAAGTAATTCAGGAAGGAAGGCCAAAATTGTGCATAGGTGCATGAATTTCGTGTTGGTTCTGGGAGATTGTATTAGTTTGGTTAGATATATGTACTTTCAAATTGAAAGTATGAGTTATCCATATTGCTTTTTTTTAGATACTATAGGTAGAACTAACTGCATATGACAGACAGAGAAGATTGGTAGAATGTAATATGATAGAACTGATTGGATATGATAGAATAGATTGGATAGAATAGAATAGGATAGATAGAACGGATTACAAGGAATAGAAGATGCAAGTCATTATGCAGCCTATAGTACTATGTAACTATGGCACTAGAAAAAGTGCAAAGGCAGGCTACAAATGTATTGAAAGGAATGGAGGATTTTAGTTAAAAAATTTATATCTGTTTAGTTTAGAAAAAGGAAGCTTCAGAGGTTAAAATAAAACATTGTACAAATATATTCGGGGGCCAATACAAACCACTGTCTGGAGATCTATTCATAAACAGAACTATAAATAGAACATGATGTCACCCATTTAGACTTAAAGAAAGGGAAAGAAGATTTAGTCTAATGCATAGGAAAGGGTTATTTTACAGTAAGAACAATAAGGATGAGGAAGTCTCTGCCTGAAGAGATAATTTTATTAGAGTCTGTACAGATGCTTAAACAACAACTTGATGAATTCTGACAAATAGACAACATTCAGGGATAAATTGTTTAATATGTTGGGTAACAACTTCTTGATCCAAGGAGAGATGTGACTGCCATTCTGGGGTTTAGAGGATTTTTTGACTAGTTTGTTGCAAAATTGGAAAGTGCTTCAAACTCTGATTGGATATGATAGATAGATAGATAGATAGATATTTTGTTATTTGCATGTACCTTTGGAAGATACCCTTCTTCTAGAAAACATATTATTTTCTTTCACATGTGATAATTGTGTGTGTGTTAGGATTAAACAATAGCACACATATTAACTAGGAAACAAAAAATTGTAACTGAAGATAATTTTATCGCAAGACAGGAGGCTTCATATTTGCTTATTTTTCTTTACTGAAACCTCCAGCAGCAAAGAAACAGTTAACAAAAGATAAAAAAAAACAATAGATAAATAAAAATCAACCAGTCAGAGAGCATGACAGTAGTATGTATTGTAATCAGGCTCCTCCCAACTCCTCTTTCTTTGCTGCTTGCCTCCCAGGTGAGTCTATTCCAATTACAGTCTCCCACATTTTGACTTTTATTCATAGATGATATATTTGTGATCTTATATTTTATTATATTATATTTGTTTTTCCTTATGCACCTTCAACTAACTACCTATAAGTACTTGTTAAATCATTGTCCATCCACTTTTACTGTTTGGCAGTTTTATACTGCTCCCCTACCCACTGATGTGCTCTGGCACTCTACATATTGTGCCTGCTTCCCCTCTGGAGCTCCACTGCTGCCGGCCGTGCTACGCAGCAGCGTCACTTTTACACTCATTCCCTGCCTAACCCCTGCAGCCATCACATTAGGCTGTCAGAAGTCCAACCAGCCCATTCATACGCTTCATTTTGTGAGGCGAAGGCTTTTCCCGCCCTTTTTTGTTTGCAGCCATCTTACGCTCGCGCTGAACTTTCCCGCCTTTTTGCCATTTGTAAAGTGCAGAATACTGCAGGACGGTTTCCAGCTCTGCCTGCTACTTGTCTAGTGATCAGGTAAGTTTTTATTTCAGATTTAATAGTGTTTTTCATTACCATCCATTGGTAATCATCCATTACCATGTATTCTTAGTGCTATATATTTTCTGTATTGCAGATTTCTGCCAAACGAACATTATACAATTCTGTGGCTGTCCACAACATATTAAATTGATTTATTATTCAATTCACACAGGTGACCCCTGTATTTTTTATTTGTTTGAGCCTTACAATTAGGTGACCCCCTGTTTATATATATCTAAACTCTCTAACCAAGGAATATTTTGTGGGTGTACCCCACTGCATCAATTTGACTGTTCTATCCACTTTATTACACCAATATTTGTGGGTGATCTCCACCTATGCTATGTAAGTATTGTGGCTGACCCCACTTTCCTTAATATTTCTAAGCGGTTAACCTCACTTTATTTACGTTGGGTGACCCCCACTTATTATTCATCATGTGGTATCCCCACCAATATCTGTGTGAACCCCAATATTCCTACATACATATTACTGGGTGAACCCCATTTGCTACTCGTGAACACAGTCACTTGATATATCTGATATATAAATATATAAATTCAAATATATACCACTTTGTTTTATAGCTTGTACATAGTTATTTTAATACATGTATTATAGAATGTCTGAGCAATCAGACCCTACAATCTCCGCTGAGCTTCGTGCTTGGCTCTACTCCACGGATTCCGATCGTGAGGCTATAGCAGCCTACCGTGAGCAACCTTTAAGCGTCTCACAACCTCCTGCTCATGCAGATTCTGATTTAGACAATTCTCATATGGCAGATCATGAGGAAGCCCCGCGCAAGCGCCCTTGGAAAGAGGACAGCGCATCAGCGGGCAAAGGTAAAGCACCAGCTAAATCTGTCAAGTTATCTTTAACAGCACCTGTGTTACAAAATTTAGACCCTCTAGAAGGTTCTACTTCACACCAGAATCTGCAGGTTCTGGACGAATATTATGCCGACTATTCGGATGAGGATCTCACGGTGAATATGCCCCGAGATTCCTCTTCGTCCAAATAGGTTAAAGAGTTTTTTATTGTTACACAACCTACTCAGTCAAGAAATTACTCTGACAATATAAAGACTCCTGACCAGTCTACCGACACACTTCTGGATGCATCTGGCAACCCCTTTTTTGACACACGTATTATTCGGCACCCACGCTCTGCCGAGTGGGCACCACCAGAACATATCAGCAACTTCTGCAAGATGTGGCTCTGCAAGCCATTAGAAAAAGAGATTAGAACAAAATTACAAGCTGACTGTCCCCGGTCCACCATACCGGGTAAAGTGGCCTTAACTCCTGAATTCGATCCTCTATTGGTCACATTCCTAACTAAATCGGGGAAAGACCACGCAAAGGTATAGAACAAGGTTTCAAATCGGCACAAGTTAAAATCTTGGATGTTGCTGGACCATTGATCCAAATTTTTATATTGACTGAAGAAGCTCTTACGAGCGGTGAATTAGACCGCACATGGTGCGTGTGTGGGATCAAAGGGCACTATGCATCCTAGGTAACGCCAATGTGGCTATCTCTACAGAGAGATGCAAAGCTACGTTGTTCAAAATAGACGCCAAATTGGTCGACCTTAGCAATAAAGAATTAGGTCCAGACGCAAATGGTCAGCTCTTTGGGGATAGTTTCATGAGAGACCTGAACAAGCACAACTCAGTGTTCACCTCCCTGAATAGAGCACAATCATCCCTACACAGGGTATTCCGCTCACATAATCGTTTTTCTGGGAGTGCTGGTCGCTTTGGAGGATGTGCTACAGGCCTTGACCAAACGACAACTGGAACATGGGCTTTTTCTGCCCTTATCACTGACAGCTGTTTCCAAATAGAGGGTCCTACCAAGGACATGGATCTGCTTCCCTGCGCGGTCACACTGCTTCAGGTAATGAACCTTCATTATTCAAATGTACCTACTGTAGGCCGCTTAACCCATTTTTATCAACTGTGGACAATGCTGTCTCTGGACCCATGAATATTAAACACAGTAAGAGGTTTCAAAATAGATTTCACAACCTATCCAATCCAACAACCCCATTGTGGATGTCCATGACAAACTAAACTGCTTTTCATGTAGAAATAGACAAACTTAAAAAAAAAAAAATAGGAGCTGTCGAACAATTGTCCTCCCCACGCACATTCATCAGCAATATGTTTCTGGTCCGCAAGAAGACGGGAGTTTTCCGTCCAGTCATCTGAGGGACCTGAACCAACACATCATGTTTCGGCACTTCAAGATGGAAGGCATCCATCTTCTATGCAACCTCCTCAGCGTGGGAGACTGGTTCTCCCGATTTAATGTCAAGGACACATGCCTCACTGCCGGTCGCTCAAATCATCGTCCTTTTCTCCAATTCCATTGGCTACAAGACATTTGGCCATTCACCTGCATCCCCTGCAGCCTTTGTTCCGCCCCTTGGGGTTTCACCAAGTTGATGAAACTAGTTATGGCTCTAGATTGGCAGAGTCTGCGTCAACCAAGGGACATGACCTCCGCACTACTCCAAAATCCCACTTTATTTACGTTGGATATCTGGGTGAACCCCAATATTCCTATCATAAATTTTCAAAACTCCGCTCTAGAACCCTCCCAAACAGTGCAATTTCTTGGATTTCAGATAGACTCCATATAAGCTATACTTCAACTACCTTCATCCAAGATCAGAGCCATAAAAAAGGACATTCAGAAACTATTGTCCTCTCAACACATTCACTTACGAGATCTCACACACATGATCGGTCTCCTCTCGGTTTCCATACAAGCCATCTATCCGGGACCACTGCAATGCTTGAAGACATTTTACCTACATCGGTCCACCTCATACTACCAACTAATTTAATTAACAAATGAAGTACGGCTGGAACTTCATTGGTGGCTCCACAACATGGACGCCTGAAACAGAAAAGCCATATTCGGCTCCCAACCAGATTTTGTTCTGGAGTCAGGTGCCAGTCTTCTGGGATAGGGAGCAACATGCTCCAAAATTTCAACTGGAGGCTTTTGGTCCCCTGCGGAACAAGCACTCCATATCAACTGTTTGGCGCGTATTGCAGGCTCCTTTGCGATCTGCATCTTCCCAAAAGACATGTACAATATCTCCTTAGTACAACTCATCCGCGGTCCGTTATGGGAACCACCTCGGGGAATCCCGTTCCAAACTCCTCTGCGTATCGAGGAATCTGTTCATTCATGCAAAATACCTTCCAGGTCCCGACAATCTAGTCGCTGGTACTCCCGACATTGGAGGGATGCAAGTGACTGGCAATTGAATACACAGATCTTCCACAGCATTCATCTATTACGTGGACCACTCAGCATGAATATCTTTGTGTCTCATCTGAATCAGACGGTCGCCTACTTCAGTTGGCTACCAGAGCCACTTTTCCTGGCGATAGATGCATTTCTCCAAATCTGGACGATGACGGGGGTGTATGCTTTTCCCCCCTTCTCCATGATCTCACAAACTCTCCACCTACTACGAGTTCAGGGTGTCCAGATAGTTCTAATAACGCCATTATGGCAAGCACAGTCATGGTTCCCAACCCTCCTGGAGATGTCAGTAGACCTCCCTCTGCTGTTACCTCGTTATCAGGATCTACTCTGGAATCCAGCAGGCGAATTGTATGCGCTCACTCTTCAGGGTCATCTACAGCTCATAGCCTGTACCATTTCAGGGGATCCTGGCATGTCGCAGGACTTTCAAACACTGCTCAATAACTCTTATGGGACTCGACAAGCCTACATCTCCGCTTGGCAGATTTGGGTCTGCTGGTGTGTGGGAAGGAACACTGATCCAGTTTCAGCATCTCTCATCCCTGTATGATCAAGGCAAATCCTATCGCTCTTCAGATCCGCCATTTCAGCCGCTCATGCCCCAATTGATAATTCACATGTGAGCAAACACCCATCTATTTGCAGGCTTTTACGAGGCATTCGTCTGGCCAGACCACCTGCTCCTAGATATTCCAAGTTTTGGGATGTCGCCCAGGTTTTTCCCTTTTTGGAAGCTTGGCACCCCCATAATGTGCTTTCCTTGCGCTAGATTTCCGCTAAGGTGGAACTTTTTTTCTGCTTAGTGTCCTTTTGTCAAGTTTATGACATTCAAGCTTTAAATTTCCACTTAGTTACTTTTGCCCCGGACGGGGTATACTTTACCATTACGAGACGTACTAAAGTTAGTTCATCTTCATTTTTCTATCCCTATTTTCTGGATAGACCTTCCCTCTGTGTGGCTCGATGCGTTCGCCAATACATCTCTCTTACAACTCCACTCAGGGCACCATTCGTGTCATATGTCCGACTTCATAAACCAGTCTCCTGCCCGACTATTGCCCATTGGATTAGGTGGCTACTCACTCTAGCAGGGATTGATCCCTCTTTTGGTGCTCATTCAGTCAGAGGTGCGGCTGCATCTTCTGCCTTGGCCGCAGGAGGTTCTCTGACTGACATCTTATCCTCGGCAAATTGGTCTAGGGAAGCTACTTTCTGGACCTTCTATTTCAGTGTCCCATGCTTCTCTATCTATGATTTCTCAGCTTTAAAACAGCAAATATGAAGCCTCCTGTCTTGCCATAAAATTAGGGATTATTCTAGCTTCGTGACCGAATAATCTAAATTTTATTATTTTAATTCTTTATTTTTGATATGCAGGTAGTAACAACAGTGCCTGTATTGCCACAACGGCATCCGCAGGCTCAAGTTTCATTCACATAGTATAACAACGTTGTGGCTTGTTGGATTTGCATATAATTTTTTAAGATAGTAAGGTATAACGAGTCGAGATATCAGCATTTGGGTATTGATTAATTAGTATGTCGTTCAACATGGCTTAAAAGTTAGGTTACAGTACGCTGGGACAGTAATGATAGATATAAATCACGTTCGCATTAGGCTGTACTTTATAGCTATTATGCATAGGAAGACATATCTAGGTTACATACTGTTAAGGAGTATATGATAAGCAGTATTCGTTAGGCTATACAGCTAATCATGCTTTTCTATGTGGTAGACAAAGTACGCTTGAATCTTGTAAAATTCGCTTATATTGTAGAGTAACATCGCTGTACTAATTAGACAAACTTGTGGGTTAACTTTGCTTGGGTAACCTGTTCTGTTTGTGCTAATGCTAAGGACTTAGAGTAACATTGACTTTCAGTGTATTGGTTAAGCAGATAAACCAGGTCTAAGTATGGTAAATAAAAAGTGCTGTTAAACCATTGAGATATTTAGCATAAAAGTGTAAATAAGAGTGCTGCTAGATAATATTAGAGTGTCCACCCCATGTTGGGCCAATGCAGCTAGTCATGCTTCCTTGCCGGGAAGCCGGGCGATCCGTCTGTTTGCCGTGCGGCCTGCCGTAGTGGGATGAGCGGATTGACGTCTTTGGCGGTAAATGCAGTCCCATGAGGTGTCCGTGCAGGGAAACAATCTTCCACCCAGGGCCGTGTGTTGTCCAGCCTGATGCCTGCCTTGTACAGGGGGAGAGACCCAGTAAGGTGACTTTACGTTGTCAGGCAGTTTGTTCCAGCCCCTCTTCTGATGATGTGGGTAGTTGTGCTGCACCTCCCAGGCTTGTGGTATCTTGGTGCTTATTCTCCGGTTCCTGCTCGTTCAGGGTCTGCAGGCCGCCTGTGTAGCAAGAGGGGGATGCGTCCGGCAGAGTCGCCTGCCACGCGGTCTCCGCCATTTTGGAAACGGCAAGTTCGTGGCACTCCGGTGGGACACAGGGTGGGGGCCGGGATCACCCCCGCCGGCCCATAGGGGGGGGGAACAGGGCCGGACCCACCTAGCCTCTCGGTTCTGCCGTACCTCTGGTGGACAGGATAGCTGGGCAGCGGCCGTCCACCCCGCTCACTGCCCGAGCGGTCCCCATCTTAGCCGACAGGGACCGCCCCACCGAGGGACTAAAACCTCACGGCAAGCCTCTCCCCGGTACCAGGGTCGCCTCTTGTGTTGTGGCACAGCTGCCAGTTGCTGAATAAGAATTTTGCCGGTTTTTAAGGGCTAGAACTGGGTAGCTTGTCGGGAGCTATTCCTCAGTGCGTCCGCTCGGCATGGCGGTCCGGCCCCGCCCCATAATCTAAATTTTATTAAAGACAGGGGGCAAATATTTTCCCTCCCTTCTGCTCTTCCCACCCTAAGCTATTTGTTTCTGAATGACTTCAACAAATTTGTTTACAGATTTCTTTGTCCTGTTGCATTTTAAGCCATTTATGACACAAGGCCTTATATTGTTACCTACAGCCAATGTTGCCTGCTTAACTCTATTTGGTTCAATTAGTGTACTAATACATTACCTATTTAAATCTATTTTGATTTCTTCGTATATTAGTACATTAGCTATGTTATACTAACATAGGCCTTAGCTCTATCAGGATATTATATCTAACTTACAAACTAGGACATTGTATTGTGTTTTCTTGTAACAATAAACCATACTTTCACAATGTCTCTTCTTCTTTCCAGTGTGAAAATCCATCCACTTTATTACATTGATCCCTCTTCAGTTCATAGTTTAACTGGTTGACCAATCGACTGTATTTACCTGTTTCCTGTTATCATGGTTTACATGGTTGACTCTACTGCGATTAAGAAACATCATGAAAGAGGAGTTGGGAGGAGCCTGATTACAATACATACTGTCATGCTCTCTGATTGGTTGATTTTTATTCATCTATTGTTAACTGTTTCTTTGCTGCTGGAGGTTTCAGTAAAGAAAGATAAGCAAATATTCGCCTCCTGTCTTTAATAAAATTTCGATTATTTGGTCACGAAGCTAGAATAATCCCTAATTAAGCATACTGGGCTTCATGTAAAACAGACAGACAGAAAAGTTAGAACTAGTCAAGAGAAAACAGAAATCAGATAGATGAACAGACAAAGCCAGGTTCGAGATACCAGAATACAGAATGGTCAAGAGGATATCCCGGCCAGTAACAGTAACAGGACATGGCGCACTACAAACTGTGACTTTTTTTTAGGCTGGGTGTCACAATTGCTATAACCACACCCCTAAAACGTGAGATGGCAGAGATTTTGCCTCCATATGTCATATATAACAACATGGCACCATGTCATAAAAAGGGAAATGTATGCAGCGGCTGGCGTCAGTGTTGTTGGAGGACCAAGCAGGGGTTGGGAAAATGGCCGTCTGTCAGATTGATACTCCCCTCGATCTGCGGACCAGCAAGATAACCTGGCCATTCCTTACACCTGGAGGCTGTACAGCTGTGCTAAAACAAAGGAGGAGACTTCTTCAATTCTCTCTGGTAAGAGTACAGATAAATAGTGATGCACCGAACTGTTCGCTGGTGAATAGTTCCCGGCGAACATAGCGTGTTCGCGTTCGCCACGGCGGGCGAACACATGCGCGGTTCGATCCGCCCCCTATTCGTCATCATTGAGTAAACTTTGACCCTGTGCCTCACGGTCAGCAGACACATTCCAGCAAATTAGCAGCAGACCTCCCTTCCAGACCCTCCCATCTCCTGTACAGCATCCATTTTAGATTAATTCTGAAGCTGCATTCCTAGATAGAGGAGGGAAAGTGTAGCTGCTGCTCATTTGATAGGGAAATTGATAGCTAGGCTAGGGTATTCAGTGTCCACTACAGTCCTGAAGGACTCATCTGATCTCTGTTGTAAGGACAGTACCCCAAAAAGCCCTTTTTAGGGCTAGAACATTTCTTTTCTGTGTAATGTAATTGCAGTTGCCTGCCTGCCAGCTTCTGTGTCAGGCTCACAGTGGATACTGTGCCCACTTGCCCAGTGCCACCACTCATATCTGGTGTCAGAATAGCTTAAGCTTGCATTTAAAAACAAAAAAAATGTTTTCACTGTAATAGATTGAATAGCAGTTAGTTGTCTGCAAGCGTCTGGGTGTCAGGCCTTCAGCGTGTACTCTGCCAACCTCTGCCAGTGTACTTTGCCACTCATATCTGGTGTCACTATAGCGTGCCTTAAAAATAAAAAAAAGTTTTTCACTGTAAGCTAATAGCAGTCAGTGTCCTTAAAGCGGGTGTCAGGCCTTCAGCGTGTGCTCTGCCAACCTCTGCAAGTGCACTTTGCCACTCATATCTGGTGTCACTATAGCGTGCCTTTAAAAAGAAAAAACTTTTTTCACTGTAAGCTAATAGCAGTCAGTGTCCTTAAAGCGCGTGTCAGGCCTTCAGCGTGTGCTCTGCCAACCTCTGCAAGTGCACTTTGCCACTCATATCTGGTGTCACTATAGCGTGCCTTTAAAAAGAAAAAACTTTTTTCACTGTAAGCTAATAGCAGTCAGTGTCCTTAAAGCGCGTGTCAGGCCTTCAGCGTGTGCTCTGCCAACCTCTGCAAGTGCACTTTGCCACTCATATCTGGTGTCACAATAGCGTGCCTTTAAAAAGAAAAAAAGTTTTTCACTGTAAGCTAATAGCAGTCAGTGTCCTTAAAGCGGGTGTCAGGCCTTCAGCGTGTGCTCTGTCAACCTCTAACCTCTGCAAGTGCACTTAGCCACTTATATCTGGTGTCACTATAGCATGCCTTTAAAAAGAAACAACGTTTTTCACTGTAAGCTAATAGCAGTCAGTGTCCTTAAAGCGGGTGTCAGGCCTTCAGCGTGTACTCTGCCAACCTCTGCAAGTGCACATTGCCACTCATGTCTGGTGTCACAATAGCGTTGATTTAAAAACAAATTTTTTTTTCACTGTTATAGATTGAATAGCAGTTAGTTGTCTTCAAGCGGGTGTGTCAGGCCTACAGCGTGTACTCTGCCAACCTCTGCCACTGCACAGTGCCACTCATATCTGGTCGCACAGTAGCTTGCACGCCTAGTACCACTAATCCAAAAAAAAATGACAGGCAGCCTCTGGCAGGCCACCCCGCAGGGGCCATCGTGGTCGTGGTGCTGTGATTCCCTTTTGCCCTAGAATAATGCCCAGTTTTCATAGGCCACGTACCCTGAACTTGAAAAGTTCTGAGGACATAGTTGACTGTCTAACACAGGACAGTCTTCTACAGCTTCCGCTCGGAACCTTGACGCAACATCCTCCTCCAGCTTAGCTTCGGGCATCTCTCAAGATACCACTCACCCGCCTGCCGCCACCACCAACACTAGCACCACAGCCGCTTCACTTGGTATGTCAAAGGAGTTGTTTACACATCCGTTTGAAGAAATGAGTGATGCGCAACCATTATTGCCAGAGGATGTAGATAACAGGGATATATCTCAGGCAGGCAGCATTACACACATGGGCGTACGGTGTGATGATGATGATGTTGTACCCGCTGCTGCTTCCTTTGCTGAGTTGTCAGATACAAGTGAAGCGGTTGATGATGACGATGCGTCCATGGATGTCACGTGAGTGCCCGCTCGGCAAGAAGAAGAACAGGGCGAAAGTTCAGATGGGGAGACAGAGAGGAGGAAGAGACGAGTTGGAAGCAGGGGGAGGTCGTCGCAAGGAGCTAGTGGCACAGTCAGACGGCATGCATCGGCACCCGGGGTCAGCCCGACAGCACGACAATCAACGCACGCTGTGTCCACCACCAGAATGCCGTCATTGCAGAGCTCAGCAGTGTGGCATTTTTTTTGTGTGTCTGCCTCTGACAACAGCGATGCCATTTGCAACCTGTGCCAAAAGAAACTGAGTCGTGGGAAGTCCAACACCCACCTAGGTACAACTGCTTTGCGTAGGCACATGATCGCACATCACAAACGCCTATGGGATCAACACATGAGTACAAGCAGCACACAAACTCAAAGCCGCCATCCTCCTCCTGGTCCAGCATCTTCAGCCATGTCAACCACTGCTGTCCTCCTTGCCCCCTCTCAACCATCCGCCACTCCGTCTCTTGCCTTGAGCAGTTCCCGCTCATCTGCCCACAGTCAGGTGTCTGTCAAGGACATGTTTGAGCGTAAGAAGCCAATGTCAGAAAGTCACCCCCTTGCCCAGCATCTGACAGCTGGCTTGTCTGAACTATTAGCCCGCCAGCTTTTACCATACAAGCTGGTGGAGTCTGAGGCGTTCAAAAAATTTGTAGATATTGGGACACCGCAGTGGAAGGTACCCGGACGAAATTTCTTTTCACAAAAGGCAATCCCCAACCTGTACTCGATTGTGCAAAAGGAAGTAATGGCATGTCTGGCACACAGTGTTGGGGCAAGGGTCCATCTGACCACTGATACCTGGTCTGCAAAGCATGGTCAGGGCAGGTATATCACCTACACTGCGCATTGGGTAAACCTGCTGATGGCTGCCAAGCATGGAATGCGTGGCTCTGCAGAGGAGTTGGTGACACCGCCACGACTTGCAGGCAGGCCTGCTGCCACCTCCTCTACTCCTCCTACTCCATCCTCTTCCATAACCTCCTCGGCTGAGTCCTCTTCTGCTGCTGCGTCTTGCTCCACATCAACGGCACCCCCCCAGCTCCCCAGGTACTATTCCACATCCCGGATACGGCAGTGTCACGCGTCTTGGGTTTGACTTGCTTGAAAGCAGCGAGTCACACTGGACAAGCACTCCTGTCCGCCCTGAACGCACAGGTGGAAAAGTGACTGACTCCGCAGCAACTGGATATCGGCAAAGCGGTTTGTGACAACGGAACAAATTTGTTGGCGGCATTGAAGTTGGGCAAGTTGACACATGTGCCATGCATGCTTACAGGACGTCCTGAAGCAGGCCAGGACGTCCTGAAGTGTGGCCATTAGAACTTCTGGCCTGCCCCGCTTCAAGTGTCCTGTCAGAAAGGACCTTCAGTGCAGCAGGAGGATATTGTCACTGAGAAGAGAAGTCGCCTAGGTCAAAAAAGTCTAGATTACCTCACCTTTATTAAGATGAATGAGGGATGGATGCCGAAGGGACTGACACTTGGCGATACATTCGACTAAAAAAGGCCTGATGAAATGAGCTGCCTTGGGCTAAAAATGGTCAACACGCTGCTGTATTTTAGCTCTGAATGCCAGTTGACTTGCGTGACTTATCCGCCACCAACTAGGGTTCAAGCTGCAATGTTTTAGGGCACTTTCTGCCTGGGAAACAAACATTAGTTTTTATGGCCGCTGCTACAGCAGCGGCTGCAACAATACCTAATTTTTCAGGCATGTGTACATGCCTAATTTTTCGGCCCTCTGGTGCTGCACTGTGGCTTCAAAAACCAAACCAAAAAAAGGCACATAACAGGGATTAAACTGATAGGAATAGTACTACTTAACACACCACTCCTATCTGGTGGCACATTAGATTGCACGCGCAGTGCCCCAAATTTGAAGTAGGAGGACCGACCAAGCATCTTTTTCCATCTCCCGGTTCCTAAAATCGATGCCATATACACTTCCCCTGATAGGGCGCCAGCTCGTTATTCTCTTGGGCGCCAGCTCGTTATTCTCTTTTTCACTTTACTAGGGACACTTTACTGCACTATGGGCACTTAGACCCACTCTTTGTCTTGCACACTGTTATTCCTAGCCAGCATCTGTGATGGGAAATCAGGCAGTCATCTAAACGTTTAGATTGAGCTTTAGCTTAGAACACCCTTGAAGGTGTTTAACCCCTTAAGGACCAAACTTCTGGAATAAAATGGAATCATGACATGTCACACATGTCATGTGTCCTTAAGGGGTTAAGGAGATTAGGGCTAGTTTAGAGGATTCTTCTTAGACCTCTTTATAGCCCTTCTACCTATCCAGCATTTCTGGAAACTAGCTAAGAGAAAGGGTGGCTGTGTGTCTGTGATACATTTAACTTTATATCACCTTATTGACACTTTATCAATCCGGTCTCCATACTCTCTGCCTATACCCATCTATTTAGAGGGAATTTCCTTGCCCCTGCCAATATTATATAATAGGTAATAGTATTATCATTATTACACAATTAGCTACTATAGGGGAATGAGTATAGTATCCCTTTGTTATTTATAAATGATATGAGAAAGAGAGGGAGGAGACCGCGCCTTAAATATAAAGAACTAGATAAATATACAAAAAGTATACGTAGACAATATTTGAAGTAATGGTCCTCTTATACAATATGACCTCAGAAATAAAAGGAACATACAGAGAATAATAGTGCAATATGTCAAGTACAATAAGTATGTAAATGAATAATACTAATAATTTTCCACTCACACATCCCAGAGCTAACCTAGAGCTCTGCCGTTAGTACACCTGGACGGAACAATCCCCGTCTAAGGATATATATGAGGTAGTGGTGGTCCCAATCATCTCGGATGGAGTAATATGTGGAGAGACAGGAGAATCCAGATAGTGCAATATATATTTATAAAATAAAGAATGAATAAAATGATGTAAAATCAGTACTCACATTTACTAGAGCAGAACTTGCTCTAGTTTCTATAGCGTAGGTGGTATAGTCCCCACCAAGGAACAGGATGATAACCAGGATGGAAAAAATAAAATTCAAACGTATTCCGGCGCGCCATATACTGCCTCCTTTTTTCTCACGTCACTTTTCTACAAGGTTGGGGTTCCTTGTATTGGGCGCCTAATTCATCCATTTTTTTTACATTTATAAATGATACAATAAAGACTTTTGTCCATTACTCATTTTACTTTAACAAAGGGTACTAACCACGGTATTAGGAAGCATTACTCTGCTTTCCCTTTCTCCCTATATTATACACCTATGCTCACTAGGATTTGTAGGTATCACTTTATTATAGTTGTCTAACCTTTTCCTATGCCAGTTTTAGATCTCCTTCTTGGGAGATTTTTTTCTTTTTTCAGTTTATTAGCATACTTTCAGGGACCCTTGGTGTTGTACGTGGCTGGGTGGAGGAAGAGACCTTCAATGACATCAGTGAGGACAAGGAACGGACATGGCTAGCTTGGTATCCAACCTTGTGCAAATGGGGAGTTTGCGGATGTGCAAATGGACTGTTTGCGGTTGTTTGCGGTGCGTTAAATGGGGAGTTTGGTCTGTCACTGTGAAGCGGGCGTAACCCTTTACACTACCTGATCGATACAACATCATACAGTAGGTCCCCCCCTCGTTATTTTTATGGCCCCACCCACCGCTCACGGGTGGGGGCGGGCAGGAGGACAGTAGGTCCCCCCCATTTTGATTTATGGCCCCCACCCACCGCGCAGGGGTGGGGGCAGGGGGGGAGGACAGTAGGTCCCCCCCTTACCTGATTTACTGAATATTCCCCTGTATAACAATGTTTGGCATTTAGTGAATATTCCCTATTCTGCTCTGTGTCAGTGTGTATCAAGGTCCCTGAGGACAGGTGTCAATCCATATCTGCCAAGTGACCCTATGTAGGGGGAACAGTCCCTATTCTGCTCTGTGTCAGTGTGTATCAGGGTCCCTGAGGACAGGTGTCAATCCATATCTGCCAAGTGACCCTATGTAGGGGGAAAAGTCCCTATTCTGCTCTGTGTCAGTGTGTATCAGGGATCCTTAGGATAGGTGTCAATCCATATCTGCCAAGTGACCCTATGTAGGGGGAACAGTCCCTATTCTGCTCTGTGTCAGTGTGTATCAGGGTCTCTGAGGACAGGTGTCAATCCATATGTCAAGGTGTCAATATGTCATATGTCAGGTGTCAATCCATATCCATTGTGATTTAGGAATGTTAGGTGATTTATGCCCTTTATGGATTAAAACCAGACTCTGCATCAACTGTGTAATTGTCCATGTGAGTTTTGCCATGGATCCCTCTCCGGCATGCACAGTCCAGGTGTTAGTACCCTTGAAACAACTTTTCCATCACTATTGTGGCCAGAAAGAGTCCCTGTGGGTTTTAAAATTCACCTGCCCATTGAAGTCTAAGGCGGTTTGCCCGGTTCGCCGGTTCGCGAACGTTTGCGGAAGTTCGCGTCCGCCGTTCGCGAACCGAAAATGTTGTGTTTGCGACATCACTACAGATAAATTGAGCATAAGCACCTACAATTTCATGACTCGTGAAAAGTTGCACTATTGTGCTTCTTAATAGCTGGTGTAAACCAGCTGTGGTATTTTATAGTGGATTTTTTTATGTTTGAATATCTTCAAGCAAGACTTTCATGGTTATTTACCAAAGTGAGAATTCAAAATTTATTTCACATTTATAGCCAGAGCAGCCAAATTGATATTTCTGATTTACAGAATTTTTACAGTTTGGCTATTTTGAACCTAAATTTGAAATTCACTTTGAATTCTCACTTTAAGTGCCAATAAAGCTAGCATAGTATGAAATATTCTAATTGATTTAAATATACTTTTTTCTGCTTATAATTTTCAGAGAAAAGGGAAGGAAAGTTTGCGTACACAGTATTTAGGGTTATTCGACTAGGCATGGGTTGTTGGCTAGGGATTCGGGATATTATTTAGTGTAGAGGGAGGGAGAATCGTGGAGTCATCATGTGCCAAAAAGATTAGGGGACTGTATATCTCTTGTTCAAACTGATTTGGGGCTTTCAGTAGTAGCCTGCCATGTATGCATTGTTCTATCTACTCAGTGCTAACTCGGCACTTATGCTGGGAATATGCATTGGCTGCAACTGGTCATGAGTCAAGCAAGGACAGCAAGGATCTCATAGCATGAGTTGATGATATAGTTAAATTGCTTATGCTGATCTATATTCCAGCAAGTTAATCAAGGTATATGCTGAGCATGGCAAGTTATAACGTGTTTACTATATTTCAGAATGTAGTACGAGGAACCCTTTTTTTTGTTTTTTTACATTTTTTGCAGTTTTACTTATAATTAATTGATTATTAAGAAAATAAACCCATTTTTATAATGGTATTTACATTGGTGGAATTTTGTACTTCTATGTCTTTGGCAACTAATTAGAGCATAAAAACAACATACATTATACTTGTTGATGTATTCTCAGGGATTGTATATTTTAATAGTTTGTAAATTAGTTCTACTATTTTACAAACATATGGGATGTAACACAAAAAAACAAACTATATTTTAGAAGAGCCATTTATCTACTTAATTGCCAGAAAACTATCGGGATTACATCGTGTCAACTGCTGTTGTTTGCAAAATACTTCATTATAAAAGTTTAAAACAAAGTGCTACAAAAACGTTATTCCTATATCATTAACAATATGAATAATATGTATTTATATCAAATTTATTTTTTAAGGGACACTATGGGCACCAAAACCACTTAACCTCAATGAAGTGGACTGGGCGCCATGTACCTTTCATTTTATCCTGTAAGTGAGAACATTGTTGTTCTGTAGTAATGGCAATGTTTACACTGCAGTATTTAAATGCCTCTAGTGGAGCTTTGATCCAAATAGCTGAGATAAACTCAACAATTTCAGTACAGTGGTCTCATACATAGATTGGCGCAGCACGGATTGACTAAGGTCATCAGTCTTGATGTTTTCAAACTTGGTAGAAGCCATTGCTGCAAGGGAAAAAAGGTAAGTGTGACGAGACCAATCTCGCCACATTACATTGGAGAAGCCTGGTTGCCCGCTTGTTGCCTCTGGACTATGGCCCCATGTTAAAAAGCTTGATTTTCCCCTGCAAAGACATGAAAGCCGGGTCCTTCGGTACTTGCCCTATTTGTGATACCCCAGATAGCTATGCCATGGAGTCCATTCGTATAATGAAAGACTATGTGAAAGACTTTGGCTCCATGGCAATTGAACTGTATGTATGAGATCTGAGCGCCATTCAGTAATAATGTACGCTCAGATCTAAGCTATCTGGGGATATGTTGAATGTACCTGTTTTATGCAATGGCTGCAGTTATATATTTATATGTATTTTATTGTCTTTTGCTGCCATGTGTTCAATGGAGTTTTGCCTCTGTCCTTGGAGATAATTGGATTACTTCCCAGTTATCTCCAGGATAGAAGACTCTGTGGAACTGGTTTTGGGCAGAAAAGCCATGCTTCATTTGGTCACAAAAGACTACAATCTATCTTTTGAACCACTGGACCAATTTGTATGATTTTGGAGTATGCTGATTCTGAAAATGTAAGTTTTATGTGAATGTGATGCATACTTTTAAAGTTATGAATAATGTGGAAAAACTTTCTCTGCTTGTGATAATTGCATTACCCATTGTGTAAGGTAATTGTATCACAGGCAGAGGGGAGGATTTTGTGTGGGAGTGTCTGAGTGTATTGTACGTGTTTATTTGTTGTTTCCCAAAACCATGTGGGTGGTACTAATGTGTATATAAGAACAATAAAGCCACAGCTCTGTCTGTTCCTGCTTGACCCTCAAAACGGCGCCTTGTCTCGTTCTTGGAGGGATTTATTGTATGCTGTTCCAGTTTGACTGCTAGGAGTGTAAACCTATTCATATGGTTTTTCCTATTCGGCTGTTTACAGCATTCGTATGGTTCCGGTTCAGCTGTTTACGGCATTCATATGCTTCTCCGGTTCGCTGTATTGGTGTCTACAGTAGCTGTGCCTGTATCTCTGGAAGGGGAAGATCTACTAAACGGCGGTTTAACCCTTTTATGCCTGGGGGTGCCATTACAGTAAGTAAAACTGCTTTATGTTGTAGGATGTTGGAGGGCAGTAATTTAAAGGGAAACTATAGTGCTAGGAAAACAGTGTTGTTTTCCTGGCACTATAGCCCCCATTGTGGCCACCTCCCCTATCCTCCATTCCCCCCCCTCCCCAGAGGGCAGAAGGGGCTAAAATCCATTCTGGCACAATCCCTGAGTTAAACTGAAAAACAAAATATTTAATCTTTGTGACACTTAAATAGAATTTGCATAACAATTTGGAACAGGGTGTAGAGTAACTCGACTGCTCACCAAAGAGAAAGGCAAATTCGATATTTGGACATTTCTTTTGATATGAATTCTGTTTCATTGTTCAGTGCTTTCTGCTTTAGAAAAAAAAAAAGGAAAATGAACTACTACACTGAAAACATTCAATTTACTTTGTGTCAGCCTATTTCCACTTAATCCTCTGAGTACCAAAGATGCAAGCAATATATTGAGTATCATATATATGAGAGCAAGCAACAGTTGCCAGTTCCCATGATGCTGAGTCAATAACACGTCTCGTATTTATGTTTAATTCTGAAATGATTACATTAAGTTCTTGGTATCACACAATCTTCAATCTAAGTATCTTAGGAAAGCATCTTTTTTCAATCTTCCAACAAAAAAAAGTATTTAAGGGATAGAAGTACAATTACACCTGCTGAAACATATGGAAAGCTTAACGCGTTTGCAGGCAAACATTGGCCTTTTCACATGTTACACAAACAGCACATGGACACCTATGATTTGAAGGCAGAGGATTATAATATTCTTGGAAACCCCAGTCTGCAAATATATAGTACTTCTTAAAGGATCACTCCAAGCTCCATAGCAGTTACAGGCCACTGTAGTTCCGGAGAAAGCAATCAAACCATTTGCGGATGAATTGACAATGTATCTGACGGCAGCCACATGCTAATCATCTCCTTTTATGCAACTGGAAACTTGATGCGCTGAGCTAGCCAGGCAGTGTAGGCTTGCCTCCTTGGTTGAGAGCACTCAGATTATGCTTTTTGCTAATGGGCCGGCCCTGTACAGCACAGCTTAGCACAGTGGAGCTAAAAGATATTCCTTGCTCAAGCCTCCGGCTCCACAGAAGGCTCCTACTGACTTCAGGAGAATCCCAGGTAAGTTGTCAAACCATTCGATAGTGGTATTACTATTTACCTGGAAGGGCTATAGGGCACTCCTGGCAAAATAACTTTTGAGTGGGCTCTAGAGGTGTTGGTGTTTGGAGTATTACTTTAATTATCCTACAACACAAATGTCATTAGAAATATACAATGCAAAACCCCACAATCTCACAAAAGTGTGATAGTGATTGTCAGGATCGGGACAGGGATCCAACACGCAGAGTACGAACAGGAGAGATGTACGTATACCGGACCTTAGAATGGCCGGACTAACGTAAGGAGAAAGCAGAGAATAGTCAGAGACAAGCCGGGGTCGAGGACACGAGAGGACAGGTAAGCGAGAGACAAGCCGAGGTCAAAGGACACGAGAGGTAAACAGGAACGATAGTACAAGCCGAGTCAAAACCAGATAGAACGAAAAACATAAGAGCACTGAGGGACCAGACAAGCTAGAACCATGACAGGGGAATGAACCATTACCCACATCCCTCTTTTATACCCTGGTTCTCTAAATCATGGCTCCGCCCTTGCCGAGCCCTGATTCGTTGTTCCGAACCAGATTGACAGGTCGGGATGTGATTGCCGTCATGACGTCGGCTCCTGAGCGTCGTGTCATAAAAGGAAGTGGGGTTCTCGCGGCCGGTGTGGGAATGACTATGAGAGCTGTGAGGATTAGATGAATCAGCCCCGCTGAGAGAACGGATGTCGGGAAGTCTAACCTCCTCCGAGGTAGAGACTTCAGGCACCCTGACAGTACCCCCCCCCCCCCTTCAGAAACGCCCACCGGGCGGAAGGAACCGGGGCGAGACGGAAAGCGAGCATGAAAAGCCCTGAGAAGGCGAGGAGCATGCACATCCTCCTGGGCCACCCAAGACCTCTCTTCAGGACCATATCCTTTCCAGTCCACAAGATATTGCACCTTCCCCCGAGAAATCCGAGAATTGAGAATGGAATTGATCTCATACTCCTCCTGACCCTCAACCTGGACAGGACGAGGGGACGGCACAGTGGAGGAAAATCTGTTACATACCAAAGGCTTCAATAAAGAAACATGAAAGGAGTTCGGGATGCGTAAAGCAGGCGGAAGAGCCAGACGATATGCAACAGGATTTATCCGAGACAGAACCCTGTAAGGACCTATGAAACGAGGAGCAAATTTCATGGAAGGAACTTTCAAGCGGATGTTTCTGGTACTCAACCATACCCTATCGCCCGGAGAGAATACAGGAGCCACCCTTCTGCGTTTGTCAGCGTGTTGTTTGGACAACATGGAATTATGAACAAGGATTTGTCGAGTCTGATCCCACAACTTTCTCAGATTGGCAACATGAATATCAACCGACGGTATCCCCTGGGAGGGGGAGGCCGACGGAAGAACGGAAGGATGGAAGCCATAATTCATGAAAAAGGGGCTAGAACGAGTAGAATCGCAAACACTGTTGTTGTGCGCAAACTCCGCCCAAGGAATCAGACCGAACCAATCGTCCTGGTGTTCAGAAACAAAACAACGCAAGAACTGTTCAACCTTTTGGTTGGTGCGCTCGGCAGCCCCATTGGACTGGGGATGATAGGCAGAGGAAAAATTTAATTTGATACCAAGCTGGGAACAGAAGGATCTCCAAAACCGGGAAACAAATTGGGAACCTCTATCAGAAACGATTTCAGAAGGAATCCCATGTAAACGAAAAATCTCCCTCGCGAAAATTTCAGCCAATTCGGGAGAAGAGGGCAATTTGAGCAGAGGTACAAAATGAGCCATTTTGGTAAACCTGTCAATTACTGTGAGGATAACCGTATGTCTTTTAGAAACCGGTAAGTCAACGATGAAGTCCATAGCCAGACAGGACCATGGTTTCACAGGAATTTCTAGGGGTTGCAAAAGTCCACATGGAAGCGTATGAGGTTGTTTGGTCCTCATACAGACATCACATGCCCCGACGAATTCCTTAAGATCCTTACGTAATGAAGGCCACCAGAAATCTTTAGAAATCAAAGAACATGACTTGCGTATGCCAGGATGTCCGGCACATTTACTGTTATGAAAACACTGCATAAGTTCCAGTTGGAGTTTAGGAGGCACGAAGTAACGGTCCCCCGGAATAGGTCCGGGTGCCAGATGTTGTAACTTCTTGATCTCCTCCAGCAACGGAGAGTGAATCTTAATGCTAGTGCTGGCAATAATATTACGCTTAGGAACTATAGAAGAAATAACCATTTCAGGCATAGTAGAAGGTTCATGTTGGCGGGACAATGCATCGGCCTTAGAATTCTTAGAACCAGGTCTATAAGTGAGAACATAGTTGAAATGAGTAAGGAACAAAGACCAACGAGCAAATTCTTGTGATCCGTCAAAATAGTAACCGGGTGTAAAGTCCCTTCCAACAAGTGTCTCCACTCCTTTAAAGCCAAAATTACCGCTAACAGTTCCCTGTCACCAATATCATACCTGCTCTCAGGCCCAGACAATTTCCTAGAAAAAAAACCACATGGATGCAGTGGTTTATTCAAACTTACCGTATATACTCGAGTATAAGCCGACCCGAATATAAGCCGAGGCCCCTAATTTTATCCCAAAAAACTCGGAAAACTTATTGACTCGAGTATAAGACTAGGGTGGGAAATGCAGCAGCTACTGGTAAATTTCTAAATAAAATTAGATCCTAAAAAAAATATATTAATTGAATATTTATTTACAGTGTGTGTATAATGAATGCAGTGTGTGCGTATGTGTGTGTGTATGAGTGCAGCGTGTGTGTATGAGTGCTGTGTGTGTGCATGAATGCAGTGTGTGTGTGTATGAATGCAGTGTGTGAATGCAGTGTGTGCAGGGCCGGTGCAAGGATATTTGCCGCCGCCGTAGGCAAAACATTTTTTGCCGCCCCCTCCCCCCCCCATATGTCCTGACTTCCCCTCCTCCTCCCTCAGTGGTCCTTACCTCCCCACCCCCGTGTTCCTTCACTCCCCCCCCCCAGTGGTCCTGACTCACCCCTCCCCTAGTGGTCCTTACCCTCCCCTCCCCTAGTGGTCCTTACTTCCCCCTCCCCTCCCATAGTGGTCCTTATCCCACCCCCTCCCTCTCATAGTGGTCCTTATCCCCCTTCTCCCTCCCATAGTGTTCCTTATCCCCCCCATCCCTCCCATAGTGGTCCATATACCTGCCCTCCCTCCCCTAGTAGTCCTTATCCCACCCCCTCCCATAGTGGTCCTTATACCCCCCCTCCCTCCCATAGTGGTCCTTATACCTCCCTCCCTCCAATAGTGGTCCTTATACCCCCCCTCCCTCCCCTAGTGGTCCTTATCCCACCCCCTCCCATAGTGGTCCTTATACCCCCCCCCTCCCTCCCATAGTGGTCCTTATACCTCCCTCCCTCCAATAGTGGTCCTTATCCCCCCCTCCCTCCCATAGTGGTTCTTATCCCCCCCTCCCTCCCATAGTGGTCCTTATACCCCCCTCCCTCCCATAGTGGTCCTTATCCCCCCCTCCCTCCCATAGTGGTCCTTATACCCCCCTCCCTCCCATAGTGGTCCTTATCCCCCCTCCCTCCCATAGTGGTCCTTATACCCCCCCTCCCTCCCATAGTGGTCCTTATACCCCCCTCCCTCCCATAGTGGTCCTTATACCCCCCTCCCTCCCATAGTGGTCCTTATCCCCCCCCTCCCTCCCATAGTGGTCCTTATCCCCCCCTCCCTCCCATAGTGGTCCTTATCCCCCCTCCCTCCCATAGTGGTCCTTATCCCCCCTCCCTCCCATAGTGGTCCTTATCCCCCCCTCCCTCCCATAGTGGTCCTTATACCCCCCTCCCTCCCATAGCGGTCCTTATACCCCCCTCCCTCCCATAGTGGTCCTTAACCCACCCCCACCCTCCCATAGTGGTCCTTATCCCCCCCCTCCCTCCCATAGTGGTCCTTATCCCCCCCCTCCCTCCCATAGTGGTCCTTATACCCCCCCTCCCTCCCATAGCGGTCCTTATACCCCCCTCCCTCCCATAGTGGTCCTTAACCCACCCCCTCCCTCCCATAGTGGTCCTTATACCCCTTTTTTTGTTATTATTAATTTTTTTATTATTATTTTATTTCTTATTTTATTTATATTTTTTTTTTTCGTCCCCCCTCCCTGCTTGATATATGGCAGGGAGGGGGGCTCTCCTTCCCTGGTGGTCCAGTGGCAGTTCAGTGGGGGGGAGAGGGGGGCTGGCAGAGCTGTAACTTACCTGTCCTGCAGCTCCTGTCAGCTCTCTCCTCCTCTGCACCGTCCGTTCTGCTCTTCTGTCAGCTCCCAGTGTAAATCTCGCGAGAGCCGCGGCTCTCGCGAGATTTACACTGGGAGCTGACCGAGGTGCTGACCGGACACGCAGAGGAGGAGAGAGCTGACAGGAGCTGCAGGACAGGTAAGTACAGCTCTGCCAGCCCCCCTCTCCCCCCAGTCTGTATTATGGCAATGTAAATTGCCATAATACAGACCTTGACTCGAGTATAAGCCGAGTTGGGGTTTTTCAGCCCAAAAAATGGGCTGAAAAACTCGGCTTATACTCGAGTATATACGGTAACCTTTGGGACAGAATAGCGCCTACACCTGTCTCTGAGGCGTCTACCTCGAGTAAGAAAGGCAAAGATGTGTCTGGATGAACTAATATCGGTGCTGAGGCAAACTGTTCCTTGAGAGTACTGAAAGCAACAAGCGCTTCTGGAGACCATGTCTTAGTATCAGCACCCTGTTTAGTCATGTTAGTAATAGGATAGATAATAGACGAGTATCCCTTAATGAAGCGCCTATAGTAATTCGAGAAACCGATGAATCTCTGAATGGCCTTGAGTCCCTTGGGCAATGGCCAATCCAAGATAGATTGGAGTTTAACAGGGTCCACCTTAAAGCCCTCTCCAGAAATAACGTAACCAAGGAAATTTACCTGAGATTGGTCAAAGCTACACTTCTCCAATTTGCAGTACAACCCATGCTGTAGAAGTTTATGTAATACCCTTCTGACTTGTTTGTGATGAGTTTCAGGCTCTTTAGAATGTATTAGTATATCATCCAAATAAACTATAACGCATTCCTGTTGAAATTCCCTAAGAACCTCATTAATCAAGTCCTGGAATACAGCAGGAGCATTGCAAAGCCCAAAGGGCATTACCGTGTACTCATAATGGCCATACCGGGTATTGAAAGCCGTTTTCCATTCATCACCCTGCTGAATTCTCACCAAGTTATAAGCTCCCCTCAGGTCTAACTTGGTAAAAATCTTAGAACCTTTCAGGCGATCAAATAGCTCAGTAATCAGGGGAATCGGATAAGGATTTCTGATTGTTATCTTGTTTAAGCCCCGATAATCGATGCAAGGCCGTAGTGTGCCGTCTTTTTTATCTACGAAAAAGAAACCGGCTCCGGCTGGAGAAGAGGACCTCCTAATAAAGCCTTTGTCTAGATTCTCCTGAATGTACTCCTCTAAGACTAAGTTTTCCTTAGCGGATAGAGGATATACATTACCCCTCGGGGGCATAGTACCAGGCAGGAGATTAATCTTACAATCAAAGGACCTGTGTGGAGGTAAAGTATCAGCCTTCCTCTTATCAAAGACTGCCTTTAAATCCTGATACTGGGAAGGTATCTGTAAATCTGTGGGCTTGTTAGAGTTGCTAGGTGTGTCCACTAGGCACAACGGTGAGACCTTCTGTACACAACCTTTCTGGCAACCCTGACCCCAAGAGACTATTTCACCTTGTTCCCAATCAATAGTAGGGTTATGCTTTTTAAGCCAGGGATACCCCAAAACTATAGGAACTGAAGGGGATGAGATAAGCATGAAAGAAATCTCCTCCTCGTGTAAAATACCAATGGTTAGTTTAACTGGTAAAGTTTCACGAGAAATAACTGGATCTAACAACGGTCTACCATCTATGGCCTCAACGGCCAGGGGAGTCTCCTTTAACTGAGATGGGATAGCATGTTTCTAGACAAAAGTTTGATCAATAAAGCTTTCAGCTGCTCCGGAATCTATTAATGCCATAGCTTTAAGTGCTCCCTTTTCCCAAGTTAAAGAAACCTGTACTAGTAGCCTATGGTCCCTGTAATCATATGTAGAGGACAAAATAGATACACCCAAGGCCTGTCCTCTGGAGAAACTTAGGTGCGAGCGTTTCCCGGACGGGTAGGGCAATTAAGGCGTAGGTGACCTCCTACTCCACAATACATACACCGACCCTCCCTTTTCCTATTTTGTCTTTCATTCTCTGAAAGGTGAGTTTTACCAATCTGCATAGGTTCTGGGAGAGCTAGGATAGTAGATTCAGAATTCTGAAATGCGGGAGTTAGTCTTAAGGAAGATCTATAACCAAAATCACGAGTGTTCTGCCTCTGTCTCATGCGTTCATCTATACGAGAAATAAATGAAATTAATTCCTCTAAATTTTCAGGAAGATCCCTAGTCTAGGATCCAACCTCGTCTAGGATCGCATCTGACAATCCGTTCAGAAATACGTCCATATAGGCTTGTTCATTCCACTTGACCTCTGCCGCCAAGGATCTGAACTCTAGTGCATAATCCACAAGGGTTAGACTATGCTGTCTAAGACGTAATAGTGATCTAGCAGCACTGGCCTTTCTCCCTGGAGGATCAAAAGTCCTCCTAAACGTAGTAAGGAACGCATTATAGTTATAGACTACTGGATTATCATTTTCCCACAGAGAGTTAGCCCATCTAAGAGCTTTGTCAATGAGTAGCGATATTATGAATCCAACCTTCGCCCTGTCAGTAGGATAGGCGCGGGGTTGTAATTCAAAATGAATTCCTATCTGGTTTAGGAAACCACGACAAGTATCTGGAGCACCGCCATACCGTTAAGGGGAAGTAACACGGGAAGAAATTCCCCCTGTGGCTACCTCTAGGCCAGTGTTAGCAAGAGGGATAGATGGAGTACGAATCTCCTCTGCCTGATTACTCGGATGGGATAGTAATGCTTGCAGCGCCAGAGCCATTTGGTCCATTCTATGGTCCATGGCTTCAAACCTTGAGTCAGGTGAACCAAACTGAGCGTTAGTACCTGCAGGATCCATGGCCCTGTCGTAATGTCAGGATCGGGACAGGGATCCAACACGCAGAGTACGAACAGGAGAGATGTACGTATACCGGACCTTAGAATGGCCGGACTAACGTAAGGAGAAAGCAGAGAATAGTCAGAGACAAGCCGGGGTCGAGGACACGAGAGGACAGGTAAGCGAGAGACAAGCCGAGGTCAAAGGACACGAGAGGTAAACAGGAACGATAGTACAAGCCGAGTCAAAACCAGATAGAACGAAAAACATAAGAGCACTGAGGGACCAGACAAGCTAGAACCACGACAGGGCAATGAACCATTACCCACATCCCTCTTTTATACCTTGGTTCTCTAAATCATGGCTCCGCCCTTGCCGAGCCCTGATTCGTTGTTCCGAACCAGATTGACAGGTCGGGATGTGATTGCCGTCATGACGTCGGCTCCTGAGCGTTGTGTCATAAAAGGAAGTGGGGTTCTCGCGGCCGGCGTGGGAATGACTATGAGAGCTGTGAGGATTAGATGAATCAGCCCCGCTGAGAGAACGGACGTCGGGAAGTCTAACCTCCTCCGAGGTAGAGACTTCAGGTACCCTGACAGTGATGAGGTGAATTGTGTGACTAGGGCCCCGTTCCGCAGTGAATGAATGGTTAATTAATCATTTATTTGCTTACCTTAATCCAGCACTGGTCACTGGTGATCTCTCCTTCTCCATTGTCGTCCGCTCCCGAGTGGAGTCAAATGCGCATGCTCATTCAAACCCACCCATAGGAAAACATTACTCAATGTTTTCCTATGGAGATCTTTTTTGAGGTCTGTGAGGACCAGCATCAAATAAGTGTGATTTACTCAGTGTAAATCGTGGAAGCGGCCTCTATTGGCTGTCAGTGAGACAGTCACTGAAGGCTGGATTAACCCTGCAGTGTAAACATAGCAGTTTCTCTGAAACTGCTATGTTTTCAGCTGCAGGGATAAAACTAGGGGGACCTGGCACCCAGATCACTTCATTGAGCTGAAGTGGTCTGGGTGCCTTTAGTGGTCCTTTAATTGTTATGCCAATTCTATGCTAGCCAATATTAAAGACCTTGCAAAATTGACAGGAATAATATACTACCATTGCCATTGTTCCTGTAAATGTTTTGTGTTTCTCAATGGAGCAATACAATTTTTTTAAATGTAATTTTATTTATTCAGTGTTTGTTTATTTTTTATTTAATTATTATATATTCAGCGGAGTAATACAATTTTGAGATACACTGAAGAATTATCAAGCTAGCGGATTCATGAGTCCTTCCTCATATCTGGAAAATCACGACATTTTTAATGAGTATACAATTCGAATTTTATTGTTTTCTAGTAAATAAAATTAAAAATAAAATCATATATTTATATATTTTATATTGTTAAATAACATGAAGGGAGATAAAAGATACATGGAATATAGTTGACTAAATCATGGAATTCTCAACATTTGCATTATTATTCAGCTGAGCTAATTTAATGTAGATCTATGCCACTCTAGGATCAGTTTCCCACCTGTCTCCATTTTTTGCTGTGATTGCTACAGGCTTTTCAAAGCGAACAGCTGCTGTCAGTGTCTCTTTGATAGTCATTTTTTTGTCTTACTTTTTTCCCAATCCAAACACCTTTTTTCTCTATATGCTCAAATTGATTTTGACATTTATGTCTAAACTTCAATGTTTTGCTTTGATCATTTGACATGTCTCGGACCCAGGATTTCTTTTTTAGTTTGCCAAACTTATTTACAGTGGACCATTAGCACAGCTGTCTCTTTAATTTGTGTTTTGCTTTCCGTTTGAAAGGTTGCTGTGTTATTTTTTTCTTTTGACTATATCATTTTTCAATTTAGGGAATGCTGCTATTTACTTTATTTGCAGGTTAGATGTTGTTAAACTACCATATAAATGTTAGCGCATATCACACAAATATTATAAAATATCTTTGATTTGTTTCATACCTCTTATACACTTTTTGTCAATCACATTTAAACAGAACACTCCAAGCAGCCTAACTAGACTATTACTGTGCACTGTAGAGGTTATGGTGTGAAGAGTCCCCTGGCATTTCCCCAGTGGACTTAGTCAAACCATTCTCAATGGAGAGCTGGAAGCTCTTGTTTGACTGAGAGCACCATACCTAAAGGGCTACAATAACTGTTTATACAATAATTTGTCTTTATCTTTTAAATAACCTATTGGGCACTGTTAATCGTGTCCACTATCTTTTTCTACCTACAAAAAATTATTTTGATATAGTTTTAAACTTACCTTGAGTCCAGCACCGTGCAATGTTCTCATACATCTTTTCCACGCCCCATCATAACTTACAATGCATCACTCTGCGTTCCAATCAAATGCTTTGGGACTGCTGAAGATTACCTACCCCTTTAACTGATATGACCTTATGCTTTGTTATTTAAGCAAAACAAATAATAGAGTTGGTTATCTTTTTGATCATAGCTTTTAACCCCTTCAGGACGGAGTCAATAGTGCACGTTCTGATCAAAACAAAACGTAAACAAAAACTGGAATTTGCGCTATATGTCTGTGCAACCGTAATTCACCTCTTTCATATTAAATGCACCCACACTTATTATATATCATTTTGTTCAGGAGAAACAGGGCTTTCATTTCATATCAAATATTTATATATGAAACATAATGTATTATGAATAAAATTGTAAAAAATGTGAGAAAATGTTATTTTTTTTTAAATTTGTATTTCCGTCTGCCATTTTAGCTGTGAATGTCATAATACTGTTGCACAAATTTGTAATCAGCGATGTCTCACGAGTACAACAGTACCCCCCATTAACAGGTTTTATGGTGTTTTGGAAAGTTACAGGGTCAAATATAGAACGTTCCATTTTCAAATTGAAATTGCCAGATTAGTAATGTTACCTTTGAGACGGTGTGGTAGCCCAGGAAAGAGAATTACCCCCATAATGGCATACCATTTGAAAAAGTAGACAAGCCAAGGTATTGAAAGTGGGGTATGTTTAGTCCTGTTTAGTAGCCACTTAGTCACAAACACTGGCTGAAGTTAGCGTTCATATTTGTTTTTGTGTAAAAAAAGCAAAAAAATAATATTTGGCCAGTGTTTGTGACTAAGTGGCTACTAAGAAAGACTGGACATATCCCACTTGCAATACCTCAGGTTGTCTACTTTTGCAAATGGTATGCCATCATGGGGGTATTTCTCATTCCTGGGCTACCGTACGCTCTCAAAGGCAACATAACTAATCTGGCAAATTTCAATGTGAAAAAAATTAAATGCAAGCCTTATATGTGACTCTCTAACTTTCCAAAACACCATAAAACCTGTACATGGGGGGGTACTGTTATTCTCGGGAGACTTCACTAAACACAAATATTAGTGTTTTAAAACAGTAAAACATATTACAACAATAATATAGTCCATAAAAGTGCTGTTCGTTTGTAAAAAATGCAAAAAAACTTCACTTTTACTTAAAATATCATCGTTGTAATACAATTTACCAGTTTGAAACACTAATATTTTAGTTCAACAAAGTCTCCCGAGTAAAATAGTACCCCCTATGTACAGGTTTTATGGTGTCTTGGAGAGTTACAGGGTCAAATATAGTGCTTGTGAATTAAATTCTCTGCACTTTCTGCCTGTGTTGTCAGGCATGTCAATCAAATTTGAATTAATCAAATCACATAATTATGTTAAAAGATTACTTAAATATACATGTAGAATTTTAATATATATATACATATATATGTATTTAAATTCTACGTGTATACTAATGTAATCTTTTATGTAATTATATGTATTTATCTATATATATATATATTTGCGGTTATTTGTATTTTATATATAGATAGATTTATATAGAATGTCATTATAAGTGTATTGTGTTACCAATATATATATATATATATATATATATTAATAACAAAATACAGTTAGAATGAAATTACATATGGATATATAATTTATATTAAATTTTGTTTCAATATTTTATTTATTTATTTTATTATTTTATTTATTTATTATTTTAATTATACGTATATATATATAAAATATATATATATGTAGATCTATTATATATATAATATATATACATATTATATATATTTAACATAATTCTAAGTGTATTTTAATACTAATATATATACTTATATTAGTATTAAAATACACTTTGTATGACGTTACATATATAATATGTATATATATTATATATATAATATATATACATATATTAAATATATAAAAATACTTTCAATTTATTTTTAAACATGTTTAATTTTTTTTTTTTACACTACCTACCAGCAGGGGGACTGTCTGATATTTTAGACAGTCCCCCTGCTGGCAGATCCATAGCCATCTATAGGGGGCCATGTGACCGCTCTTTGAGAGCGATCACATGGCCCCCGGGGGCCTCATTTGCCGTGGGAGGGCTGCCTGGGCTGTCAGGCAGAACTCCAGAAGAGGATTGCGGTGGAGGTGAGTGCCGAGGTTCCATGCCGCCGCAATGGCTTTAAAGCCCATTTAAATTGCGACGGCATGGAACGCCGTAACGGCGTTAAGGGGTTAAACCAATGACACTTCAACAACAAAGTTCAAAATTAAACTGGGGAATACTGAAATATATAGTATACATTGTGCTCAATACATTCTTTGCCTTTGTGGATACATGCAAAGCTGTTCTTAAATACTTCGCTATAAAGTAAAACAAAACAAATTGTTCTGTAATTGGAACATTGGAAAACAAAAGCGTTGTGGTACTCCACCAGCATTTAGAATGCCTGTTACATTAACCACCCCTTAGGGATGGTGTGCAATTTATGCTCTGACAAAACAATGCTTAAACTCACTCTAAAGGGGTTCTTAGAGAAGGCTTCCGGTAGAGAATTTTTGGATTTCGTATTCAAGCAATACTGAATCCCTTAATTTTTCATCTCCCTTCAACTGTCAGGTACTGACTGAAGTTTAGAAGATACGGCACCTCATAGAGTCTACCTTGGTCACCATATTATTATTATTTGTTACTATATGTAACTATATCACCATTTACCCCTGTAGTTTGCCACTGTAAATTTTTGTGCATGCAATTTTTCATTGCTATTTTCAAATACAAATAATTTTTAATATTTTGGGGCGATATAATTTGGTTGGTAAAATTTTAAATTCTTTATTTTTATGGTGCACAATGTAACATACAGGCCGGGCTTACAATCCCACAACAGCATTGTCAAGCACAAAAACTCAGACATATTAAGACATTGGCATGGCATGTATATCATAAGCACATTTTGTTGAAGAATAAGTAAGGCAAGGTTTGTATGGAGAAGCACAGCATCTCACAGGCCAGGAGAGTGGCCGTCTCACCCCCTGATGAATCAGCTAGGTGTTGCGGTCACCAGCCCGCCGAGCCTCACGGTCGTGCCCGACCGGCACGACCGCTCCGACTACACGAGCTTACCTGCTCGTCGGCGAGCCGGGAACCGCGCACGTAGTTCTTCCGGGCATCGCGCCCAGATCCAAGATGGCGCCGACCGCGTGGTCGCGTCTATTGCTAGCCCCGCCCCCGAGAATTATACCAACGTGTGCGTGACGTCACGACGTCAACGCACACGCACGTTTTGGGGTCAGAGGTCGCCCTCTGACCAATCATAGCCTAGAGAGGGGTATTTAAACCCCTAGCTTTCCCCATTACTTTGCCATGTCGTGGTTTCAGTTTCCTGGTTTCCTGAAAGTGCTGATTCTGTGTTTCTGATTTCCTGGTATCCTGATCCTTGGCGTTTCCCTGGTTATTCTGATCTCTGGTTTCCCTGACTTGGCTTGTTTTATCGGTATTGAGTATTTTCTGGCTTCCTTGACCTCGGCTTTCCCTTTGACCATTCTCTGTCTCTAGCGTATTAGTCCGGCCATTCTAAGGTCCGGTTTACGCTCTATCCTATTATTTTCCTTTTCTTACTTATGTATATGTTTACATAAGTTCTGCGTGCTGGACCACATTACTAGTTGTGACATTACGACATGGCCATGGATCCTGCAGAACTATGCAAGCATATGATCGCATGTGAGAGTAGGGTGGAGGATATGGACCACAGGTTAGACCAATTTGCCCAGGCATTTCAGACCTTGCTCCAGAGGACTGCCTATTTAGAGGTTCCTCCGGTACCACCTGTGGTTCCGCCACCTGTAGTGGTTCCCGTACCACATAAACCACCGTCCATAACCTTGTCACCGCCCCCTCGCTATGGAGGTGATTCCAAGGAATTCAGAGGTTTTTTAAACCAAATTGAATACCACTTTGAGGCCTCCCCAGGTTCATTCCCAACAGATAGATCGAAAATTGGCTATCTGATGAACCAATTAACAGGAAAGGCCTTAACCTGGGCTAACCCCTTATGGGAAAGTGGTGACGCAGTAGCCCGTGATTACAATACTTTTCTTACGGCCTTTAAGGCTACGTTTGAACCTAAAGGCAGGGAGAAGAACGCTGCCAAAGCCCTTATGAGAATCAAGCAAGGCAGTCGTTCTGTAGCCGATTATGCAATAGAGTTCAGGACATTAGCATCTGAGGTTGATTGGACCAATAGTGGTCTGGTGGCTGCTTTCTCTGAGGGTCTAGCTGAGAGTATACAAGATGAGACTGCAGCTAGAGACCTTCCGGTTAATCTTAACGAGTTTATTGCATACATGATAGACATTGATAACCGGCTCAGAGAGAGAGAGAAAAACAAACAACGTAACAGACGTTCTAATTTGTCCATAGCCCCTCGTTTCTCTAACCCAGTGGTGAGTAGCCAAACGCCTCTTCCGGAACCTGAACCCATGCAATTGGGTAGCGCTAAACTCACTGAGGCAGAGAGACAACACAGACGTAACGAGGGGTTATGTATGTATTGTGGCAAGAAGGGACATCTAAGATCGTCATGCCCGGTTCGGCCGGAAAACTTGCACACCTAAGGCACGTACGGGGACCGACCTTAGGTGTGATGTATATGTCCCCTAAATTGACTAAGAACCGTTTCCTTGTCAAAGTAACCTTATCTTTCAAGAACACTACTGTTCAGTGTGAGGCTATGATTGACTCTGGGGCAGCGGAGAATTTCCTAGACAAAGAATTCTCTGCAAAACATCTCATGCCCTTAAGACATAAAGAGAAACCTATAGCAGTCGAGGCCATTGATGGAAGGCCTCTTACCCAGCCTTTCATCACACACGAAACTCTGCCAATCACTATTTCAGTGGGTATTCTCCATTCTGAAGAAATGACCTTTCAAATTATATCTTCACCTACAGTGCCGATAATACTCGGTTTACCTTGGCTCCTGAAACACAATCCACGTTTGGATTGGATTGAAGGAGAGATTATGAGTTGGGGTGAGAGATGCAAAGGTGTTTGCTTTAAGCAAATCCCACAACCTATTGGCACCATCAATGTTCCTGTTACACCTCCCTTGACCACACAAATTCCACAGCAGTATATGGATTTGAAAGAGGTATTTAACAAGGTCCAGTCAGAAGGGTTACCTCCTCATAGACCTTATGACTGTACTATAAACTTATTACCAGGGACTATGCCTCCCAAGGGAGGAATCTATGCCTTGTCCCCCCAGGAAAATCTTTGTTTGGAGGAATATATTAAGGATGCTCTCAGAAAGGGTCATATCCGTAGGTCCTCCTCACCAGCCGGGGCTGGATTCTTCTTTGTCTCTAAAAAAGAAGGAGACCTACGCCCTTGTATTGATTATAGGGGTTTGAATAGGATTACCATTAAAAACGCCTACCCTATTCCCCTTATATCAGAGCTATTTGACAGATTGAAGGGAGCTCGAGTCTTTACCAAGCTCGATCTCCGAAGTGCATACAATCTAGTCAGGATTAAGGACGGTCACGAATGGAAGACCGCATTTAACACCAGAATGGGACATTACGAATACCTGGTTATGCCGTTTGGATTATGTAACGCTCCAGCGGTATTCCAGGATTTTATTAACAATGTCCTAAGAGAGTACCTTCACATGTTCGTTCTAGTGTATTTGGACGACATTCTCATCTATTCCCCAGATCTAGAGACACATCACGATCATGTGAGAATTGTACTGAAAACCCTGTTACAAAACGGCCTTTACTGTAAACTGGAAAAATGCCAGTTTGACCAAACGGAGATACAATTCCTTGGATACGTTATATCTCCGTCTGGTTTCCAGATGGATCCTCGCAAACTGGAGGCAGTCTTACAGTGGCCATTACCCAAGGGCCTTAAAGCTACTCAACGCTTTATAGGTTTTGCAAATTACTACCGCAAATTCATAAGGGGATTTTCCTCCGTGATTTCCCCTATAACCAATTTAACAAAAAAAGGAGCAAATTGTATATCTTGGCCCAAAGAAGCAAGAGAGGCATTTGAACAATTAAAATTGTTATTTTCCTCAGCACCTGTCCTGACCCATCCTGATCCATCCAAACCATTTATCCTCGAGGTGGATGCATCAGAGACAGGAGTTGGAGCCATTCTGTCTCAAAGAGAAAGTCCTGATACGCCTTTACATCCCTGTGGATTTTACTCTCGCAAACTCACACCTGCAGAGAGGAATTACGACATAGGGAATAGGGAACTTTTGGCCATTGTACTTGCCCTTAAGGAATGGAGGCATCTCTTGGAAGGTTCCAAAGAGCCACTTTTGTGTTCCAAAGAGCCATCTTTACTGATCATAAGAATTTGGCTTATATTGGGGACGCTAAGAGACTGTCCTCTCGTCAGGCTAGGTGGTCATTGTTCCTCTCCCGATTCAATTTCGTAATTACGTACAGGCCTGGTACTAAAAACACCAAGGCAGATGCACTTTCTCGGCAGTTTGAGACAGATGAAGTACCAGAACAGGTGATATATCCTATTTTACCTCCTGAATGCCTCATTGCCACTACTGTTTCCGAAGTGTCTTCTCCACTCTTCTGTGCCATAATAGCAGATCAAACTCAGGCACCTGTGGGAAAACCTCCGGACAAACTGTATGTGTCACCTCAGTTTCGAAAGAAGGTACTAGATTTGTTCCATGACAACCTCACAGCGGGCCATCCTGGAGTCCATAAAACTCTCTCAGCCGTCTCCAGGAGATTTTGGTGGCCTGCTCTTAGAAACGATATCAAAGATTATGTTGGGGCATGTCAAATATGTGCCGTTTCTAAAGTTCCTCCTAGGTCACCTCCTGGACTGTTACAACCACTGCCCATACCTAGTGCTCCATGGACCCACTTGGCCATGGATTTCATTGTGGATCTACCCAGTTCTAACGGGTTTAATACAGTTCTTATGGTTATTGATAGATTCACGAAGATGGCACATTTCATCCCACTTAAAAAATTACCATCTGCCCAAGATCTAGTTCAAATATTCTTGAGAGAGATCTTTCGGTTGCACGGTGTACCCAAAAACATAGTATCTGACAGAGGTACCCAGTTTGTTTCTAGGTTTTGGCGTTCCTTTTGCAAACAATTGGGCGTCGAACTCTCCTTTTCGTCAGCATATCACCCTCAAACAAATGGAGCAGCAGAGAGGGCGAATCAGTCTTTAGAAGCTTATTTACGTTGCTTTATAAATGCCAATCAATCTAACTGGTATGAGCTCTTACCCATGGCTGAGTTCGCCAGAAACAATGCCACTCATGAATCTTCTAATCACAGTCCATTCTTTGTTAATCAGGGTTATCACCCCACTGTTTTACCTTCTGCATTCTCAGACACAGATATCCCCGCTTTGAACACCCGTTTAGAATCGATTCATGATACCTGGGATTCCGTCCATTCAGCTCTGCAAAAAGCCTCATTCCGAGCAAAGGTCCAAGCTGACAAGAAACGGGGCGCTAATCCTGTCTATCTTCCAGGTGACAGGGTGTGGCTCTCCACAAGACATATCAAGCTTAAGGTCCCATCCATGAAATTTGCCCCTCGGTACATTGGTCCCTTTCGAGTTACCCAACGTATTAATCCAGTGACCTATTCCTTGGCACTACCGGCTCATATGAGAATAGCGAATACTTTCCATGTGTCTCTGCTCAAGCCCCTTACTTGCAATCGCTACACCAGGGTATCCACTCCTCCTCCGCCCTTGGTAGTGGGTGATCAAGAAGAATACGAAGTCCATTCTATCATGGACTCCAAATTATCCAGAGGTGTCTTGTCCTATCTCGTTGACTGGAAGGGTTATGGTCCCGAGGAACGTTGTTGGGTTCCTGCTAACCGGGTCCATGCGCCCCGTCTTATCCGGTCATTTCACAACCGCTTTCCTCTTAAGCCGGGTCCTTCCCGCCCGGTGCGCGGTCTTCGAGTGGGGGGTACTGTTGCGGTCACCAGCCCGCCGAGCCTCACGGTCGTGCCCGACCGGCACGACCGCTCCGACTACACGAGCTTACCTGCTCGTCGGCGAGCCGGGAACCGCGCACGTAGTTCTTCCGGGCATCGCGCCCAGATCCAAGATGGCACCGACCGCGTGGTCGCGTCTATTGCTAGCCCCGCCCCCGAGAATTATACCAACGTGTGCGTGACGTCACGACGTCAACGCACACGCACGTTTTGGGGTCAGAGGTCGCCCTCTGACCAATCATAGCCTAGAGAGGGGTATTTAAACCCCTAGCTTTCCCCATTACTTTGCCATGTCGTGGTTTCAGTTTCCTGGTTTCCTGAAAGTGCTGATTCTGTGTTTCTGATTTCCTGGTATCCTGATCCTTGGCGTTTCCCTGGTTATTCTGATCTCTGGTTTCCCTGACTTGGCTTGTTTTATCGGTATTGAGTATTTTCTGGCTTCCTTGACCTCGGCTTTCCCTTTGACCATTCTCTGTCTCTAGCATATTAGTCCGGCCATTCTAAGGTCCGGTTTACGCTCTATCCTATTATTTTCCTTTTCTTACTTATGTATATGTTTACATAAGTTCTGCGTGCTGGACCACATTACTAGTTGTGACACTAGGCCTCATTGGGACTGCCGTCTAAGAGGCAGACTGCCAACCACCGGAGTGATCCAGGGTACCTCAACTGTCACCAGGTACAGATAAGTCGCTGAGTGTGTCATTTTGGCTGGTTGGTGATCGGTTGTGGTACATAAATGAGAAGTCAAGCTAAGAGCTCACATAGAGCACGTCCAGCCACCACAGAGCTCAGACCCCGACCCCTGTTGGTAAACTTTTCAATTGTATACAACAAATCTATGCTCTGCCCACTTGATCTATTTCCATCCTTATCCACTCCTGGCTGTAAATACTTTCATATAACTGTCTCGTCTCCATTCCTGTTCCTTAGGCCTCACTTCACGCAGCCAAGTACCAGTTACACTGAATCTCTTAAATGTTCACTAACATACAAAATAACACGAGAGGTAAATGACTTGATCTTGAGTTGGTGTAAATGACATAAATATGTTTTATATAACCATTCAGGTTAATTAATTTGTCAATTAAGAGGGCTTTGATGAAAATGTTAAGACAGTGTCAATGACACAAAGTTATGAATTTCGTTGCAAATTAATTCAAACAAAAAATGCAATGATATTTAAATGGCAAATGTGTTTTAAAATAAAAAAATACAATTATGAGAAGAAAAGTAACTATGCTAACAATGCTTTACATAGTTGTTAATTGCTAGAATCCTCTTTAGTGATGGATCTTTAAAAGAGGTAAAATTGAGATTAAACAGATTGGTTTTACAACCTAAATTTGAATACAGAGTACAGATGTGGACAAAAGGAAATTATGGAACTTAAAAATCAATGCAGCAAAAATTAATGGAGATCAGTTCATCAGATATGCTTATAGACTTTCTATATCACTCAGGTGACCATAATGTGACAGTGAGTTGCCATGTAACACATTATTAAAAGCTTTCTAACCCAAGGAGAAATCTGATTGTCAGTAGAGGTTTTTTTTTCCCCTTTTGTGGTACATTGAAATCTTATTTTCAAAAATCAAAACAGACACCGGAATGTTTGACTACTTAAACTTCTTGGATTTTTTTTTGACCTGCATTATTATGTAACTAAGAATTTATTTTAAAACATTTTTTTTCTTATTTCACCACAATTTGGTATATCCACTGGGAATTAAAGAACAAGAACAACTGCCCTGCTGCCAAATGAGTACCTTAGTATTATTGAAAAAATAAAAACCACATCTTAAATAACTTACCCTATGAAGCTTCGCTTCTTAGAATTTGCACCCATGCCGTGATCCTTCTAATACATATCTCTTCATATCAAAGCACTTCAATCAACCTGGGAGTGCTTCTGACACTATTAAAAGAGATAATCACTGGACCCTTGCAGAAAAATGCATTTGTATACCCAGATGAATTAATCTACTTAAGATCCTTAACCAAGCTCCTTGTTAGAGTTAAAGGGACACTATAGTCACCAGAACAACTACAGCTTATTGTATTTGTTCTGGGAAGTATATTTATTCCCTTCAAGGTTTTTTTTCTGCAGTAAACATCTCTTCAGAAAAAACAACAGGTTATAAACCACACCCAAAAACAAAAGTAGACACTGTTTTTAAAGTACCCATAATATATATAATATATATGTATACATACTTTTATGCCGATACCTTGAGTGAACAGTAGTAGATGTTCAATAAAGAATCCTCAAAAACAGAAAGAAAACAAATAATAGTGCAATATGTCACATTCATTTTATATATAAAATGGGTGTTCAAGAGAACTAACTCATGCTTTATAGAGCTACTGAGAGCTCTGCTGTTTAGTGCTTGGACAGTACAATCTCCTTTTCAGGATATGTGAAGATCCACTTGTTTAAATGCAGAAGTGTTCCAATAGTTAGAGGAAAAAAACAGAAAGAAAAACACTGATTGTGTAGTATATCAATGTAGAAGTATTGGTAAAAAGCACAGTGTCCTACTTACAATTTTTAGAGCAATTACTTGCTCCGGTGTTTAACAGTTTTGGGTGGTATAATCGCCACCTGGGATATGCAGGAACCAGGAATGGAGTCAGCAGCATGACGTGATTAAAAAGAACTTGAAAGTCAATATAAAACAAACAATATCAATACAAAACAAATACGGGACAGGAGTATACATATCCTCATATGGCAACTAGAGGTGCATATGGGGATCTTCTTATGTTTTAATATCCTATACTTGTATACTTGTGGTGCAAAAAAGAACTAAACAAATTAAAGTGTTGGTTTACTAAAATCAGAGACCAGAGTGCTAGTACATAAGGATCAGGAAAATGCAGACATTTAAAATATTTTCTCTTTAGTATATAAGAAAGAAAAAACAATGGATGTAGATATGATGCAAAACAACCTAGAACAAATTTGATTGGATGTCACAAAACAAAGTTCTACCGGAATTAAAAAAGGTAAATGTAAGCATAGTTGCAAGGGCATATTATTCACCTACAGGTACTTAAACCACTGTGTTTTAATCTTTCAGAATTCTTTTTTCAGAAATTATACCAAAGGAGAAAAGCAGATGTAGTGCCTATGTTTAATTTACAATATAAATTGTTGGTTTTAAGCACAATAAATCATATTATTTAACATTGTCACTCTGAAAAAGAGGCATACAATATTACATTTTTTCCAGAAGAGATAACAGTTAAAGCCCCATCAATGTCTAAGATTACATAACAAAAATAAGCATGAGGAAATAAAAAGAAGAAAAGAATGATGGAAAAAAATGGGAATAGAATGGTTCAAGTAGGTACACACACATTGATAGTTGTATAACTCAAACTATTTGCAATAAATCCCAGTTTCGTTGATAATAAATTGTAAAATGAATTACCAATTCGAGCTCGGTTTGTGCTGGCATTAGTATGGTAAGTTTTGTTAAAGTGTTTATTAAAAATGTTGACACACATCCCATGGAAAATGAGTTTCTTTGTACAAATTGTATGAGCTCCTAATCCATGAGCCTCATTTACAACATAGACTCTTGTGTGGTGGATTCAAGCCCTCATGTTAATTGAGAAAAAAAAAATAACATTGTTTACAGAGCCATTTGAAAGAGTATTGGGTGTACATGAACAGGAATGAAAAGGCCATAGTAAGCTGGTAGGCAATGTAAAAAAAAACATATTAACAGTATACGACTGATTGTGGTGTTAATAAGAATATTCAGCTAAAGAGATACAAAAAAATTAAAATAGTGAGAAATGGGTGAGGTATGAAAAAGAAAGGAGACAGAGTTTTCTCTATAAGGAGACAATACAACAAAACATGTAATGAACGATAAATTGCAACATCTATACATATAAACATAGACCCATCGGAAGACACAAAGTATGTAAATATTTTAGGAACAACTAGCAGAGAAATCAAAGTGAACAAATGTTGTAGACAGCATCCCACCGTGAGGTCTGGAGATGTGAACAAAGTCTTCTCCATTTATATATATAATACAAATTCCCAAAAAGTGATGTAATTATCAGCCAGCAAGTCGCTCTTTTTGTCTTTTTTTGTTTTGTTTGTTTCTTTTTTTTTTTCTTTTTTTTGGTTAACATGAAAAAAAGAAATATTAAATGGGAAGAATTAATTTTGGGTCACAAAATTCTTCAAAAAACAAACAGACAAATAAGCAACATATGGTATAAGTCATTTGAATCACATTTGAGGGATACTAATCCCCACAGGACATGTCAAGCAGCCTCAGATGAGAAAGCCAGCATGTATAGGATTAGGAAATCAGATTGGTTGGTTTATCCCCAGCTCCAAAATAATTGGACAAGCTAGTGACATTTGCTGCAGTTCTATTACAATTTTAAAGTGTGTAAGACTGGCTCTCGCAGAGGGGGAAGGGTGAGGTGAAGGTAATTCCTATCATTTGAGTGATCTTAAATTAACCATGGCCCCTGTTTAATATTTTTGGATAAGCTTTTCACATTGGATACATTTTTAAAATATATTTTTTTAAGTTTTTAAAACATGGAAAATATATCATGTTGGACTTGATTATCTTGTAAAACCTGAATAATCATCTAAGTACCATTTGAGTATAGTGTAAGTAGACAGGTCTGGAAAGATTTGCAGTCCTGAATAACAGGCACATAGTGCTTTTTGGTATCTGGTCTCCGCAAACATAGCTTCTCTCTGAAAATAGTAATATGGACCATGCTTTTCATGGAGCATCTAAAGGCTTTGGCTTTGGGAGCACTTTGAGCCTTATCACGCATCACATAATCTTCTCCCTCATTAAGGACCAGCACTGCAAGATTCCAGAGATTTATTCGAGGATGACACAAATCCTGACATTAGATCTTAAAGGAACACTACACTGCCCAAATTAGAAAAAAAAAATAGAAATTACTGTTTTGTAGATATATCCCAACTTATGTGCTCCCAACTTGCGCCGTTACAGTCCATAATTAATGCGGCGGCGAGGCTCATCTCCTGTTCGCCTGCACCTCCCACGCCTCACCCTTCTGTCAGTCCCTACATTAGCTTTCTGTAAGAAATAGGGCTCAATTAAAAATTTTGGTTCTTGCATTCAAATCTCTACATAATGCTGCTCCCACCTATCTATCCTCACTAATACACAAGTATGTCCCGTCTAGGCCCTTACACTCTGCTGAAGACTTACGTCTATCTTCTGTCCGTACTTCTACCTCTGATGCTCGCCTTCAAGACTTCTCCAGGGCTGCACAGTTCCTGTGGAACTCACTTTCCTCCTCCGTTAGATGCTCACCCAGTCTCCACTCCTTCAAAAAAATCATTAAAATCCCACTTCTTCATAAAAGAGTATCAATTAAACTGTTAATAGCTCCTGACTGATTCTACTCTTGCAACTGTCATTAGTCTAATACTATCCTTACATTTTGTGTCACTTTACCCCACTCCCTCTAGCATGTAAGCTCATTGAACAGGACCCTCAACCAGGGCCACCACCAGAAATTTTGGGGCCCCTAACTCAGCTCAGGGTCTGGGCCCCCTGGGGCCCGCCTCCAAATATGCCCACTGGGTCAGTGGCGGATCCAGAGCCTGATCTCGGGAGGGGCACTTGTAGATTATTTAACTAAATAATCCAGACACAATAACCACTACAGCTCAGTGTAGTGGTTATGGTGCCAATAGTGCTGGGACCCCCTCCCAGAGTAAGTAGTCAAACCGTTTAAGAACAGTTTGACAACTTACCTGAGGTCTGCTGGGAAATTGGGCTGTCATAGGGCATAGGAGCAGTGGTGTGTGTGAGTGGTGCAATGTGTGAGGGGTGCAGTGTGTGTGTGCGAGGGGGACAGTGTGTGAAGGTTGCAGTGTGTGAGTGAGGGCGGCAGTGTATGTCAGGGGTGCAGTGTGTGTGTGTGTGTCAGTATGTGTGTGTGACAGTTGCAGTGTATGTGTGTATGGGGGGCAATGTGTGTATGGGGCAGTGTGTGTGTATGGGGGCAGTGTATGTGTGTCTGAGGCAGTGTGTGTGTATGGGGAGCAGTGTATGTGGGCAGTGTATGTGTGTATGGGGGGCAGCGTGTGTGTATGGGGAGCAGTGTGTGTGTGGGGGGGGCAGTATGTGTATAGGGGCAGTGTGTGTCTATGGGGGGCAGTGTGTGTGTATGGGGGCAGTGTGTGTGTATGGGGCAGTATGTGTGTATAGGGGCAGTGTGTGTATGGGGGGCAGTGTGTGTGTGTATGGGGGGCAGTATGTGTGTATAGGGGCAGTGTGTATATGGGGGGCAGTGTGTGTGTGTATGGGGGGCAGTATGTGTGTATAGGGGGCAGTGTATGTGTATGGGGGGCAGTGTGTGTGTATGGGGGGCAGTGTGATCTCCCCTCCGGTCCGCAGGCACATTGCAGGGCTAGCACCTGCATGTGCTGGCAGGGGAGAGGGAGACCGTCGGTTTTCTCGGGGGGGATGACAATTGCCCCGTTGCCCCCCCTGAATCCGCCTCCAAATACCGCCCACAGGAATACACACACAGACACAAACACACACACTGATACAAAAGGACACAGATACATACTAACAGACACACATACTGAAACAGACATACACGCATACAGGCATACATACTGACACACACATACTGGGACATACACACAGGCATACATAGTGACAGACAGACACATACTAACATACATACAGACACACATGCACGAGGACATAAAGACACATACATACAGACACCGACATACATACATACACACACACATACATTCATACATGCAGACATATAGACACTGACATCCATACACATATACATTCATAATGGCATACAGACATACACAGACATACATTCATATGGGCATACAGACATACATACATACATACATACATTCAGACTGACATACATGCATATATACAGACATACTGACAGACATACATGCATACAAACATCCATATACACATACACACAGACATACGTTCATAATAATATGCAGACATACATTCATACTGACTTACAGACATACATATATACATATATAATGACATACAGACATACATAGACATACCTACAGACAGACATACTTGCATACATACATACATACATACATAGATATACATACACACACAGACATACATACATAGACATACATGCATGCATACAGTGAGACAGACATACACACAGACATACATACACACAGACATGCATGCATACAGTCAGACAGACATACACACAGACATACATACACACAGACATGCATGCATACAGACATACATACATACATACATACATACAGAAAGACATACATGCATACAGACAGACATACGTAGACATAAATGCATACAGACAGACAGACAGACATGCATACAGACAGACATACATGCATACAGACATACATGCATACAGACATACATAGACATACAGAAAGACATAGACATACATGCATACAGACATACATACAGACAGACATGCATACAGACAGACAGACATACATGCATACAGACATACATGCATACAGACAGACAGACATTGTCTGCATGCATGACAGACAGACAGACATACATAGACATACATATATAAAGACAGACATACATACATACATACAGACAGACAGACATGCATACATACACAGACATACATACAGACAGACATAGCTCATTTTCCAGCCACCACAGCGCTGACCGGGCCCCTGAAGATATAGGGCCCATCGGGTGGCCCTAAGTGTGTGGGCCACCCAATGGGCCCCACATAGGGGGCCCTGGCGGCCGGGCCCCCCAGGGCCGCCGGGCCCGTGACAACCCCCTGATGGCGGCCCTGCCCTCAACCCCTCTGTTCCTGTGTGTCCAACTTGTGCGGTTACAACAACATGTCTGTTCATCCACCCACTGTAAAGCGCTGTGAAATTTGTTGGCACTATATAAATAATGACATAATAATAACATAATAATAATAATAGATGCATGCATATCTTAACACAGTTTGCAAAGGCAGCCGTTCTTTACAGATGAAGTCTTTGCAACTCTCCCCCTTTTCTATGGAAAAGACTTTCAATCCCCTCACGTGAATAGCCTAATAGAGGCTTCTTATGGAGAAGCCCCTGAGGGTCCCCTTCCGTGCATGAGCAGCATACTGTTTTGAGATCTGTGTACGGTGGTTTGAGGTCTGATCTGAGGTATGCAGAGGGAGGAGGCACACGCGTTCAGGTAGACCACATCTGCCACTTCCGTTGGCTCAGGGAAGCTAACGGAAGCAGGTTAAAAAAAAACATAGCTGCTTGATTGACAGCCGTAGGGTGTTTCATAAATTATTTTATGAACTGTCATTACTATGCAATACTCCTCACCAATTACTTCGCTGTAGAGGGATTCGGATAAATTAGAGATTTGGATAAATTAGGGATCTGAAAATTTTGCATCTAGATAAATGGAAATATATGAGCTGTTAGAAGAAGGACCAAAAATACATTGTATACCCTAAATGGTACTGAGTTACGTAAAACAAGAAATGTGAAGGACTAAGGAATAAATATAGACAACATTCTGCACTATTTACAATGTTAGTCAGTTAAGGCCAGCAAGCTATTGTTATGCATAAAAGGGTTATTAATTTATGGGATGAAAATATAATTCCGTCTCTTTAGAACTCAAGGCTGAGAGCACAATTTTCCAAAGCAATGCAAATTGGGGCACCTGCTTTAAAGAAAGTTATTATGGAACTAGAAGCATGCAGAGGCACACTACAAATTTAATCATTTGAATGGAAGATTTTAGTTATAAAGAAAGGCTCAAAAATGTGAACTTCCTTGAATAAGAAAAAGGCATAAAGGGATATAATAACATTGCACACATATATACAGGGCCAGTACAAACAGCTTCCTAGAAACATATTCAAAGGTCTGTACAAAGGACAAGAGGTGATTCATTTATACTCGATGAATGGATATTTTCTCTATAACAGAGGAAAGAGTTCTTTACAATAGGAACAATAAAAATGTGAATTCTTTGACCAAATAGGTCGTTTTCATTATTAGATTATGTATAGGTTTTTTAACAATGTTTGGATGCTTTTTATGGAGGAAAAAAAAGTCACCGATTCAATAAATACAAAAACCTCAGTTACTATTAAAGTGTAAAAATGGTGCCACTAAAAATAATCATCCAAGGGAGAACATCCAAAGAACAAGAATGATGCCTTCCTGGAAGAGATAATTGTATGTCCCTGTGTATTCCAACTTATCTGTATCTGCAATGTAAATGGCCCCATGTATGTCCTTCAATCTTGAGTTGGCAGAACCTTCTACTCGATAACCGAGACATTGGAATATACCAGTCCCCCAGTTGTGTGTCTCCCCTGTATACCAGTCCCCAGTTGTGTCTCTTCCCTGTATTCCAGCTCCAAGTTGTGTCTCTCCCCTGTATCCCAGCCCCCAGTTGTGTGTCTCCCCAGTATACCAGCCCCCAATTGTGTCTCTCACCTGTACCCCAGCCCCCAGTTGTGTGTTTCCCCTGTATTCCAGCCATCAGTTGTGTCTCTCCCCTGTATCCCAGTTGTGTATCTGAACTATGCCACAGTTTCCCAGATGTGCTTCTTCTGTATCCCTTACCCAGTTGTGTCTCTTCCCTGTATCCTATCCCCTGTTGTGTCTCTCCCTTGTAACCCCCAATGGATCCCCCATATATTAGTTTGTCTTCCATCTTACACATACTTGAGTTACTCTCTCCACATATATATTCTTGCCATAAATGGTTAAATCCCCAATATGTCATGCTGATGAGCAGCAGCATGCTGCTGTTTATCTTTATCCATCTCTGCCAACACTCACTAGGTCCCAAGTTGGTTCTCTGTGTGGAGGGGTCAGTGTAGGACATAGTGACTAAACCAGAACAAGTTATTGGTCGAAATTGAAAAACTGAAAGTATAGCTGACTTAGACAATGTTTCTGCTTTGGCTATTTTGACCTTAAATTTAAAACTCACTTTGAAATCTTATATTCGAGAATAATTCTGTAGGTATTCTAAACACTCAAATAAGGAAATTTTAAAAGTCAATTTCCTGCTTAAATATGATGTCATATTGTAGAACAGTAGTATAATCATGTATTTTTATACATCATACGTATCCAAATGAATCAATCAAGATCATGGTTCAAAACAAATGTTAGTATAAAACTTTTATAAACTGTGTAATTTGAATGAAAGAGCAGAGAAGACAGAATATGTTGGTATAAAAAAATGAATTTGTAATCTAGAAATGGTTGTATTCAAAGACAACAGTTCCTTCATTATGCTAATAACTTAAAATATTCATTTCTGCAGCTCATAACAAAATAATTTATCTGTATACTAACATTCATCATAAGAATTTATATTACTGCAATATGGCTCTCTTAAATTATGCAAAAATCAATTCTTGTTGAAGATGAATCTTTTTTAGAGTAGTGTTTACTATGGAGTAAAGAGCTTTTGTAATGGGTTTGAATTTGTCATTTAAGCAGTGTAGACAGTTCATACATCTGTCAAAAAATAAACCTATGTTCTTCCATTATTGGGCTTTGTTATACTGGTAGAACATTTGTTTTGCTCAGTGGTTTTTTTATTTAAGTTTGCTTTATTTCATTTGCTTTGTCTCCAGAGCCTTTTGATAAACTGCTGAGCTTCTGAATTTTTCAGAATACGTCTAGGCAGTTTTCAAACAACTCATTTCTTATTTACGAAATATATCCTATGTTTAATGGCTTCACTATATGAAAACCTTAGAATCAAATTTGGTGAAGCGACTGTTCAGGTTTCATTTAATTTGGAATTTGGAAGAAAACAAGCTGGGAATCAAGAAATGGTTTACATGCTTCTTCTCGCCTACATTATAGACTCAGCATGAATAAATCATGTCTGGATAAGGTGAACATTTTCAATGAAATTCTGATATACGACTGGTGTTGAAGCTTTTTATATTAACCCATCCAATGCATTTATCCACAAGTTGCTCTATTCCTACCAATAAAGGCCACTTTATTCTTTTGTAAAAAAAAAAATTTTGAGTTATAATTGTAGGTTGCCTAGAACTGTTGATCGATTGAATGCAAGAATTGTGTAGACCGTCTGTTACATTCAAATGTATATACCAATAATTGAATGTACTAACACGGATTATAACCACTCTGGACAGGCTCAAATCACTTTAGCAGCAGTGTTCTATGGTGATACACTCCCCTCTTCTGATACTTTTCCAATGTACTCAAAAAGAAAATAAAACAAACAGGTGTAAACCTGGTGTAATATCATTTAAATTCTGTTCTCAATACTTCTCTACTAAAAGCATCTGTCTTGACAAAAGTCATTAGGATTGATGAATTTATATAATGAGCACGGTGCTGCAATGAAGTGTCTGCCTCAGCTCTGGAATAAAGATAAGGTTTATAGCGTTCATATTTTTTTTATGTTTTTTGGGGTGGGGGGGTGGGCAGGAATAAAAATAAATAAACAAAGGAACACATCTACTTATTACAGTGATCACTTAATATTTACAACAGAGCAGCACATAAAATATGTTTACACAAGTTTATAGGTGATTCTCAACAGTTTATTTAATGGTGTAATTGTCTGCAATGTGGTGAACATTATAATACTGGGACCTACGTTTATAGAGGAAACATTTGCAACATTTTTGGGAATTCCAGTTTTAGAGCAATGTATTCAAAATGGATGGATAATTTTTCCATATCAGCTATATTGTCTTTAAATTTAAAATTAACTTTGAATTTACTTTGAACTCCCTAAAATTCTCGCTTCAGGTAAAATAAATAAAGTAATTTTAATTTTACACTAGAGTATAAATCCCAATTCTTCACAGTACCACGGTGAATCGCTTAATTTGTAATGTTTAAACAAAACATGTAGGAGCAACTGTCACTTTTTGATTGATAACGCTTCTGTTTTATCAAACCCTCATGAACACTGTTGAAATGTACCTTGTATGCTCTGTAATGACTAGTCTTGCTATATTGTCTTTGTTTCAAAGACAAATGTATCACACTTTTATTTTGATGGCTCTAAAAATGGCACCCACTCAGACACCTGGTGCCACCTAGACCAGGGATGTCAAACTCATTTGTCCACTGAAATAGGTATGGAGGAATTAAAGTGTAAAATGTATATATACACAAGTGCAAACTAGATAAAAAGTGGGCACAATTAAACACTTCATGTATTGTCATATATGTAATTTAATACTTTCTAACAACAATTTAAAAAGGTGTATCTGTGCGTAGTTTTGACTAATGCAGTTGGGTGTTTGTGTGTAGTGTGTGTGTTTGAATGCAGGGCTGTGTTTGCATGTAGTGTTTGTATGCATGAAGTGTGTTTTGATGTACTATTAGTGTTTAAATGTTGGAGTGTGTTTGTGTGAATTGCTGGTGATTGAATGAAGAAGCATACTTGTATGAATGCAGGGACACATCTGTGTGCAGTATTGGTGTCTGAATGTAGGGCTGTATTTGTGTGCACTGTTGGTATTTGAATGCAGGGGGGTGTATTTGTGTGCAGTGTTGGCATTTGAATGGTGGGATATATGCACTTCCACACACATAGATACACGCACACTGACACAGACATGCACACACTCAGATATACATAGATACACAGGTACACATAAACACATAAACATAGTTCTAGCATGTGACGAAATCCACTTCGCCACTGGTTTTTGGAGGGGCCTGTTTGCCAGCCTCCTACCCTGTGACTATGGGCCCTGTGATAACCCATGTTCAAAAGTACTGTTTCTGCCCCTTGGACTTTTAACTGGAACAGATTCAAACATGTGTCGGCGGCCATCTTAAATTGTCCAGCGGTGTTTTGTCGTCGAGTGTATGGAACTGTTTTGGCCATGGGACCATGTGCACGGTGGGGCAAAAATAAGACTTCCAGGAAATCCCTGAACCCCCTGGGTGATTTTTGGATATGTTGTTCACCCAAATCAGGGCTTTTTGTGGGGATATGTTGTATTTTGGGGTACTTTTTAAGGGTTTGTAAAAATGTATGTATTTTTCTGTTTAGAGTTAATTGATTTAGCCCATTGTCTTAATTGTATCACAGGCAGAGGGGAGGGATTGTGTGCTGTAAGTGGGAGTGTCAGGCATTGTTTTATTGTTGTGATTGGTTTGTGTCCTTAGTGTGCCTGTGTTCCATCAGGTCCAGAGGGTGTGGCTCTGGCCTGAGGAATTGTATATAAGCAAACCTGTACCAATAAAGCCTCAATCTTGTTTTACCCTTCATGAAGTCTTGGCTCATGTTTCGGGGATTGGAGAACTACCTACACTCTGGGGATTGCTATAATCACTATACTCCCCAGAGTATAATCACTAAGCTCTTGTAAGAGCTGTTCCTGTTCCTGCTCTCTGAAATAAGAGAGGTCTACCTACTGAAAGTTGGATTCTGGTCTTGGGTCCAGAGTGGGTGGAAGACGGCGAGACCCAAACCAAGCTGCGGCGGTTTTTGGGGTCTGCGGTGGTTATGGTGTCTAGTCGAGTGCTTGGAGCCCTCGGAAAGCACTAGGAGCATCCTTCAATGGAGGTACCCAGTCGGGGTGCCAGACGATCCGTTACAGTGGTGGCAGCCGTGGGATGGCATCCTAGTGCGAGGAGAAGCAGCTCGGAGACACCGGTATCATATGAACTCTAATTGAAGGCAACGCTAGTATCCATACAGCGCCCCTGGCTACAGTAGTATGGAATCGGCTAGTTTTCGGACAGCGTTCCATGACGAGGAGGAGGAGGCAGCCACAGACTACAGGGAAGCAGATAGGAAGGAAGTCTGGTATGATGACCTGGAAGATGCCCAGCAGCGGCAAGGTGAGAGTCTACCCAGTGATGAGCAGTGGCTACAGAAGCGTGTGGCGATGCGGATGTATCTATTAGGAGAGCAACCCCTGGATAAGTGGGTGACAAGACTAGAGACCCTGGTATGGCGAGCGATTTGGCTAGACAATGCATACCAGGCCCTTTGGTGGCCTACCATTCAACATACCCCCTGGACGGCCGAGCACAACTTACCCAAAGGTGATGATTATGATGGCTCTGGTTTACTATGGGATGCCTTGGAGGAGGACATTGAACCTTTACATGGGGGTATTGTTATACTTGGGAGACTCCTCTGAACACAAATATGAGTGTTTTAAAAAGTAAAACTTATCACGACGATGATATCACCAGTAAAAGTGCCGTTTTTGTTTTAAAAAATGAAAAAAAACAAATAAAAATGCTAACATTGGTCAGCGTTTGTGACTAAGTGGCTACTACAAAGGACTGGAAATATCCCATTTTGAATACCCTGGGTTGTCTACATTTGAAAATGGTATGCCATGATGAGGTTAATTTCCATTCCTGGGCTACCATATGGTCTCAAAAGGCAACTTAGACCATGCAAACCAATCTGGCAAACTGAATTGGGTAAGCCCTATATTGACCCTGTAACTTTCCAAAACACCATAAAACCTGTACATGAGGAGTATTGTTATACTCGGGAGACTTCGCTGAACACAAATATGAGTGTTTAACGTGGTTACTACAAAAGACAGGACATACCCCATTTTGAATACCCTGGGTTGTCTACTTTTTCAAATGGTATGTCACGGTGGGGTTAATTTTCGTTTCTGGGCTGCCATACCGTCTCAAAGGCAACATAGCCAAATAGCAATATACAAAAACAGAAATTGGCAAATCTTATGTTTGACCCTGTAACTTTCCAAATCATCATGGTATGCCATGATGGGGTTAATTTTCATTCCTGGGCTGCCATACCGTCTCAAAGGCAACATAGGCCCAGCAAACCAAAGCAAATTTCAATGTGTAAATATGGAAATGGGGAAAGCCCTACATTTAATCCCTGTAAGTTTGCAAAAACCCATACAACCTGTAAATTGGGGGCACTGTTGAACTCAGGAGATGTTGCTGGACACATATTGAGTGTTTCTTGTCAGTAACACATAACCTGAACTGAGAATTCATGCCTAAAGTACAATGTGAAAGAAAAATAACACAAAAAAATGACTACCCAAAGGTTTGGCATAGACTGGTGGTAGCATTAGTGCATGGAAAGTGTTAAAATACCACAATTCTAAATACCCTATGGTGTCTACTTTTCAAAAATATATGGTTTAATGGGGGTAAATTACATTGGCTGGCCTCAAAAATTTCCCACATAGGACATGGGTGCATGATGACCAGCTGTGAAAATTCCAAGTTGGAAGGCTGGAATGCACACCCTTCAAATAATGTATTTTAGCCCCCAGAGAACCCATCACATATACATCACTGTACAGAAATAGTTGTGTGTCTTAACCAAGACTATTTTTTTTTCCTGCGGTTAGCTTTTAAAAACTGCAATTTAAATAAAATGAAAATTTGAAAATATTAGCAATGAAAGGCATTTTAGACACACAGACTTAACATCTTATCAGAACTTATCAAAACATTTAATAATGGTTATCTTCAAGTTAAACATACACCTAACGGTGTTCAGCAAACAATTCATGTACTTACAGGCATATGTGTATACAGAAAGCAAAGATTGAATAACTTAATTTTTTAAGCAAAACTGCTGCTGCAGATTGAACTTCACTTTCTCCTTTAGCACGATACAGCATCGCATCCTTATGTCACATGACTTGCTATCTGAACTAGGCTGTAATTACAGCACACAATCACTACATGGAATGCAAACATAATAATGGTAGATGCTATTCTAAAGTAACATGTAAATGTAGCATGAAAAAAAACTAAAATAACCAACCTTTTTCCACCTAACTGCACACCCCAACCCATCATAACCACAAATACAAAAAACGATACATACTGTTTAGCTAGGCTTAGACATTTCTAGTATATCTTTGGTTGTGTGGCATGTACATGTGACCACCTGTTATTAGATTATTGATAAAATTACCATACAAATCTGGAGTAGAAACTCATTTATTTCTACAGATTTAGTTTTACAATGTTAAGCGGAATCTATGACCTACAAACTGAATTTCTTCTGGGAAACACGATTAACACACAGCAATAGTTGCTTGGCAATAGCATGCCTCCTTGATAATGTTATTATTCTGGTGTAATGCATGGCTCACAGTGCTATAAAGAATCCTTGTAACACGCTTGTGTAATCTTAGGGGTCTATCCACTAAGCACGTACTCTTCAACAAACTTTGTTTTAAAGTCAGTTTCAAAAAGATGTATTGGAAAATTCACCCAGAGTCACAATATTTCTGAAAAGCAGCATTATGGGAAAAAATATCTTTATTTAACTTTAAAAATGAAGCCATCTCGAACAGTCTTTTAACACCTATTGAAGCTGACCTACAATCATGTACTGACCCTTGACTAGCATGGAGCAACACGTCATTACTAAGAACGGGGATGAAAGGCATTGTGAAAACACTGAACTGCCACAGAAAGTGTACATACAGACATCAAGGAAATTAAATAGAAGCAACCAGATACAATGAGAACAAAATGGGACAATGTTATGGGCTAAAATTGCACAGCCAATTACGTTTGTCCTACTGGGGTTTAAACATACAATTAATTTGTTTAGCTTAATTCTATTACATATCATTTATATTTTCTTTTTACATTTGTACCAGGCTTTCATGATTTTATTTTTCAATTGCCACTAATGTTTCCACCTTATCCCCTTTCTGTGGATGATGGGACATGGTAGTGGCCCCCAGGTATTGTTAGACGATAAGAAAATTAAAATAGTTTGGGTTGCAGAAAAATGCAAGATATATAGTACTACGTAAAGTGCCAGAGATTGGTTGCAAATTAGCTGCACAAGGGTACTACAATACTAAGGGGAAAATACATCTAAATAGTTTTGTTATATTGTCACAGAGTACTGGGAAAAGTTAAAATAAACGAAAATGAATAGAGCACCAATAAATAAAAAATACATATGTACAAAAATACTTATACCTTTCTTATTACTGAATGGACTATAAGAAAAGAAATGGCAGAGAACTAAACAGTGAGACTGCAGGGGTATGATCTATACACCAAAACTGCTTCATTAAGGTAAAGCTGTTTGGGCGCCAGTAGTGTACCTTTAAGACTCTGATACATGTGAGTGATACCATTACCATCTATTCACATGGATGAAATAATATTTGCAGTTTTGCACTCTATTCCCTCTTCTTTTACACTTGTATTTTTCGGCCACCAACAAAGTAAGAGTGCTTGCAGTTCATTGCTGAAAGGAGGGAGTCACCCATGATTGACTCCACTACATATTACACAGAGCCATTTTGGGCTCTGGAAAATGTGAGTGGGCACACTCTTGGATCTAAATATTTATATTTGTGTATGCATAGTTGTAGTATGTAGTTTTGTACCATCTGCACTATTGTATACATTTTTGTTTACCTCTTACGGAGGTTCATCGTGAACTGTTTCCAAAAGTTTTGTGTCGTAGGCTATTATACTCACAATTTACAATTTTGCACTTTTTTGTTTGTATTTGTCTTTTGCACAATACATTTTGGATTGCACATTTTGCACATTTATGATTATAGGATTTTCATTATGTCTATGGATTAGAGCCCTTTGTTTTACAAATTGACATTCTATGTGGTTGAAATTTTGATGTTTTATGCACTTCATTACTTTGTTAGATTGATCTGTTTTTATTTGATTGAGATTTAATTATTTATTTAGTTGTTTAGTGTTATGGCATTCGGCATTTGATAGGAATTTGAGGTTTCACATTATTTGTATGATCCACTGTTTCTGCCATGGCACATTTTGCATAATGGTAGATTGGGAATTTGAAGAAAGTGGGTTTTCCACAGTTTGGGCGTTATAATACTGGGAATATATTTTAGGATTTGTGAAGCGCTCCACTAGTTATACAGTCTCTGGTTATTTTTTGTTGTATGTAAGAAGGACACACTACCAGTGTAGTGAGCAGCTTGTAGTTAAGATTTATATTGTTTTTTAGATTTGTTTTGGAAAATCCCAGTTCAGGACACTCTCTTTACAGTTTCTTTTAGGACTTTTTTAGCCTGATTTTTGTATTAGAACAACAAAGAAAAAATGGCTGTGCCTCAAAAGTACAGGAATGACAATAAAGTGCTCTTTTCAATATTACACAGTAGGTGTGGTAAAATAAAATAGTCCAAAATAGTCTATGAATAATTATGAGTACCCCTTTAAAATGAATTTTGCAGTGCAATATGAATTCTTGAATAGTTGTTCTTGTTAATCTCCTGAAGAAGAAGGATCCCCTTCTTTTGATTTGCTGCCTTCATTTTATTTAATTAGCGCTAAACCTGCTTCCTTTTTTCCTGATTTTTGCATTAGCATTTTTATTCATAATATTTAATTCTATATGTACACTTTGAGTGTACTATACTATTTTGATCAGTGGACTATTTAATGTTTATTAATATTTTTGCTGTTGACAGAGATGCTATTCAATACTTTCTGGGAGTGTGACGTATATTTATTTATGTTTTGTAACTTTGTACTGAATTTTTGTGTGCTCCTATTTCTTATTTTTGCAATATTACTTGTGGGAGCTATCATGTAGGTTTATGGCCACAAGCAGAGGTTATGGTTTGTGGTGTGACAGCAGCTATAATTAACCATGACCTCTATGTTTTCCGCCACTGTTATGATAATGTAGCACTTACGAGAGGAGAAAATTATTTGCTAGAATTGTTGGGTTCTGCTCTGAAGTCAACCTGTGAGCTGAAATAGTAAATAGCACAGACCTCTTGGCTGACTTCTAGAGCATAACTCATTAAATCATTTACGTTGGCAGGATTGTCGACTAATAAATTAACTCAAGTGTGGTCAGAAAGCATAAAAGAGCTGTAGGTGTGGATAAGATTTCATCTTCCATCAACAGTAACTCCTCATCAAAGTTGGAAAGTCATTTCTTATTACCCAAATTTACATCCTTTTCAATGAGTGTCCTGTTCGTACATCAAAAAACTAATGATGCACAAGCATGTATACTATTTTTAACCTAACGGTGAAAGTATTCATCAAAGAATGTCTTTTCTAGTTACTAGGAATATCAAACATTAGATTTATTTTAATTATAGTAATTTTTGTTATAAACTCCTTCACTACAGAGTTCTCTTCATTTAGCTTCCCGTTATTTTTTTTACTCAAGCAATTAAAATGGTTGAATTTATACTTTAAATGATTTCACTATATTATTAACCATGACGCCACTGGCCAGGGTGTGGAGGAAGGGGTTAGAAAGGCACTGGCTTTTTTCTAATCACCTACTCGGTATAACCATATCTCCCCTGTCTGCTTACTGAAAGGAAGAAACAGTGGTCTGTGAGTTCCAAACATGGTTAATATTGAGGACTCTGCATCATTTTAGCTCTCTCAAATTAAATTCATGGTAGTTTGAACTTGTGTTATATGATTAACCTTATTTTGTTCTTTACGATACCACAGCAAAGATCACCACGTCATTTTGCTGCGGTAATGAGAGTAATACTGTATTCAAGACAAGCACTTGGCACCCTTCATGTGATAATCGTCTGCAAACTCCAGAGTACCCACTTATGATGACCCTAGAGTGCAAAAAAATGATTAGGCACCAACTCCAAATGAAATTTATTCAAAAGTTATGAGACTGAGAAGGTTCATTTTTGATTTGGCACTATGCCCAGTCAGTAATGACTGGCATTGTGTAGATAGTGGCACCTTTTGTGTGACCCCATAAGTTGTAGAATTTCTGCCTGAAAACTTGTTGGTATTTTTTTACACTTAGAAAACTGCTAAACCCCCTAATTATTATTACTATTTATAAAGCACCAATAGATTCCGCAGCGCTGGACCGTCAGTGGTCTGACAGACACATAATAAATGGATGATGGTGTTGCAGTTGTTATAGTTTCTTATAGAGCAGTTTTATTCTGGAAACTTTTTTCTAACAATGCAACACAAGTGTGCCAACGAAAAATTGTCATTTTGGTGTAACTTTCCTGAAAATACAAAAAATCTGAGATGGGCTGTAGTAAATCAACCCCATAAAAGTTGTAGGAAGACTCCTGGCCCTATAACAAATTCATTGAAGTACCTTTTTTTTTATGAATAGTGAGTTACTGATTGGCTTAGAGGGTCCGCTGTCCGATCTAGGCAACCAATGGCGCCTCTGCCTGTCAGCACTCCACATTTCCTGAAAGTCACTTGCAGAACTTGGATGCCACAGGGGGAATGGGAGATCCTGCACTGGAGGCAGCCTTTGGGGTTAATCCATTCGAGAATGATTTAACCCCTTCATGTAAGAAAGCTCCAGGGACCTAGTAGCACCATAACAACTTAACTTTTATGAAGTTGATATGTTGTCTGCAGTGTTCCTTTAAATGCAACCTAAGCTAACTGTACAAGGAAGGAACAATTAAAATTGTAATGCTTCCTTTATATAAAGGCTGCGTTAACTAATGCATTCAAAGTAATTATTCTTTGTACTTCGTTATTCTTTTTTTTTAATAAATTGAGCGCTTAATTTTATTGTATTTATTGGCCTATTTTATGGCTCGCTGTTTGTTGTTTACGATTTATTACAGGTATTTAATAGCAAATTATGGTAAACAGTCAAAAATAAAAAAAATAAATGTTTTTCTTCTCCAGCAAACAAGAGCCAATATATCTTTTCCTGAATAATTGAATATAAGCAGCAAGAGATATCACCTAATATGACATAAGTATTTTCCAGATTCTCTGTAAGCACAGCATGCAAATTGAAAATATAATAGGCTCAGCTCACAGTAACAGAACTAAACCAAACAACTGTATTAGAAAAAAGAAGAAAGCAGATTAATACAACAGGGACATATACTTTTAGGCTAAAAATATTAATACACAATAAAAAATAAATCTAAGATAATAATACAATATCATATACATATTGCTAATTGCGTTAGTCCTCTATGGGTATTTTAGAATTTTTATTGAAAATGACTTAACCAAGATGTGAAAGCCTTATTATGCACTGAAGAGATAAAGACATGATATATATGGTGTAGCGGGTATTATGAAAAAATTCCATTGAGCGGTTGTTTTGACATTATAAAAAAACATGTGTCTGAAGGTCATGTGATTTATGAATGAGTCAAAATTCTGAGATTGCCTTATTTCCTCTTAATATATGCTTCTACATTATGTATCTTTTTTATTATATGATTTATTTTTATTTTTATTAATAGTAAGATTAGAGTTGGGGCTTGCGTTAGGACTAGGGATATTGTTACGGTGAGCACAGCACCAGGAGATACATTTTATGTTCTGTCCAAGGATGGTTGGAGATACAACACCATTGTGTATTTTGAAAACTCAATATATGTGTATTCAATTCATAGCATCAGGCCTATATACATAATATTACAAATTATTAAATCTAGCAACAAGCTCAAATGTTTTATTACATACAGATCAACCAGAAAAAGACTCCATAGGAAACCTTCAGTAATCTAAATAGTAACACTGTAACATTCTAAATAAATAATTTAGCATATTATTATTATTTACAATATTTCAATGTTGGTGTAATAATTAGTCGTATTGTATTCACCATCAGGAGGTCTCAAACAAGTTTTAACTGGCATTTACTGTTATTGAAAGGAACTACAGGGACCTTAAAATTCTGACAATTATGCAAAAATGAAAGTCAGCGGTACAAACTAATACTCTTCTATGGATATTTTTAACTTTTGCTCACTAGTTTCATCACAAAGGACAGGATTTTGGACTGGTGACAACCCCCCCTGGGTACTCTAAAAAAATATGCCAAAATATCCACTGCACTTAAGATAGAGGAACTTTAATGTTGGTAATGTTACCCCTTTGTAGACTTAATGGTTATCTCTGGGGAGTTGAGGAAGTTTAATTAGGAGGTGGTTCAGTTGCTAGGGAAAGTTAGACAGGTAGTCGGGCAGATTTGGGTGACGGCGCTGTTGCTTGGGACTAGACTTGGCCTGAGATTTGGTGCAGGTCGTGAGCTGCAAAACTGTGGGAAGCTGGAGAAATATTAATAGGGGGGGAGAGGGAGAGAGAGGGGAGAAAGGTGAGAATGGAAAGGGATGGGTCAAAGTAGGCATAAATGGAAGTTATACAGGGATGACAGGAGGAAAGGGAGAGATGGATGTGGCTTAACAGTTAATAAAACACAGAGCGCCACATAAAAAAAATAAAATTAGCCCTATGGTGCTCTGTGCAGTTTGTCCATAAATAATCATGTTATATTAATTAGAAACTGTTGGTGGCATAAGTGCATTAGAAGAGTCCGGAGATGCAGCCTTTTTCTGTTAAATTGTAGGTGCTGTATTCTTTAATGAGTGGGACTTGATTCAGAAACAGAAGGGATGTATTGTCATATTCCCCATCTATTATACACATTGCCTGTCATTGCATGTGCACTTATACTAACAATGATATGGGTTATTACATAGCAGACAGCTCTCAAGCCTGAGGCCGCACTGCTCACAGTAGAATGTGTGATGCCAGTCAAATCGATCGGAACCATACATAAAGAAAAATATATGTATACACGTAATGAGTTGGGAGTTGCCAGACTCCTCTGGGGGAGCACTTGCCTGGTGTTCCCACACCTCTGTATCTAACATTGACATTAAATAAAATCATGATGAGTGAAATATATCCAAGTCAGTAACTCAACATGCTTTATATATTGTCTGTTATTAATGGTATGCTTTGTAACTCTCGATTTCTCAATCTGCAAAGGACAATGTATTCATTATAAATCCAATGAAAGAAACTCATCCAGTTCATATGAAACAGGGCTAACCAAATGACTTTTCACAATGCTTATATAAATTGCAAAACTAATTTATATAAAAAGTTGAGGAATAGTTCACCATAATGCTTTTGTACTAAGCTTGTTAGTCAAATTGTAAAACAAAACCCCATACAGCCTTCAAAATATAACATGTATTAATTTGAAAAAGTAGAAACGTACTTATACAAACAAAATACATTTAGTATTTGAAGTCATATGATTTAATCAGTGAAACATGAAAATTAGTTTAGAACGATGACAAGAATATATATTTTACTCTTCATTTATCCTGTACTCTAATCGAAGTCCCTGCAACTCCCAAGTCCCAGGATGTTCTCTACCAGTCATAACTTCTGGAGACCCTCACTTGGTTATCCAGCAATAGATAAATTATTTCTCAAGCATACTGTGAACCAGGTGGACTTTACCCAAGGTCCACTGATTTATGTAGATCAGGAGTAGGCAACCTTTGGCACTCCAGATGTTGTGGACTACATTTCCCATTATGCTCTTAGAGGCATAATGCTGGCAAAGCATCATGGGAGATGTAATCCACAACATCTGGAGTGCCACAGGTTGCCTTCCCCAGATGTAGGTGATGTGAACCAGTATTTTTTGAACATTGTTAGATTAGTAGAAGTTCCTACTACTTTGCATCTTGCCAGTATTGGTAATCACGTCACTAAAATTGTAAGATTGACATGGTTCCTTCCAGGTACTCTTGTTCAGCCTATCGGCTAATTAGGAATTCTAAGTCTCTCTCTAAAATTCCCTATTTGATTTGTAAATTACTATAAGCTAGACACAAAAATAGTAATTGTTTGCAAACGTAAATATTTTTTCCCCAATTTATTAGTGCATGCATCCCACAGGTTACAATAGGAATAGTAGTATTTTACTGATTAAATAGTGCATTGTTAAAATATTTCAGAATTGTACAAACATATTTTTAATTAGCACACAGTAAAATAATGGTGTTCTGTAAAATGCTAATTTATGCAAGTGATATTTACCATGTGTGTTTTTTTTATTTATTTTTTTAATTCTTTATTTTTTGATGTGCCGTGATAATACATTCATGTCGACAATGCCACAACAGCATAGGACAGCTTTTCAGAATGGTTAACATTACGACATTGGTAAATAGCAAATTTTTTTTTTACAAGAAACATGAGTATGCATAGTTTATCAGGAGGTTAGTGCACTGATACAAACAGTAAGCTTTAGTGTACTGAAATATTGCATGACAAGAGTGAGTGATGCTTGGAGAGTGTGAACACAGTGTTGAGATTGTGATTTGAGAGAGAAATAGTAGTAACTCATTATTGCGAGTCATCTGTCAGAGGTTTATGTCACTATGTAGGTTTAGTGCAAAGCATAATAGAGTGTCACGTCTAGCTTATGAAAGGTTTAGGCAGGTTGTTAGAATGAGATTTTCTGTAAGATCAGGGGAGCTTTGCAGTTGTGGGTGCCCCCTAACCAAGGGGGCAGCAGGAGGGGGGAGGTCAGATGATGTATCTCCCGGGGGTTATGCTCTTTGAGAATATGAGTGCCCAAGTTGTGACCTTTTTGGCGATCTGGGTCATCAACGGTTGGGGGGAGCGCGCGTCGATGAGAAGCTCATAGGGAACTCTTTAGAATGAGTGAATATAAAACATAAACAAAACAGAACAAAAACAAACAGAAACAAAAACAAAACACAGCCATTGAGAGACAACAACAAAAAAATAGTATTTAGCTTTTAGCAGTGTGAAGGTTCTTAGGTAGGCCAAACAAAGTCCCTTCTGTCTCCAGATGCTTTCAGGTGTCCAGTCGTTTGCCCGCTCCAGCTCTTGGGACAATGGGTGTGACCTGTCTTTGGAGCATTACTCCGATGTCTCGATGTACGGCTGGGGTGCTTGGTTTTTGTGAACAGCGTCCCATTGCTGGCATTTGTGCTGAGAGCTCTGGCTGCGTTGGAGTGTAGCAATCAGCAATCGTCCACATAAGCACCGCCAATTAGTGATTCAAGGTCTGGCAGAGTCCTTGTGGTATAGGCCCCAGACCTTCGTCTCTGCTTAGGCGTTTTGGGTGATAAGTAGAATGGCATCGGTTGATGCAGCTGGAGCCCCTGAATCTGTTGGGGGGAGGCGTGGTGTCTGTGGACACTGGATTGTACAATTTGGCGTTGATTTGGGGGAGATAAGGTGAGTTTTTCAAGCGCCGTCAGAAATGGCGTCTGAACAGCTCTGCTGTTGGCTCCGCCCCCACCTACCATGTGTGTTTTTATTCACTGTTAACCACAGTAGGGCATTTATGCTAGCTATATTGTTTTTCATAGTTAAGGAACAACTAATAAAAATTCTACATGATATTTTTATATGGTTTAAGAAAGATTCCATGGAGTAAAAACACTGCTGTCTTTTTTTCAATACACTATCAACTAGAATGGTATTTTTCTTTGTTTGTATAAAAAATTTACTGTCCATAATATGAACTCACCGTAAACTACTACAATTAGCTCATGAGAAAATGAAAACTACATTCATAATCATTAGGAATGTCAAAAGTAATCATACAATACTATCAGGTTCACTAAACTATTAAATGCCACTTAATTTATTAATGTACAATCTATTTAGTTATTTTTATTTAACACCCTTATTTTATAAAGTATATGAAAATGTAGAGATATAAGGCACGTTTTCTTGGAAATCTAATTGATTTCACTTCCTATTTAGGTTTCTGTTCTAAAATGAAAGCAAAGTAAAGACAATGTAAATTAAAATGACCCTTATTAAAGTCCTTCTCTTTGCTATATAATATGTTATTTAAAGGTATAACAAAAACTAAATAAATTGCTGTCAGATAACCATAATAAAAAAATGTTGCACAGATATTTTCAACAACCTTTGTATTGCTAATTTAGGCAAAATATTACACAAAGTGTTCTAAAGAAAGTTTGTCTTCATACAGGACAGTGCATACCTCTCTATTTGGTTATTGAAATACCACTCTCCAACATCACCGTAAGATAATTTTGCATGACGGGAAAGCACTGAGCTGTGTTTCAAGTTTACAAGATGAAGAATTCAATTTCACTTTTTATGTATCTTCATATATATGTAAGATGCTCCAATATTACTCCAAAGTGTTCCAAAGTACAATTATATTTCTCATGTGCAAAATAGTCACATACTAATATGTTAAAATAACATTTCATAAACAGAAAAAGTGGCAGGTACTATCTATATTGTAAATGTTTTTATGAATTCAGATCTCTCAATAAAGCTTTGGCTACCACTGTAAGTCCATAAAATATAATTTGAGATGTTTAGATGTTAAGACGAATGTTGGAAGATATAACAAGCCAAATAAATAAACCAACAACAAATGAAAATGTTGAGTCATATCTTTTAACTATACTCAATTTCCAACAGGTTTTTTTTATTATTATTATTATTATTATTATTATTATTATTATTATTATTATTCATTACAATATATTAAAATATATATAGACACACTCGAAAAAAAACACACACTCCCTGGGTTTTCTTGCTCTCGAGATCAAAAGACAACTGGACTAAAGCAGAACAAGCACTTCTAAACAAAATTACACTGGCGGGCAGGCGATCATTGGCCCAAAATTGGCTCTGGCCAACATTACCCCCCATAGACACGGTACTCCACAATCTGAAAGACACATATCTCATGGATAAATTGACAGCACAAGTAAGTTTGACCACAAAGGACTTTAAGAAGACTTGGGAACCATGGAAGGAATACATTGAGTAAAGATATCATGACGGACGCACGTGAGAGGGGCCCAGGGCTCTAAGCCGCGCTGCCTGCCTCTTGCGCCTGCGCCTCATCCACCGTCCATTTTTCCTTGCCTAACCTACTCTCTCTCTTTTCTCTCTTGTCTTTCTCTTCTTGTATTCTCTTTCCCCCTCTAAAGGAAATCTTATACGCACGACACACCCTTGGGAAGTGGACTCATATACATCCAAGCTATAATTGTTACGTTGATGGCCACGGAGATACCTAAATCGCTCTTTTTTGGGGGGCTATTTGGTCTTGAGCCCTGAGGTTAATGACAAAACATTGACAGACACATTACCTTATGATTACTTACCCATTCTAATTTGCTGACAGCAGCATCACCCTAAAATACCAAAAACTAGGTCTGAATCTTGGGGCTACCAGATCAGTGGCAAAGCGGTACAGCGTCAGATTACAAATTATGTGGAGGCAACAACAGGCTTTTCCATGGACCACCCACAACCTGAGGTCTAACAAGATAACGAGTACGGTAATCAAAATTTAAAAATTTAGCATCTGTGAACTAGGGATTAGGGGGAAAAGATGACAGAAAGGCATGGTGATGTAAAGAGCAGGTTGCCTGTGTGCAACCCTTCTATACTCCTTTTCCATAGTGGATGTACCACTGTGTGACGTTCTGTACAGATACATGATGTACTTCGCTGATGCCTGCTGTTTATTGTGACATGTATGATTATTGTCTTTCCACCTGATTGCTCACTCACAAATAAAGAACACATACACAACAGACAAAAAGACTGAAATTAATACATTCATTTTGGGTGGCGGTGATTTGGGGAGATTTGAGGATTTTAGAAAAATGGGAACTCAATCCATCTCTTTCAGGACACCTAACTAATATTCTATTAAATTTGCTCATTGGAATAATTTCTATATCCACATATCACAATTTCTGTAAGACTTAAAAACATCTGCAAACTGATCTTGATTCCACCTTCCACTTGTAATTGAAAAATAGTTTGTTTCTTAACATAAGACCAGTGAGGTGTGACAATTGATTTCTAATTTTTAATGATCAACAATTTAGTGGCAACACATAAATGGAAAATCAGTTCTTTCTCCGTAATTGCTAAGTTCGGTAAATGTAAATGTAATGTAAAAAATTCAGGTTTTAACTCCACTTTTTAATCACATAAAATCTTGATTTTTCTAAATTATGTTTTACAATCATATGGACCAGATATGGAATAAATCTCTTGAATGAGACCCACATCGCAAACACTAATCAGGGACACCAGGATATATCTTGAACTATCTGCTGGGGACCAGGTACCATCTTGTCATGACTTTAAAATGCATTTCAGCTAAATCTAGGCAGTAAATATTTCTATTAGTCATTTTTAGGAATTCAACCTATTTTTTAATGTATTTGTATATTTAGATCTTTTAAAATTTGTTGTGTTATAGGACTTGATTTTTCTTGGTTATGTTCTTTAAAGGAACACTATAGTCACCAGGACAAATACAGCTTAATGAAGTTGTTCTGGTGAGTATAGTCAGTCCCTGCAGGCTTTTTGCAGGAAATGCTGTCTTTTCACAGAAAAAGCAGTGTTTATATTACAGCCTAGCGATACCTCCAGTGGCCATTTCTCATTTGTCTACTAGAGGTGCATCCCGGGGCAATGCTGCACACTGTGCAATATTGCCATTCAGTTTCTCTACACTCTGCATGGAGACACTGAACTTTCCTCATTGAGATGCATTCATCCAATGCACCTCTATGAGGAGATGCTGACTGGCCAAGGAGGCATTTAGCTGATTGGCCAGGAAGGCATTTATGGGAAATTATTGGCTGAGATCATCACTTCTTATGATTTCAGCCAAGAACTCAGGTCAGGGGCAGAGCCAGCACCAGAAGACTTTACTATATTTAGGAGGGCAAGGGGGAGGGGGGCGGACAGGTGGGCTAAATAAGGCTTTTAATACTATAGGGTCAGGATTACATCTTTGTGTTCCTGATCCTATGGTTTTTCATTAAAGAAAAATATAAATAAAGAAATTTGAGTTTTATTTTTTTCAAAAAAATAATTAAATGTATATATTAGAGTCATAGATTGAAGGAATTAGGGCACTCATTAAATATTATGACACGTCATTTTTTTCTGTTGTATGGAATTAAGAGTTTAATGGATAGTAGATCAAAACATTTTTTAGTGTCAAAAAGTTAAGAGTAAATAAAAAACAGATGTGTAAGTGTCCGCACTGTATTGACTATAGGATATTTTGGCTTGATTTATGTAAATTTGATGCACCATTGAATAAATTGAGCACTGGGTTTGTATAGTGATACGCATGAAAGAAGGGATAATGTGAATTTACACCCATTATATTTCCTAGTATTACTGTGTGACAGTGACCCTGAAAGAATGGAATGTGATTTACCTAGAGTACGACGATAGAAAAGATGTGCCATTCATACGTACACAGCACATAATTGTTGATAATGGCTACATTTGTAATTTTTCCTCTAATCGAGAGTGCTGTTTAACAGTAGGAAATATCTTGACACAGGTTCTAAATTCCTTTAATTTTAAATAACGTGTAATATTATGCTATGTTGCTTGTTCCAGGTTCTACTACCATCCATTCATTGTGGGATTTTTTTCCCCGAGTACAGATTGCTTGCGTTATTTTTTCTGACAAGTTATTCCTCAGCAAAATAAAATATCTCATAAAATAAGCCATGTTTCCATTTCAGAAACAAAATGCTCAAAATGATATAATTAGCACCCGTACTTCAAAGTCTAAATACATTTGCTTTAATTATACCCATAATGCACCGTGCAGAGAAATGGAACACTTCCAATTAGTCTAAAATCATTTGTGCTGTTAATTATCTACGCAAATGGCTAGTTTGGATTTGTTTGCACATGCACACATTTCAAGCAATTATAATTCTGTTTATTCACCCGTTGACAACAGAATAATGGTATTTATAATCCCGTCTGGGTTATTTCAGTAATTTGATTTAATTGTTTATACTTAGATTATCTTTTAATTATCTATGTTAAGGAAAATATAAAGATTGTATGAACAAGCATTCTTGAAATGCATGTTTCATGCGGAATTCAATAAAACAATTAGTATATTTCCTTCTACAACTTAGATGTATATGGTATTGATGGTTATTACTAGTATATATTTATACATATATATATATATATATAATACAAATATGTCCTTGCACTCAGACAGACCAGTTTGATAAAAATGCCGGGTGCACAAAAGCCATAGACCAAAATTACAAACATACAAAAACGGCTTGCACTCACTGTCTTAGATGTAGTTAAAAAAATATTCTTTTATTGTAGTAATTCCATTAAAAATCAACGTTTTAGCCCTCGTTCGGGGCTTTCCTCAGGTTGTTGATCCTGAGGAAAGCCCTGAACAAGGACTGAAACTTGATTTTTAATGGAATTACTGCAATAAAATAATATTTTTAACTACATCTAAGACAGTGAGTGCAAGCCGTTTTTGTATGTTTATAAATATATTTATATATATATAAATATATATACTAGTAACAGAGAGGTGGTGATATGTTAAGTCCCTTCCTCTTTACCCCAAAAACAACTTGCTCCTGATGTTCTCTGGGACCTCAGGGAAAACATTGCCAGAAACAAGCACTTTGTGCCCAGCGATTCAATGTGATTCCCCCATGCTACCTAACTAACAAAATAAAGTTCTGTCTGACAGTCACACACAGGGCACCAACCTCACTCCATCCCAAGGTTCTTATACTCCTGATCTTTTGTTTTATAATAAGAGGCTGCTTAGAGAAAAAGCTGTTTGATGTAAATTTCGGGGGGGGAAAACAACAAAAAAAACACTGACATCCTCCTGCCCTCTCCACTAACAGTAGAGACATACATACTTCCTCATTGTCCCTATTTAGAAGGGACAGTCCCTATTTTTGGCACAAATCCCTCTGTCCCTCTTATATATCTTAATGTCCCTCTTTTCTAGGAGCTCCATATTGTTGGTGGGTCTGAGCTCCACAGTTATAATACTCACAGCAATGTATAATTCAACTCCAATAAATATGTTTAGCAATCAGTCTATCTAGAAACATTGCTCGTGTTGTAATTTACATTTTAGTTGCATAAATTGTTATAAGTAAGTCAACTACAATTCTTCCAACCTTGGTACACTCGCACTCACATCCCATTAAACATCCATCTATGCCCAACTGAAATGTTGGGAGGTGTGAATCTGGGTTTAAGCCCACACCTCCCCCCACCCCCCCACCCCTCCTGTCCCCCATAAATGCCTATGGTTAACATAATATGCAATAGTTGGACCTGATATTATTCAAAGAGGTCACAATGGCTCTTCTTGAATTAGCTAACAACAGGAGCAATCCTGGATTCCAATGGTATATGGGGTACAAGCCCAAAGCAAATCTTTATGTACCACAAACCACCCTTATGGTCCTTAATGCAGCACCACCATTGGCATACAGACACACCGAAGGATAGCACTCACTCTATTGTATTATATATATATGTATACCCAGAATCACTACACAGACAGGGAGCAGTCCAAATTCCCTATATCAATGCATATGGCCTGGTCAAGTGGGACTGAGTGTGCATTGCAGACCAGGATGAGAATGAGTGTGCAAACTAGCATGGGAAATAATTTCACCTCTGCCCCAAATCAGACAGCAGAATATTATTTTAGTGTCTTACATTATGTAGTTTCAGTACACAAATACCTATTAAATCTTAGGGAAAGTAGGCCTAGGATGGTATCCTGAAGAAGGCAGCAGAATCCTGTTTTTTTATTGTTCTGGTATACAACAACCATCTGCTTCTTCAAGCAGCTGTATCTTTACACAGAAATAGGGTGTGTGTGCTGCGTAATGTCAAAGAAACGTGCTGGTATTGAGAGGTTAAAGTGATATTCTAAGTATTAAAACAACTAAAACAACTAAAAATAATATTTTTTATATAATATTTATATAATATTACTTTACTGAGAGGGTAGTGGATGCATGGAATAGCCTTCCAGCTGAAGTGGTAGAGGTTAACACAGTAAAGGAGTTTAAGCATGCGTGGGATAGGCATAAGGCTATCCTAACTATAAGATAAGGCCAGGGACTAATGAAAATATTTAGAAAATTGGGCAGACTAGATGGGCCGAATGGTTCTTATCTGCCGTCACATTCTATGTGTCTATGTTTCTATGACCCCTAAAGCAATTTAGCTTTCTGAAATGTTTTATGGGTAAAGAGTGTATCTTTTTTTTCCATTTTAACAAATAGTGCAGATTTCAATAGAAATAAGCATGTGTATAAATGAATCTTGTTACACCCTCCTGGTTGTCAATCAGACAACTGGACCTGTTACTTCCTGGTTTGGTTAGCTCAGTGGAGCTAAACTCAAGAGGCAACAATTGCTCAGAGCAACTCCTTTTAAAGACATCTAATTGAGCTGCAGTCGGAAGAAAGTCTGGGTGGGATTTCGCAAGTAGTTTTTAATTATACCCCAATTTAAAAAATGCACCACTTAATGCATGTTTTAACTGGTGGTATATCTACTCAATAGTGAGTGTTTTTTAAAAAAATATAGAGATCATGCTCCTTCTTTCGCTGCAGACCTCCATATGTAAGGTGGGATGGATATATTAGTTTACACCTATTTATGCTATGTAGGGTTTTTTTTTTTTTTTTGTAATGTTAATTTTAAAAAAAATCACAAATTATCCTTTAAAAAAAAAAAAAAAACTCCCAACCTGCAGTGGTTCCCTTTTGTCTTAATATATTTCTGTATATGTTGTCATGACTTCAGTTTCTTAGACGGGCAGTACAGTCATCAGGTTTTTAAAGTAGAAAAGCTATAACTCTGAAAAATGCTTGCTGTGCCCATAAAATGTTGTCTATGGTATAGATCCAGCAGTGCTAGTGAGAGATATATGAGCATGATTGGCTGCCTCATTTCCTGATTTGGAGAGAGGTCTTGGCAGAAGCTGCAAATAATACGTATTGCAGCAAGTGTAAGACATTTAAATCTATTTTTTTTTTAAAACATTTTATTTTATATTTGCATATCTATTGTAATATAATTATATGTATTATCTATATAATATTTTCAAAATAAGAATGAGTCAAAACAATGCCAGCCTGGAATATCCCATAAACTCTAAAAAAATAGTACATGTTCATATGTTCTATTGCTATAGTCGGTAACTATGTCATGGTCTTCTTGAAATTAGCAGATCTAAACATTTCCAGAAAAAATATTTCTTTCAGTAGAAGTTGCAGAACAGGTGACCATTACTTATATATAACAGTCAGATAGACAGAATGACTGACCAAAGAAATAGATTTAAAAAAAAAAAAAATTTAAAAAAAGAAAACAACAATATAGCATAATATTGCATTTTGAAATAGTAAAATGAACATTTAATCATGTTTACACATAGTTTTTTCTAAATTATAAAGTTTCGTACATACCTTGTAGTATAATACGTACTAATTTGTACTAATCCACTCCTAATCCGAACATAATACCTTAACATTATACCCTGAAGAAGAGGTAACACCATTACAATTAATCGCTGGGAAAATTATTCATATAATGCAAATACTATCCAGAGACATTGGATAATATCTGAAATATGGAAATGTAATAATCAAGCAGCAGAAGATTAATTCAACCACCAGGCACTATGCCGTGGAGTAAAAACAGGAATTGCATAGAGTACATTTGAGATTATTAAAATACCATTTAAATGTTTTTTTTTTTTTTTTTTTTGTGATGTAGAAGACTAGAAATTGGGTACACATTACTTGTCAGCTAATGTCAGGAATAATTTAAATGATGGTGCTAAAAGTTATTTAAGAAAATTACCTATAGAAAGCAGATTCTGTACATGAGATCAATATTTGAACGAAAGGAAGATAAGAGCACTAGATTAAAGCAGATCACATTGGAGACAATAGTTTAAAACGAAAATATTTTAGAAAGTTCTTTTAATTAAAATATTGCTCATATGTATATATTGCCACAAGCATCAAGAGTTTCTGACAAACACGCCATTATTGTCACAGATCTTTCTTCAACGCAATGACATGCTATAGTACTTGATACTATTATGAATAAATCTATGGGGAAAAGATGATACTCAGAAACTAAGAAGACAAGTGTCATGTCTAACGAAGCAGTTGTGATAACAAAAAGGTGTTGAGTTATGATAAGAGCACTAGATTAAAGGAGATCACATTGGAGACCATAGTTTCAAATGAAAAGATTTTATAAAGTTCTTTGAATTCAAATATTGCTCATCTACATATATTGACACAAGCATCAAGAGTTTCTGATAAACACATAATTATTGTCACAGATCTTTCTTCAACGCAATGACATGCTATAGTACTTGATACTATTATGAATAAATCTATGGGGAAAAGTTGATACTCAAAAACTAAAAAGATAAGTGTCATGTCTAACGAAGAAGTTGTGATAACAAAAAGGTGTTATGAATTTATTAAAAAGATTTATATTTCTTGCACTTGCTGTAAGATACATTGTTTACAGCTTCTTCGATGACCTCTCACCAGATCAGGAAGTGAAGAGGTTAGGAATCATGCTAGTTAATTAGCTAATCAAGCAGCACTGAATCTACTCCTTCTCTTTGAGAATATGTAGTGGTGTTGGTGCTTAGAGTGTTTATTTTAGAAGTCAATGGCCGGTATTTTCTTTAAAAGATGGACATTATAATTAATATTTGTCAATGACACTAAAATTCTAATTCCTTTTAATCAAAGCGTGAACGAACAGATCCATCCAAGACTTACCTGTGGAGTTGGACGGTTTGGTTTGATCGGTTATAAATTAAAAGCATTTTGTTTTGTTCGAATCAGCTTAAATGTAATTTGCACAAATCTAGATTGTAAAGGCTCACAACGAAAATAAATAATCAATGACATTTCTACCTTGAAGTCCATGGATGAAATCATGGGATATTACAATAGTTTAAGCTCAACAAATGTCAACCCCTTTTGTTTCTTTGTTATATACCATATAGTCAGTTCATACAATACAATATTTAAGTTCAAATTCAAGGAAAGGTAAACAATTGGCACAGGTAACAAATTGAGTTAGAAATGTATCCAATTATCTTTGCAGAACTTACATGAACAACGACTGTTTCAGGGAGAAAATCCCTTCCTCGCTGTGCGTTTTACTCGTGGTTGAAGCAGGTTGCGCAAATAAAATGGGATATCAATTTTAACCTAAATTGTCAGCATTCCCAATTGATTTCTCTTCCTTTAATTTATCTGATTTTAGAGATGATAGGGAACAGCAACACTGTTCAACAAGGTCAACAGTGCAAGAAAGTATTACATTTCTTAAATTTACTGTGGATGCAGTACAGCATAGTATGTAGTTCAAAATAGTTAGACACAAGTAAAAAAAAGTGTCAATAAAAAATGAATAAAGGTGTGGGACTCAGTTAAAATTAAACAACATAATGTAAGATAGGGCAACTTTTATAATATACTTATACTTTACGAGGAGTTACATATTTTGAATATCTCATTCATTTTTACATTTCTCATAATTCTAATCTTTTATTTATAGTTATGTATAAATGTTATCAGTGCACAAATCTGCTAAAACTAAGACCGAAAAGTGCTAAGAATAATATTTTGTGAAACATTCAAAGGAATAGAATGGATATAAAATATGTTTTTAAAAAAACCAACAATTTGGAATGTGAAAATTCGTACAATGGCACTAACATGTTATGAGGATGATCTAGGTAAGTTTAAAGGAATATGCTTCAAATATGCTAGGCAAAGGGTCTATGCAAATTTAAATGGTGTACACCATTAACTAAAACACTGGGAAAAAATCCCCTAATACTTGTGTTCATCTTTTATTTTTATTGTGATGTTTTATTATTATTAACTCACTTGGGACAAAGACTTTCTTGCCCTTGTCCTTGGTCTGTTTAGGACTATGTGTTTGTTCAACCATAATTTTCTGATGGTGAATCACTGATGATTAGCTCTCAGGGTGATCAGACAGTCTAAGAGCCAATCAATCTGTATTTCTGGACTGCCTCTCAACAGCCTGGTACATGCCAATCACAGTTCGCACCAGGTAGAGAGACTATAAACCTTGCTGCTTGGGCTGGCAGTTATCGGAACACTTGGACTGTTTGTAACAGCTATTCAATCCAGGGACAGCCTTTGCCCTGAGATATTCTGCAATAACCTGGTACATACTGCAATCATTATGTACAGGGACTCCAATGCACACAAATGATGCTCTAAAGGATAAGGCAACCATTTGCTGTGGAATGGTTCCACAGAGATAACATGCCTTGGATAACCTGTGGAGGACTTTCCCAACACCCTCAGTGGGAGGAATCTAATAACACCCAGGTCTTGCTGCAGTCGAATTTGCTGTACCCTGTCACAAACTGTGTAAGTATCGGTTATGCACAGGATATCACAAAAGGGATACATTTATATTAAAGATCTAGAAAATGGCATCACAATCAATTTTTTTACAGCTACAACAAAGGCAACATGGCACTAAGGAAGAGAAATATCAGAATTGTTTCTTGTTTCTCTATGCCCTCCCTTCTCCCTCACTAATTCTGATAGACAAGTAGAAAGGGCAGAACTCGTCAATATGATTGACAGGAAGCCAAGCTGGGGGTAATCATTTCGAGCATAAAGCTGTTCCGATTTCTACATTTAATTTTATATGTCGGATCTAACAAACACATGTTTCCATGTATGAAGAAATGTAAAAGTCGGAAAGCAATCTCTTTCCATAATATAAAATAATTTCCTCTTCAATACATAACTACAAATATGTGCTATCAAGATTTCTATTTACCAAGCATTCATTACATGTACCATCATGGTAATGTCTCAATATCCTTGGAGCTGTATAGAAATTCAAGCTAGAGTTTAAACATTAATGTAAGTACAATCTACAGAATCTGTGGAATCTTTGGAAATGTATCTCCTCCCAAGAAAAAAAATAATCAAATAGATTCAAGATGTGAAAACCATAAAGAATAAAATAATAGAACAACATTTAATACAATTCTGTATATCTTTGAAAATTCCCCAAAACAAAATCTAAAATAGCAGAGGCGAAAGAACATTAAAGCAATCATGTTATGTCCAAACAAAATCTGATAGAGGTGCAGACCACAAGGCTCCCTAAAGCAGGTGAGAGGAGGACAGAGGGAGACCATTTCATCTCCTTACCCACCGAAGGAGGTTCTCCTCAAATCCAAAGCTGGAGTTCCAGGGCCCGAAAGGCCCCTGTCTGAACCCAAGCCCTAGGTGACTGCCTATGCCGCCTTATGGGTAATCTGCTTATGAACAGGTAACCACTAAGAAAGGTGTTATATTACAATTGTATGAGAATTATGAGTGGAAGTGGAAGTGAGTATTAGAATGTGTGTCAGTAAATGAACGTTAGTGTGTTCCAGTCTGTATAGAGGGTCAATTCCATACCATACATTCCAGCAGTCCCATAAATTCCAGCAGTGGACCCTTGGTTTCCTATCCTAAGTATTTCTCTGGGGTTCCCTGAAGCAAAAAGTGGAGCAGAAGTGCATTTCTAAAGATGTTTTTCCTGTGCTAGGGAAGAATTCAAAGACATTTTAGCTGAAATGCATGTTCTTCAGTAGCACTCTGCACTGGTAGCCCTGTTTATAACATTGCTGGGCAGCCTGATGTCATGATGCTTATTCACACTGAAATTACACCCATTTCCCCATAACAGCCCCATCCTCCACTTTTCCCTCCACTTTTTCCAACTCTCACACTTACCAAGTATGTGTGACGAATATGGCAAGCAAACTACTAAAATTGGCCCTGCCGCCCCAGTTCTTGATATTTGCACAAAACATACAATCTTAAAGGTTATACCTTGGTGGGACTCTTACTCTCCTCATCCACCACACAATGAACGGTGAGTGAATTATAACAGTCGGTTCCTCTATTTACCACCATAAAGTCGTAAAGCATAGAATTTAGCAGTGCTAACTGTAAAGATATATTAGCTATTATATTATACAGTTAATAAGAGTCTCGCAATTTACAATATATAAATAATTGACAATACAATAAAAAATAAGGATTGTCTTGGAAGCTATAGCGTTTTGTCTTTTAAAATATTTAAATAAATCAAAATATAAATATAGACATATAAAAACTTAATTATCTATTACAATAATTTATAGTTTATACGATTAAAGTACATGCTTGCGATATCAGCAAAACAGAATAATATACCCTCTTGAACAAGTCAACCTCTCAGTCTTGATAAAATGAAGCAGTGTCTCTCCATCCAAAAGTTTCTCCTCCGTGTTTAATATTAATAAGTACACATATTTATAGTCTAGATTTTCAATTAGGTCATGCTTGACAAAGACCACATAGGTCGAAACGTTGTGACGGAGTGGGTTCAATAAATTTGCCTTTTTGTACCTTGGAGTGCCTGGGCCTTTCTTCTATCTGCTATTGAGTACTTGGTCCCTGGTACTGGGACTGGCTTGGTTGCAACCATCTACATACAGAGTGCAGTTCCACATTTCTATTACAACTACTTCTAAATATGATATTCACTGACAATGTATTGAAATCAATATTTTCTATTTCTAGTAAATTATAAGTTTGCAAAATCTCTTAAAGACAAAGTACACAGTTTAAGAAATACTATTTTTCATTCTAAAAACATAATATTTGCATATGCCCAAAACAGAATCATTCCACCCTGCCTACATTCATGTTTATATATCATTAGTATGAAGACAATACAACCCTATACATCATCAGTGTCAAAGCCTTACATTCTGTTCTTTCCCTTGTATGCCTTTTGCCCTTCAGTTCACGAGGGGCTGTTTGATTTTATAGTTACCGTATATACTCGAGTATAAGCCGAGTTTTTCAGCCCATTTTTTGGGCTGAAAAAACCCAACTCGGCTTATACTCGAGTCAGAGTCTGTATTATGGCAATTTGCATTGCCATAATACAGACTGGGGGGAGAGGGGGGCTGGCAGAGCTGTACTTACCTGTCCTGCAGCTCCTGTCAGCTCTCTCCTCCTCCGCGCCGTCCGTTCAGCACCTCGGTCAGCTCCCAGTGTAAGTCTCGCGAGAGCCGCGGCTCTCGCGAGATTTACACTGGGAGCTGACAGAAGAGCAGAACGGACGGCGCAGAGGAGGAGAGAGCTGACAGGAGCTGCAGGACAGGTAAGTTACAGCTCTGCCAGCCCCCCTCTCCCCCCCACTGAACTGCCACTGGACCACCAGGGAAGGAGAGCCCCCCTCCCTGCCATATATCAAGCAGGGAGGGGGGACGAAAAATAAATAAATAAATAAAATAAGAAATAAAATAATAAAAAAAAAAATTAATAATAAAAAAAAGGGGTATAAGGACCACTATGGGAGGGGGGGTATAAGGACCACTATGGGAGGGAGGGGGTGGGTTAAGGACCACTATGGGAGGGAGGGGGTGGGTTAAGGACCACTATGGGAGGGAGGGGGGTATAAGGACCGCTATGGGAGGGAGGGGGGGTATAAGGACCACTATGGGAGGGGGGGGGTAAGGACCACTATGGGAGGGGGGGGGGGTAAGGACCACTATGGGAGGGGGGGGGTAAGGACCACTATGGGAGGGAGGGGGGTATAAGGACCACTATGGGAGGGAGGGGGGGTATAAGGACCACTATGGGAGGGGGTGGGATAAGGACCACTATGGGAGGGAGGGGGGTATAAGGACCATTATGGGAGGGAGGGAGGGGGGGTATATGGACCACTATGGGAGGGATGGGGGGGGATAAGGAACACTATGGGAGGGAGAAGGGGGATAAGGACCACTATGGGAGGGAGAAGGGGGATAAGGACCACTATGAGAGGGAGGGGGTGGGATAAGGACCACTATGGGAGGGGAGGGGGAAGTAAGGACCACTAGGGGAGGGGAGGGTAAGGACCACTAGGGGAGGGGTGAGTCAGGACCACTGGGGGGGGAGTGAAGGAACACGGGGGGGGAGTGAAGGACCACTGAGGGAGGAGGAGGGGAAGTCAGGACATATGGGGGGGGAGGGGGCGGCAAAAAATGTTTTGCCTACGGCGGCAAATATCCTTGCACCGGCCCTGCACACACTGCATTCACACACACACTGCATTCATGCACACACACACACACACACTGCATTCATGCACACACACACTGCATTCATGCACACACACACTGCACTCATACACACACTGCACTCATACACACACGCTGCACTCATACACACACACACATACGCACACACTGCATTCATTATACACACACTGTAAATAAATATTCAATTAATATATTTTTTTTAGGATCTAATTTTATTTAGAAATTTACCAGTAGCTGCTGCATTTCCCACCCTAGTCTTATACTCGAGTCAATAAGTTTTCCCAGTTTTTTGGGATAAAATTAGGGGCCTCGGCTTATATTCGGGTCGGCTTATACTCGAGTATATACGGTATTTATATATACATACATAAAAACCAACAATAGCTCACAATATCCCAATACAAATCTTTATTGCGTCAATAAAATGTCAAGAGTGCTACATTTTAACCACCACAGATCTATATCAATCCTAAATCAAAAAAATATATACTAAATAGTTACAGTTACAAGGTACAAAATACTTGTATTTATGGTAATTAAAAACACCGCGTACTTTTCTAGAAAATATTCTCATAAAAATATATTGAGTCAAAAAAAACAAAAAAACAAGAGTATAGCTGGGCAAACGATATGGTAAATAAATGCAGAGTCACACGTTTGAAAATATTTAAATTCTATCACAATACAATTATTTTCAGAGTATTGTTATTGGTATTTCCTTCACAGAGGTAGTTAAGCTGTCATATAAAATAAAACATGGGAAAGAAATAAAAGAGTAAGGATCTTCTCATGACAAAACATATTTTGAATACACTTATTTGGAATTCTGATTGCTGAATGTATTCATGATAACAAAAACAGCATTCAGTGTGTTCAATGAGTATATTCGATCTGAATGTTAATGGAGAGAAGCAGAATATACAATCCATGTGTTTCTGGGATAAAAAGAATATAAAGCAGAAAAATAGCAAAAAAAAAAAAGAACATACATTTCTACATCCATTAAAGAGACATTGCATATTGGATTTTACCAATTTGATCTCTTTTTTTTATGTATTACATAGAAAGTGCATTAAAACATGAAAAACAAGCTACATTAAAAAAAAAATACTTATTTCAATTCCTGGAAAATACTGGCTGGGCAGATTTTCTAATGAGATCTCATGTCACCTGATCCTTAGTTTACTTTTATATTGCAATGCAATATCCCATTAGTAGTACTTTATGAACACGGCAGTGTGTTGTGGGAGTCATAATTCACTTTTCACCTTTACTGTATAAGCCTAACACGTGATCTACAACACCCATAAAACTTGATTATAATCAGTAATTGTGGAGCTAAAAAAAAAAGAAACGCTGTAGAATGGAAAGGCTTTCCCATAAATATATATGGGTCTATGGATGTGTATGCACATTTGCATTTGTGGTGCTTGATAGAGATGTCCCGAACAGTTCGCCGGGAACTGTTCGCCGGCGAACATAGCTTGTTCGCGGTCGCCGCGGTGGGTGAACATATGCGATGTTCGGTCCGCACTGTTTGCTTGTTTTTTTTCTCTCTCCCCCCTCACTTCGTAATCTTCACACAAGAATGATGTCTATTTTCTTTCAAACCTGTGTCACTTTAACCCTTGTATCACAACTCAACTTTGAATTCTATGTGTCGTCTTGCTCAGAAATGCTTTAGACCTGAGAAAGGGAGGTTCTCCCGAAAGCTTGTCATTAACAAATTCTGTTAGTCTAATAAAAAAGGTATTACAAGATACAAATGTTATCAGATTTTTTATGAATTTTATCCATTGTTTTTCCTTAACATTCCAAATAACCAGAGAAATAGCTTATACTACTATTAATGTTCCTTCTATCCCATACCATACTTCCGGCTTAGAAGGCTGTGATTGTAAACAATAGATATGTGTTAATATATTAGCTTGATCCATTTTTCTTATATTTGGGAATCCCAAACCACCATTATTTTATTTTAAAGATAGAATTTCTCACTTATTCTTGGTCTCTCCAAATAAAGTTAGTAAAGCTACTCTGAGCCATAGTAAGCCAGGAGTCTGGTATCAAGAGAGGTAACATTTGGAACATATACGACCATTTAGGAAGAATATAAGAATTTATCAGATTAATACGACTCCAGCATGATAACTCCGTTCTCCTACACCCTTTTAACTGATGATTAGTTAATTTTAACAAACCCAAAAAATTCACCTCCATTATCCTATGAATATCCTTAGTGATTTTAATACCCAAACAGGCAAAACACTGCTTTACCCAGCTAATGTTGTATTGCCTTTTAATTTCTATTTTTAGATCTTGAGTTATATTTGAAGCTAAACTCATAGATTATATTAATTAGCTTTATATTAATGTAATATGTAGTTAATAACAGTAATTATATAGAAATGTGTGTATATATATATATATATATATATATATATATATATCACATTGCAAATTGCCAGTCAGCAGTGTAAACATTCTTCCAAAAGAAAGAGGCATTGTTTATCAGAAATTAAAATAATACGTTTTTTTTAATAAAAATAAATGCTACATTTTTGTCTCTATCTCTATATCTAATTTAAGAAATCACTATTTATAACAAACACCCACACGTGTCACATTATCCTCTACCCTTACACACTGCACACAAACCCCAACACTACTCATTAACATCTATAATACACTAACACACTACACTGCTCATTAACCCCTGTACTACATCATCATTAAACAGTAATCCTAACACTAACCATTAAACCCTACACCACTAACCCCTGAACACTAACCATTGACTCCTATACTACCTTAAGCCTTACAGTAACTCTATAATAAAGCTTCCATTTGAAATGCAAGCTCTTCAAAGGACATCCAAAAATATCTAAATGACAATCACATTTCACAGTCACCTTCAGAATCTGCTGAAGAAGTGCGTTTGTGGGGAATAGACTACTTATGAGTTTCAAGCTTATTAAAGCACTTTGTCAAAGACATAGTCCCATAGTGTAGGCCATTTAAATAATTTCCCGCTCTGGGAATCAATGCAATCCGACTGATTAATTATTTTACAGGTGGTAATTTGCATTGGAGCACAATGAATTAACTGTGTAGATGGCATATCCGAACAAGACAATACCGTTGCTTCTAAACACAATTTTGTTAAAAACCTTTTCATAGAGGAAACATAAAATCAACAGACATTAAAAAAAACACTTGTGTGTTGCAATAATATGTGACAAATACAGTAGGCGAGATTTATCAAACTGTCACTAAGACTTTTAACTCTAATTATCAGTGAATTGTTTTTGTAATTTATTACATTTGTTGAGTTTTTCCATTTGGTGCTGCCTTGCTGTTATGTATGAATATGTACAATTATTTCAGAAATGCTACAGATGAACCAGTCCTATCAGGGGCAGACTGAGCACTTGGGCAAATCTGTCATGGACCGAGGGTCAGTGGCTCTGGGGGGCCTGCCTGTGCTGCAGTGCAGTAATGGCTGAGACGGGGAGTTCAGCAAGCTCCCCAGCCAGTCTGCACTCAGTAAGGGGCCAGCACTGCCTTCCGCTGTGCTAAAAATCTACTCCCCCATGCATGGCACACTGAGGGACAGTAAGGGGCCTTCCCAAAGACCCAACTAGGCTGCCCTTCACTGTGCCGGTCTGTGTGGCTGAAGGAAATAGGCAGAGGCTCCAGGAGCAGAACCTCTGCCAGCAAATTAGCACAGCCACACGGAGCATGCTGCCTGTAACACTGCTCAGGGCAGCTCCGTATGGTTGGTTCTGGAGGAAGTAACATAGTAACATCATGCCTGCGGAGCTGCCCTGATCAGTGTTACAGGCAGCATCCACTCCAAGGATAAGAATTCCCTCCTCCTTGGTCAAAGATAACACACAGGGAGTGGGGAAATAATTTTTTTTTCAATTAAAAATATTTACTGTTTAATCTCCTCCCCCCCACTGCCCTTTCACAGCTCCTATCTCTCCAACCACTTAACAACAAAAGCCCCCATAACCCTTACACTCCCTATATCCATGCTCTTAATACAACTCCTATTACTCCCAGGCACCCACTCAAGCTCCTACTGCCAGGCACCCACTAAAGCCCCTAACCCTACTGCACCCACTAAAGCCCCTATGCCCACTGCACCCACTAAACCCCATACCCTTTAACACCGACTAAAGCCCCTACCCCCCTGCAATCCCTACCCCCCTACACCCACAACAGCCTCTACCCCCTGCACCCACAACATCCTCTTCCCCCCTGCACCCACTAAAGCCACTACCCCCTGCACCCACTACAGCCCCTGCATTCCCTACCCCCCTACACCTACAACATAATCTACCCCTTGTACCCACTAAATCCCCTACCCCCTGCACCCACTAAAGCCCTTATCCCCTCTCCCCCCAGCACCCACTGAAGCTCCTACCCCCCTGCACCCACTACAGCCCATACTCCCCTGCACCCACTACAGCCCCTACCCCATGCACCAACTTAAGCCCCTACCCCTCCTGCACCCACTACAGTCCCTACCCCACTGAACCTACAACCTTCTCTACCCTCTGCACCCACAACATCCTCTACCCCACTGCATCGAATACAGCCCCTACCCCCTGCACCAAGTAAAGACCCTACCTCCCTGAACCCACAACATCCTCTACCCCCCTTCACCCACTACAGAACCTACACTTCTTGCATCCACTACAATCCCTACCTCCTACACCCGCAACATCCTCTAGCACCCACTAAAGCCTTTACCCCCCTGCACCCACTAAAGCCCCTACCTCCCTGAACCCACAACATCCTCTATCCCCCTTCATCCACTACAATCCCTACCTCCTACACCCGCAACATCCTCTAGCCCCTGCAACCACTATAGCCCCTACCCTTTCTGCACCCCATCCTCCTCCTGCACCCACTGAAGTCCGTACCCCAGGCACCTTGTAGAGCCCCTATACCCCATGCACCAACTACAGCCGCTATTCCTAGACACCCTCTAGAGCCCCTATACCCCCTGCACAAACTAAAGGCCCTACCCACAGGCACCCTCTAGAGCCCTTATAACCCCTGAACCCACTACAGCCCTTACCCCCTGCACCCATTACAGCCCCTGCAACCACTACAACCCTTATTACCCCATGCTACCTCTACTTAAAAAAAATACAAAATAAAACACAAGCAGTTAAAGGGCACTATAGTCACCAAAACAACTACAGCTTAATATTCTATAAGTATCTACTGCCTGTACCTGGAGTTTTTTTAATGTGAACACTCAGATGACCTCTAGAGGTGCTTACTGGGTCAGTGCTGCCCATTGTGAACACTCCTCATAGAGAAGCATTGATTCACTGCATCTCTATGAGGAGAGTCTGATTGGTGCAGGATGGCATTTTGCCACGCATGTGCAATAGCCTTCCAGTGTTTTCCTATAGAAAGGAGGCGGGGTCAGCCATGAGGAGACCCAGGCGGTGCTGGAAAAAAAGGTGCTGGAAAAAAAGGTACGTATTTTACCTTTTTAATAGGGCGGGTAAGGGGGCCGGGGACCTAAACGCCTATTTTAAACCTATAGTGTCAGGAATACACAATTGTTTTCCTGACACTTTAGTGCTCTTTTAAGGTGGCTTGTAGTTTTTAACACCTGGTTTGTAATTCAAGACGCAATATTTGGAGGCCTGCATACCTCATACAAACACATTGCCACAATTCACACACACACCCTTATTTATACTGCCATGCTAAACAAACACACATATAAATACTACCCTATTTAAAAACAAAAAAAAAAAAAAAAACATGTATTTAAATATACTCTGAACCCACATATCCTGACACTACACACAGACATACCATACACCAGGCACATACACCAGGGCTCACACTAAAGATACACACAGAAACATACATTCAATATACATACACTACATATATACATACCGTATATACTCGAGTATAAGCCGAGTTTTTTAGCACATTTTTTGTGCTAAAAAACCCCAACTCGGCTTATACTCGAGTCAATAGTCTGTATTATGGCAATTTACATTGCCATAATACAGACTGGGGCTGTGGGGGCTGTAAGAGAGTTTACTTACCTCTCCTGCAGCTCCTGTCAGCTTCCTCCTCCTCCGCGCCGTCCGTTCAGCACCTCGGTCAGCTCCCAGTGTAAGTCTCGCGAGAACCGCGGCTCTCGCGAGACTTACACTGGGAGCTGACAGAGGGAGCTGCACGGACGGCGCGGAGGAGGAGAGAGCTGAGAGGAGCTGCAGGAGAGGTAAGTAAACTCTCTTACAGCCCCCACAGCCCCCCACTGAACTGCCAATGCTGGACCACCAGGGAAGGAGAGCCCCCCTCCCTGCCATGTATCAAGCAGGGAGGGGGGACGAAAAAAAATAATTAGTAGTAATAAAAAAAAGAAAAATTAAATAATAATACAAAAATAATAAAAAAAATAATTAAATAAATAAAAATAATAAATAATAATAATAAAAAAAATATTAAAATAATAATAAAAAAAAATTGCCCATCCCCCACCAAGGCTCTGCAACACACACACACACACCACTCATACACACACACTGCACTCATACGCTCACACACTGCACTCATACGCTCACACGCTGCATTCATATACACACGCTGCACTCATACACACGCTGCACTCATACACACGCTGCACTCATACACACACGCTGCACTCATACACACACGCTGCACTCATACACTCACACTGCATTCATACACACACACACTGCACTCATACGCTCACACGCTGCACTCATACGCTCACACGCTGCACTCATACGCTCACACGCTGCATTCATATACACACGCTGCATTCATATACACACGCTGCATTCATATACACACGCTGCACTCATACACATGCTGCACTCATACACACGCTGCACTCATACACACACGCTGCACTCATACACACACGCTGCACTCATACACTCACGCTGCACTCATACACTCACGCTGCACTCATACACTCACACTGCATTCATACACACACGCTGCACTCATACACACACACTGCATTCATACACTCACACTGCATTCATACACTCACACTGCATTCATTATACACACACTGCATTCATTATACACACACTGTAAATAAATATTCAATTAATATATTTTTTTTAGGATCTAATTTTATTTAGAAATTTACCAGTAGCTGCTGCATTTCTCACCCTAGTCTTATACTCGAGTCAATACGTTTTCCCAGTTTTTTGGGGTAAAATTAGGGGCCTCGGCTTATATTCGGGTCGGCTTATACTCGAGTATATACGGTATATACAATCAAATACATGGTACAGCTACACCAGCATATTTATTGGTATGCACGGGGCCCAGGTCCTAATTTTCCCCGATGACCCAGGCCACTGACAGTCCGTCCCTGAGTCCTAATGACTTTTTTTCTGACAGTAAAGTATTCTGTTTCACTTTTTTATGCCACTCTAAATTTGGTGGTCTTCTGAAATGTAAATTATTGGAAAAACAGGTGGAATTCACCATGAAGAATACCAGCACTTTTTAGATTAATTTTAGAACTGTTTAATAGCTATGAATAGGTGAAAACACCATTGTCATGAATCCAGGGTTGCTGGGTAGGGGATGCTCTTACTTGAGTGGGATTTGTACAAGGGGCAATTGTTGTTTGGTTTATATAGAAAAAATGAAGCGGAGTGTTTGTTGTGGTGGAGCTGAGGGTTGTTTCAGCAAGAAAAACAAGGCATTATGGGAAGAGAACTCGATGGGGATGCTAATGACCCTCTGTGGGTATAAATATATCTGCACATCTGCAATAAAGTCAGTTCTGTTTAACTCCTACATATAGTCTCAATTATAGTAACTGCTATAATCACTGCTATCATCACTCGCTATATTTTACCTCCAAATACTGCACGGGGTACTTTGATATGGCCATCCCAGCACTCCTAACAGCACCGAATACATCAGCTCAGCAGTACCCACAGGCTATTACAAGCATGACCATCTACCATCAGCAGAAGGGATCAACATAGCTAATTTCACAAGTTACACGAAAAGTGTGATGGCTGGGGAAATTGTCTGATTCCTTTCTTTACACAAAGGAGACCACAAAGGACACCGGTCACCTAAAATAAAATTTAATTTATTACAGTGCTTTCCGGGAACTATCAAAACAAAAAAATGTTTTATTTTTTTTATTTATTTTAATCATGTCTTTGTAAAATATTTTGAAAAATACTTACATGCCACATTATCTTCTATTTTTATGCCACCATCTATTTCCTCTGTCATTCAGAGAGTCCAGAACCTGTGTTTTATACAACAGGTCACCTATCATATAAATGCCTCTTTGATTCCGTAATTGGATATCAAACTTTGAAAGGAATATTTGCGTATTTGCTTGTTCCATAACATTAAGGAATATGTGGTGATGGGGATAGGGTGGAGAGTTAACCAAATACCCTTCCCATAATCCCCTAGGTAGTGTCCCCAGGCCATGTAGCCTTAGAATAGATGGCATTTAAACCCCTAGTCCAAGTAGCAATAGGCTCAAAGAGTGCTCAATTCCTTTGGCCCTAATTATATATTTATTTTCTCAACTGTGGCAATTTAATAACATAATTTATCCAGATTAATTGTATTTAATTTGCAATAAAAAAAATATCAGCTAAAACAATCAAATAAAACACACTAAAAAAATAAGAATAAATGGAATACGTGTTTTGTTTATCTTTGAGGGTTTGTTAAACCTATATATTTAATTATGAGTTTGTTTCAGAGGATATTTTCCAAATTACATAAATTCCATGCTGTATGAAAATACAGATCATTGTAAATAATTATTTGAAGTAGTCTGCTATTTGTATTAGTATATGGTGAAGCGACTTTTCTTGATTTTCTGCCATTCACATATCTGGTGTCTAATATATTTGGGCTGTTTTGTTGCAGAGATTATTCTTTTATTCTTTTTCTTTCCACGGATGTAGACCTGACGTTTGTGCTGCATGCGCTGTTGGTAAGGCATTCAATTTGTAGTCTCTTTGATGTTTTCTCCGCTTCATAATTCCTCTTTTTCACAGCGATCCAGTGCTTAGTCTGTTTCTTTTATTAAACTGTCCGCCATGATATCGGTAAAAGCAAAGAAAACCTTCTATATCATTACCTCTTATAAAGTAATGTAAAACGTAAGCCAAAACATTAGAGTTAAAGCAAAAATCTGCAGCACTTCTGATATTACATCAAATTTACTTTATTTTCAGGTCCAAAAATAACCCCTTCATCAGGAGTTAATGACAGAATTTATATCCATTGTCATTTTAGTGTACTAGAATTTAGCTTACATCAACATTTTGCACTGAATCTAGTATCCAATTGCAAACAAGTATCAATACCATCTTACTGTAAAGAGTGTTCATATAGTATTTTTGGACAAACTAACATTACAATATATAGCTTTGGCCTTGACTTAATATTTTTGCATAAGCTTTTCAAATGATTTAAATTTTCCTCTAAACTTACTTTTAAAATATATTTTTTCCACTTTTGAAATATCAAAAAAATACATCATATAAGAAAATATCAAAATATTACAGAATTAAAAGATTTTTAAAAAGATTTAAAAAAAAAAATCACAGGTACCGAACTATTCCTGAACCCCCTGTCAATGCTCTTACACCACACCTCCCAACCGCTGAAAGCATGCAGAAAATCTTGGACACTTCCCTTACTCAATGCCGCTAAATCCCTTATACCTGTTCTCTGGAAACGGCCGGGGGTGCCTACCCTCCAGCACTGGATAACAAGGGTGGAAGAAATCTACACAATGGAATCCCTAACAGCCGACCTACAGGGGCGTTCAGGCCAGTGCGCGCTGACCTTGTACCCATGGGTGACATACATCTCTAGGAAGGTTACTAGACCAGCAGAGCCCCAACCCACCAGAGATCTCCCTACGCAACGATAGCAGCAGACACTCCTCCATCCAGTGCACGAGGGGGGGGGGGCCGGAGGAAAGAGACGCCACCCTCTTCATACTCCCAGGACTACATCTCAACTATCTCAACATTGTAACTAGCCCACCAAGTAGCTAAGCGCAGGTCTGTACTCTGCACCAGGTCACACTTGACTGACCTTAAAGCAAACTCCCCCCCGCTTCATAGATGGTACCACTCGCAACCTAGCACCATGCTCTAAGCCGTACCACGCAGGCTCTTCGAATATCTAGCTATATATGACAAATAGCTAGATATTCCAACATGAATCAAGACCTGAATGTCCAGTAATTAGCCAGACATATGTAGAGGCCATCTTCGTTAAAGCTACTAGCCAACATGCTACACTGCCACTAGGCTACTCCCTCATTAAGGATTGCTATATGTTGACCCTGATTGTAACCTACTTGATATGCTCGAGACGTTATCAATCCTTCATAAGTAGAAATGCATAATCTGTTAAGATGCCGGTTGTGCAAAATATGGTTGTTGAGATTCAAATTTATAATATGTATGTTCACTATTACGCTTGCATACCTAGCAAATTGTATGATCCCTAAAAATTTCAAATAAAGATTGTCAAAAAAAAATAAAAATTTAAAAGTGTATCTACAAATATTTAAGCATTCGAAAAAAGTATTCAACAATATTAAACCAAGGCCTTTATTAGAAATGATGCAGGAATTGTTGACCTAACAGGAGATCCTAATATGTTTAATATGTCAATATGTTCTTTTATGTTTTTTAAGTCTTATTTTTGGCAAAAACCTGGACATATTTATGTAGAAAAATTAAAAGTGCCAAACATATTTTGGGGGGAATCCATTGCAGGTTAACATCTGCAAATTTTTATACAGATACTCCTCACTTACCGACCGGGTTCCATTCCTACAACCCGTAGAACGAATTGGTCGGTAAGTGAGCAGTTAAGGGATTCTCTGTTCTGGTGCGCTTGTCTATGTTCTGGGAAATTTCTCCAAACATAGATGATCACACCAGAGCAGGGAATCCCTCTAAACTATGTTCGGGCAAATTTCTCCGAACATAAATTTAAGGGATTCCCTGCTCTGGTGCGCATATCTGTGTTCAGGGACATTTCAACGAACATAGACGAACGCACAAGAGCAAGGAATCCCTCTAATCTATGCTCGGGGAAATTTCCCCAAACATAGATTAGAATGATTCCCTGCTCAGTTGCGTTCATCTTTGTTCAAGGAAATGTCCCCGAATATAGACGAACGCAGCAGATCCAGGAATCCCTCTAATTCCCACGATGGCTCGCACTTACCACCCCACGAGAGAGCTGGTCGTAAGTGCGAGTCATCGTAAAACAGGTAGGTCACAAAACGAGGACCACCTGTATTAATTTTTGACTGCTTTATTATGACATGTGATTTTTATAAACCTAATTAAAGGTTTCCACTGACTGCAATTGCTTAGACTGTAACTGAATGCATTATACCCAACAGGGAAATCATGTTGCCCTTATCCAACTGTATTAAAGCTTATCACAAGTTAAACAGTATAGGGATTGTGGGAATTAAACTAGGAATTTTAACAAAAATGGAATTCATTCTCTTGTAAGCTCTGCATCTATATGCATGCCTATTTTAACATTGGCATTATATCTTACTAACTGAACTGTAAATGCTACTGAATACAATCACACACCTACAGAAATGCAATAACGCTTGACAATACTATAACTCATCTTATAAAGCAGACTCTATACTAAAATGCATTTTCATTTTGTTAAATAGTATTTAATTTAAATACATACTTAAAAAATACCAATATTCAAATGTTTATTTATTTGAGCAACTCATCATTTTGAGTCTTTTGTATTCTTTTGGTATTTAACATAATTACGGACATCACAAATAGTTCACGTGTGCAATAAAAGCAACAGGCATTGTAATTTCTTAACCAATATAATGGATGCATTTATAAAAAGCAAAAACAAAAAAAAAAACTATTTTTAAAAACACTATACAAGGCCAAAGTTCTAAAGTGGAGCAACTTGCAGACAAAATTCCATTGGTCGCCATGGTGATAGCTCCACATTTAGACCTTTGTCCCTGATTGCTCTTTACAAAGAAATCCCATTGTGTCCTTGGAGACATGAACTATCTGACACTCTGCTGCACTGATCTCCTTCCTGGTATTTAAAACATTAGTCATATGAAGGGACATGTCATAAGAGATAGAACCTAGAGAAAATGACATTACATTACAAGTATTTAAAATTATAAAAGTAAAACTAATTTTCAAACACAGGGAAAAAATCTGCTATTGCAAATAGACGTACATAAGGACATCAACATTACTGGAGAAAAATCAACTAGCTATGCAGGCTAATTACCATTATTACATATAGGGATGGATTTACTAAACTCTGAATTCTAGTGACTTTAAACATAAATGGGAACATTTACACTAAAATAGCCAAGTGACTATAATTATATTGGAGACTTTTTCACTACCATCTATTTCATGGGTCGTCAACCTGGTCCCTACCGCCCACTAGTGGACGTTTCAGGATTCCAGGTGGGCGGTAGGGATTTCTGCGGTTAAATCCTCTTTTTGAGAGGAATCTCCTTTTTAGAGTGGGCGGGCGGTCGCGAGCGGCTTGGGGGCGCACGATTTCAGTGACCCGCAGGAGGGAAGCGCTCTGGACCCCCCGGCGCGGCAAAGTTCTAATCCGAGGCAGCGAGGGAGCTCTAACCTCTCTGCTCCCTCGCGCGATGTTTGCTGATGCCGCGGGAGCCGGAATATGACGTCATATTCCGGCTCCTGGCATCAGTAGACAACCCGCGAGGGAGCAGAGCAGAGAGGTTAGAGCTCCTTCGCTGCCTCGGATTAGAACTCTGCTGCCCGCCGAAGTGACGCCCCACTGGACCCCATGGACAGATCCACACCAGCTCTCGAGGTAGGGAGGCTGGGTGGAGATTTAATATTAATAATTTGTGTGTCTGTAAGTATATGTGTGTGTGTCTGTAAGTGTATGTGGAGAAAGAAGGAGCAGAGTACTTGTTAAAAAGGAGAAAAAAGGAAAAGGAGAGAATTGTTGTTGGCTAATAATAGTAAGAGGGCTACCTAGGTCAGCCTTCCTACTGGGCATTGCTATAAGGAAGGTTAAAAGATAGGAAAAAAAGGGGGGGAAAAGGTGGGGAGGGAAGTTGAGGAGGGAGAGGAGGGGAGCTGATGCACCGATGAGAAATCATATTATGAGCAAACAGAGAAATCGTCTGAATATCACCGAAAGAGGAGACCTTTGTTTGTTCCTTACGAAAATCGAACCAGATATCAAATATATAGTCTCGCAGCATCAACCTCAAGGATCTCATGAATCACTAGTAAAGGTAATTTCAATTTACTTTGTTTTCTCATTAAACTTCATAAAGTTAAAAGCATTATAAACATGCATAAAGTAGAAATAAAAAGATAAATGTACATTCATTTATTTTTTTTTAAGACACCCTCCTTTCTAAAATATATTCTGCACTTGCGCGAAAACTGGTGGGCGGTAAGGACATTTTTCCATCAAGAAAGATGCATTAGTGGGCGGTAGGTAGAAAAAGGTTGACTACCACTGATCTATTTTAACCTATATGTTGCATTTGAATTTCAATGAACAGTTTAGTGATTCAATTCAAATAGTTATTTTATTCATTGGGTATAACATATTTTAATTTAGGTCTTCATTAAGTCACTGCAGTTTAGAAAACAAATTATTTTAAGAAACATAGAATAGAGAAAATGCACATAACTCACGGAATATGCATGTGAACAAAGCAGCATAAAAAATTAGATTATGTCACAACAATCAGAGCTGCTCTGCAAATAAAACCCAGCAAAATAGTTTATATTTACTTGAACTAAGGGACTTACACATGGAAAATGTAAGTTTTTTTGGAATAAGAAGAACAAAAACAGGGTATAAGATAACACTGAGAATAGACAACTCAAATAGTTTGCTATTTAGTGGATCCCTGCTTAAGTCTGAAGCTCGTTAAAGCTCAGTTATCCCGTTACAGAGAGAAGATATCGGACTGATCTCATCCAAAGAGGTGCTTTAGGTCTGCAAAGCTGCCAAGATCCATTTATAAGAGAGATACAGAAATCTAAAACAAAGGTTTTTGCTCTCTTTAAGCTCGTCAGTGTATCCAGGGACATTAAAAAGTTCACACCTGAATCCCCCTTTTACTTTGAAGATTCCAATATATTACCAAACTTTCCTGGTGTTGTGATATCTGGAGCAAGCAGATTGATGCCACGTGTGACAGGATGACAGGGACAGGCACATTTCAGATCTCATGGCTGGAGTGAGCCTAGATCCCCTGTTAGGAAAGGATAAGATGTAGACAGGGAATTGTAATATAGAGTGGATAAGGGGGCTTCCAATATAATCTCCTGTGATTAATAACAGATATGTAATATCTTTTTTTAGGAGTATTAGACATCTAAACAAACTCAGGGCCGTCTTTAACAAGGGGCAAACGGGGCAGCTGCCCCGGGCCCTGTTGCTCCTGGGGGGCCCAAAGCAGCTGCCCTGTGGGCCCCCTGCCTGCAGCCAGGTCTGAACAGCCCACCAGGATACTGAGAAATATCCCGGTGGGCTGCAGCAGGTGAGGTAATCGGGGCCCCCCTGCCCTTTTAGAGAGCTCCAGACCGGGCCTCTGTCTTCCTGCCTGCTGGGAGGAAGTGTTGTGAGGTCACTTCCTCCCAATTAACTGAGTGCCGCTGGGGAGGAGGAGGCATACATGGAGAAAAGGAGCAGGTACAGACCAAGAAGAAGAAGACTAACATCAATCTCAGCCATCCAGCTCCCACTGGACTCCAGGGAAGCCACACTTCTGTAAAGGTAAGGAGGGTGGCTAAACTATGTAAATTGATATGTGTGTGTGTGTGTGTGTATCTGACTGTGTGTGTGTGTGTATCTGACTGTGTGTGTGTGTGTATCTGACTGTGTGTGTGTGTGTATCTGACTGTGTGTGTGTGTGTGTATCTGACTGTGTGTGTGTGTGTGTGTATCTGACTGTGTGTGTGTGTGTGTGTGTATCTGACTGTGTGTGTGTGTGTGCGTATCTGACTGTGTGTGTGTGTATGTGTATCTGACTGTGTGTGTGTGTGTGTGTGTGTGTATCTGACTGTGTGTGTATCTGACTGTGTGTGTGTGTGTGTGTGTGTGTATCTGACTGTGTGTGTATCTGACTGTGTGTGTGTGTGTATCTGACTGTGTGTGTGTGTGTGTATCTGACTGTGTGTGTGTGTGTATCTGACTGTGTGTGTGTGTGTGTGTGTGTATCTGACTGTGTGTGTGTGTGTGTATCCGACTGTGTGTGTGTGTATCCGACTGTGTGTGTGTGTATCCGACTGTGTGTGCGTGTATCAGACTGTGTGTGCGTGTATCAGACTGTGTGTGCGTGTATCAGACTGTGTGTGCGTGTATCAGACTGTGTGTGCGTGTATCAGACTGTGTGTGTGTGTATCCGACTGTGTGTGTGTGTATCCGACTGTGTGTGTGTGTATCCGACTGTGTGTATCTGAGTGTGTGTGTGTATCTGACTGTGTGTGTGTGTATCCGACTGTGTGTGTGTGTATCCGACTGTGTGTGTGTGTATCCGACTGTGTGTGTGTGTATCCGACTGTGTGTGTGTGTATCCGACTGTGTGTGTGTGTATCCGACTGTGTGTGTGTATCCGACTGTGTGTGTGTATCCGACTGTGTGTGTGTATCCGACTGTGTGTATCTGAGTGTGTGTGTGTGTGTGTATCCGACTGTGTGTGTGTATCCGACTGTGTGTGTGTATCCGACTGTGTGTGTGTGTATCCGACTGTGTGTGTGTGTATCCGACTGTGTGTGTGTGTATCCGACTGTGTGTGTATCCGACTGTGTGTGTGTATCCGACTGTGTGTGTGTATCCGACTGTGTGTATCTGAGTGTGTGTGTGTGTGTATCTGACTGTGTGTGTGTGTGTATGTGTATCTGACTGTGTGTGTGTGTCTGTGTATGTGTATCTGACTGTGTATGTGTATCTGACTGTGTGTGTGTGTATCTGACTGTGTGTGTGTGTATCTTACTGTGTGTGTGTGTGTGTATCTGACTGTGTGTGTGTGTGTGTGTGTATCTGACTGTGTGTGTGTGTATCTGACTGTGTGTGTGTGTCTGTGTATGTGTATCTGACTGTGTGTGTGTATCCGACTGTGTGTGTGTGTGTGTATCTGACTGTGTGTGTGTGTGTGTGTGTGTGTATCTGACTGTGTGTGTGTGTGTGTGTGTGTGTCTGACTGTGTGTGTGTGTCTGACTGTGTGTGTGTGTGTATCTGACTGTGTGTGTGTGTGTGTGTGTATCTGACTGTGTGTGTGTGTGTGTCTGACTGTGTGTGTGTGTATCTGACTGTGTGTGTGTGTGTGTGTGTATATCTGAGTGTGTGTGTGTGTGTGTATCTGACTGTGTGTGTGTGTGTATGTGTGTCTGACTGTGTGTGTGTCTATCTATGTGTGTGTGTGTGTATCACACTGTGTGTGTGTATCACACTGTGTGTGTGTATATCTCACTGTGTTTGTGTCAGTGTTTGTGTGTATATGCGTGTGGAAATGCATACATCCCATCTAACATTGCACACAAATACACCCCTGCATTCCAACATTAACAATGCACACAAATACACCACTGCATGTGTATCTCAGTGTTTGTGTAAATGTGCATCTTTGTGACAATGCATACATTCCAGCATTCCTACGCCAACACTGCACACACATACACCCCTGCATGTGTACCTGTGTTTGTGTGTGTACATATCTGTGTCCGTGTGTGTAAGTGTGTATCTGTGTGTGGATGTGCCAGTGTTTTTATCTCTGTGTGTGCAAGTGTGTTTATGTATGTGTCTGTGTGTGTATACGCCAGTCTTTGTCAGTGTGTGCATGTGTCCAGATGTGTGCATGTATCAGTGTGCTAATGTGTATGTATATCTGTGTCATACATCACAGCAATCAAACACAACATGCAAACATTACATACAAACACACCCCTGAATTTAAACTCAAAAAGTATATAGAAACACATCCCTACACTTAAACACCAATACTACACCCTACATGCACACACATACTGTATACAACAACATACTCACATTCAAATGCACAAACACTGCTCACAAATACAGCTCTGCAAGAATGGCCAAATGGTAGATCCCCAGCTTGCATAGCATCGTGGGAATTGTACAACAGATAAGGATCTATCTTTTCTCTGCTCTTGCGCTAGAGGGGAGGCTCAAAACAATGTCTTGCACCTTGTAGGCCCTGTCTACATTAGTTCTGCCACTGTGTTGGGGTGGAGGGCGTGATTGCATGCCAGAGAGTGAAAGTGTGTGTGTGGGGGGGGGGGGAAGGGCAGGATCCAGGGGGCCCAAACAAATGCATGCCCAGGGTCCAATCAATGTTAAAGACGGCCCTGAACAAACTAGATCTACTTGTATTTATTTATACTGCAGGAGTTTTCCCTAAAAGGACAACAGTCATCAAAGTTTCATTTCTCTTAAACTACAGCTTATTGAATTTGTTCTGGTGAGCAGAATCATTACCTTCAGGCTTTTTGCTGTAAACACTGTATTTTCAGAGAAAATGCAGTGTTTACATTACAGCCTAGTGATAACTTTACTGGCCACTCCTCAGATGGCTGTTAGAGATCCTTCCTGGGTCATGGCTGCCTAAAATGCATCCAAACATTCAGTATCTCCTCCCTCTGCATACAGACACTGAACTTTCCTCATAGAGATTCATTGATTCAATTTATCTCTATGAGGAGATGCTGATTGGCCAAGGCTGTGTTTGCATCGTGCTGGCTCTGCCCCTGATCTGCCTCATTGTCAGTCTCAGCCAATCCTATAGGGAAGCACTGTAATTGGATCAGGCTACCACTTCTGATAATGTCAGCAGGCAGTGGGCATATCTAAAGGAAACTGGGACAAACAAGCAGCTGCAGGCTTGAATACAAGTAAGATTTTTACTATATTTATGGAGGCATGAGGGGGACTGGGGGCTAGATGGTGGTTTTAACCCTATAGGGTCAGGAATACATGTTTGTGCTCCTGACCCTATAGTGCTCCTTTAATTTTGCAGATGAAAACATTTGCCACAACTGTGATAGAACATTTATCTCTTTGTGTTCTGTCTTATATACCGCCACACTTATGACCAGGTCCATTTTAATCTGTTTGCTTCTCTCCTTTTTGCATGTGCTGTATTCACTACACTTGAGAATTCACATATATTGACAGTTACAGTAATGGGCTCAGGTTTACAAGGTTAGGAAACACAAATCCAATTAAGAAAAATCACTTTATTGTACTACTGCTGGTTATTTGAAAACTCTACTAAATTATTTGTAAATGTAATTGCAAGATACATCTTTAAAATGTAACTGTCTTTAGTGTTTGCATGTTACCAACTTTCTTAACCTTGATGTCCATCATATTACTGTTAAATGGAATAAGCAAAATAATATAATTAGCATGATTTGCAATCATTCCAAAACTGCAGAACATGAAAAAGAGCTAAGATTTCATACACCAGCTTACTTAAAATAAACTCAAAAGATGTGTTACAAACGTATTTTGTAGGTGCACATAACAATCAATATAAAACCCTTTGCTCTTTACTGCAAAACAAACTGTTTGATCTTTTTTACATCTCTCTAAAAGTTGCTTCCTATTACTGGGACATTCTGATCTTTCTACCAATGTAGAAAAAAATATATATTTTTTTTTTAATATATGGAGTGGGGTATGGGAAACCATTGTCTTTAACCCCTGAAGGACACATGACATGTGTGACATGTCACGATTCCCTTTTATTCTAGAAGTTTGGTCCTTAAGGGGTTAAAACTTGATAAAAGAAGTGTTTGAAATTTCTTAACATGAATATTTGAAATATAAGGGTGTTTCTGATTAAAAAACAAATAGCAAAACAGTAAAAGAGGTAATAATATAGGTTTTGTTGAAAGAACACTATAGTGTCAGGAACACAAACGTGTTTTCCTACAGATTTTACTCACCTTTCTTCCAGTGCCATGCCGGTCTTGCTGCAACTGCCCCCCCCCCCCCTCCCCCCCCACCACTCTTCCTTCTTGGCTGAGATCTTCACATTTAAGGATCTCATAAAATCTAGCCTATTGGGCAAAACACGAGCTGCGCAAATCAAAAACTCCTCATAGAGGTACATTGAATCAATGCATCTTTATGAGGAGCATTCAACATTTCCATGCAGAGCGTAGATACACTGACTGTCAGTGCTGCACACTGTGCAGAACTAACCCTGGAAGCATCTCTAGTGGAACATTTCTCTGAAAAGGCCCTGCCCACATTAAAAAGCCTGCGAGGACATAGGATACACACTAGAACAACTACAGTAAGCTCCAGGTATGTCATGGGTCAGTTTATCTCTGGGAGTGATTTCCTAAGGCCCCAAGAAGACTTTTATGATAGTTGTTTGGGCTAAATGTAGATGTAGATGGGCTTACAGAGTCCTTTGTCCTAAATTAATGTAGAATTTCAAATATAAGATGCTGCATTTTAACCTACTGTAAATAGTCAGTCTCCTGATCCTGACAATTTCATCTTGAAAATAGATGTCATATTTGTCCTCTCTAATACGAGACACAACTAAATTACGTATTGATTCAGGAACATCAAAAGGTTTAGGATAGTTTTGTGTGGCTTAATTGTTCTATATCTCAGTAATTTGATCCTCTTATTAAATGGTATGAGCTAGATAAGAAGTAAGAAAGATGTCCCCAATATGGAAAAGCTTTGTAGTAGTTATAGTACTTGAATTATCCCTTTAAATTCACATCGCTATGAATTTCTTTTCAAATGTTTCCTACAACGTTTTGGATACATTGAGAATAAAAAGGAAACTGTTAGGTGACCGTTAATTGTAAAAAGAAATACCTTGCAATACATACATTGTATTTTTTATTTTATTTACATTTGCAAAAATAGCAGATAATATAAATCTTAACATATATGCAACAGCCCAAAAGTTAGAGGTTTAAAACAAATAATCTTTAAATCCAATATTTTTATTTGTATTCTCAGCAATCCGTCAATTGTATTTTTGCCAATCTACTGCCCTCTTCTGGCCACTTGACATTATTGTTCTACAAGAGCTCAAAGATGCAATCCACAACATTACAAACGTAAAATTTGCCCACTATTATTAGGTAGGAGGTAGGAGATAAAGAACAGTAGGCGATCATGGTGACCAGGCATCTATTAATGTTCTCCTCTGTAACTCACTTTTTGTTGTTGTTTTGTTTTCTTTCCTTGCAGGGTACATCAGAGGATGAAATTAAATATTTAAGATATTAAAATTGGTTTCTTTTATCAGAAGATTTAAAGGAGGGATTAGATTGGTTGATGAACCAAATTTAACCAGGGCCAGACTAACCCACCAAGATACCTGGAAATATGCGGTGGGATGCAATCGACAGGTGACCGTCAGGAAGGGAGCATACAGCACAGTGCTCCCCTTCATGCCAGTCACTTTAGTGCTTGTCCAGTACTGATACAGTCCAAAGGGCAGCTAGGTCACCAAATCCAGAGTCTCTTTTGTCCCATAGAGAAGCAGATAAAACCAGAGAGGAAGGTGCAGCGCCTGGAATGTTCCTGGAGTATATTTATATAACCATAAAAAGGAGTAGAAATAGGAAGCTGATAGTGAAGTACGTGGAAAATACAGTAAGGTGAGGGTAAATAAAATTATATATACTCTACTCTACACTTTATAGGAGCTTATGTGCAGCTCCAACTTAGACACTTGGGCGGAATAACCCTTGCCAGAGGATATGGTGGAGTACAGACCCTATTGGAGGTTCTTGTGGATGCAGCTTCTCTTGCAGATATGTAGGAGAAATCAAAGATATATAGTGCAATATGCCAGACTCAATATTAGACTATATAGCTATAAAATATGTGCACTTACATGTACTGGAGCCTATAGAGTGGCTCCACAGGTATGGCGTGAAGTGGTATGATTCCCACTCTAGGATATAGGTGCCGGTGGTCTCTCTCTGATTTATATAAGTAAAAGAGAAAATAAAACCACAATAGTGTAGGCTGTAAAAAGTGATAAATAAAATAGATAACAACTACTCACATTTGATAGAGCAAATAGGGATTGCTCTGGCGAGTATGTTTAGGTGGTAACATGGGCATGACTGGACAGGACTGTACATGGACTGGGTATACAAACTAAAACAAGACAAGATAACATAGGCAAAACAAGAGGAGAAATAACTAAGTACTACATATGGAAATCATGGGGATTTAGTCACACTATATGATCATACATTGCATAAGCCTGCCAACAACGCCAATGTACCCCATATCTGGCAGGTCCTAATGTATGCTAAAACAACCAAAAGACATATATAGCACTTACCTGCAACAAAGGGCAGAAGCCTTGAGGAGCTGCCTGCAGGAACACTGAAACAGAGTGAATGATGGAAAACAAACGGGTGTGGCAACATAAAACAAACATTTAAATGAAACCTGGAGACTGGGAATCCCAGGGATGGATTACAGGAATGAACCCAGAAATCCCAGCATAAAGAAAACCAGACATAGAATTGAGAACCAAAAACCAAGAAAAACTAAACAAGAATTGTAACAAGAGTACTGGATACTAGAAGCCAAGGCCAGACATCTCCACAGAACAGAGCAGGACGTGACAGTTTCTAGATGTAAAATATTCCCTAGGAATGGGGGGTCACCCAATCTACCTCTACTGATGTGTTCAATTTTCAAGTTCAATGCATACATGGGGAAGGGTCATGTAAATGGCCACATGGTTGGACCAAGACATAGAGTTTATTTCTGAACCCACTATTATGGGACAGAAAGAGGTATTTTTCTAAACCTTTGCATACGTATAAATCCTTAATAGGTAGTACACGGTGTGGGCGGCAGCACTGTAACATGGCTGTCTAATGCATAAGCAAACATACAAAATTAAGCCATGTGCTCAAAGTTCCACTACTCCTGGGCAGTAGCAATGACCAAAGTACCAATTATATTAATATACATACAGTTGTAATGATAACTATTCACCCCACATTGAAAATTAGGTTTATTGTCAAAATGTACAGACTTTCAGTTGTTTGCAATGAGTAAATCAAACAAAAGCAATTGAAAAAGCCTAACACAACAAGTGGTTTCCCCAAATTCAACTCAAAATGCAACTTTTAATGACTTCTCCAATCTCAAAATTTTTCAACCCCCTGAATAGAATACCTGTACTGGCTATGGGTATGTTGAGTGTCAAGTTTCACTGCATGTTAGAAATATGGTTACGTCAAAAGAATGGTCCACAAAGTTAAGAGACAAGATCATCGCCCTTCGCAAACAAGGATATCGAAGGCACTGAATGTTGCTGAATATACTGTTGGAAGCATAGTTCATAAAGCTCAAAGTTGAATAAACAGTGGTTACACTAGCTGGACAGGGCAGAAAAAGGAAACTATCAATGGCTAAAACCAGATTTCTGAGAAGGCGGGTTGAAAAAAAACCTTGGGTGACTGTAGCAAAAGACTTGCAGCAAAACTTGATGGCAACAGGCACTGAGGTTTCAGTGAGCACAGTAAAGTGCGTACTAACAGGAGCAGACTGAGAACCCTCAGGGCCCCTGGGCAAAATAAATCAAGGGCCCCCTTACAGGTCCCACCCATGTTCCACCTCAAGCCCCACCCTTGTCCTGCCTCCATGCCTGTCAGGATCGGGACAGGGATCCAACACGCAGAGTACAAACAGTAGCCAGATACGTATACCGGACCTTAGAATGGCCGGACTAACGTAAGTAGTACAGTATAGAATGGTCAAAGACAAGCCGAGGTCGAGGGTAACAGAAGACAGGTAAGCGAGAGACAAGCCGAATCAAGGGTAACAGAGATAAGCAGAGTAAGGTAAACAAGCCGGGTCAAAACCAAAAGGGATAATAGAATACACAAGCACTGAGTGACTAGAACAAGCTAGAACCAAGACAGGGCAATGAGCTAATGAAAGAAGCTCTGTTAAATACCCTGTTCAGAGCAGTAACCACGCCTCCGAGGCGTCCTGATTGGTCCTGCAGCAATTGACTGACAGGTCGTTCCGGGGGAGTGTCCTGATGACTACTTCCTGCCTAGATGCTGTAAAAGGCAGTCACTCCCTCGCGGCCGGCCTAGCATGACCGGATAGACCGCGGGGAAGGGAGCCATCAGACCGTCTGGATGGAGGAACAGCTAAGTCTCTACCTCTTTCGGAGGTAGAGACCACAGGTACCCTGACAGTACCCCCCCTCTCAGATACGCCCACCGGGCGGAATGAACCGGGACGAGATGGGAAGCGAGAGTGATACGCCCTGCGGAGACGGGGAGCATGAACATCCTCCTGAGGTACCCAAGTCCTCTCCTCAGGACCATATCCCTTCCAATCAACCAGATATTGTACTCTCCCCCGGGAGATTCGAGAATCAATAATAGAGTTAACCTCATACTCCTCCTGACCCTCCACCTGAACGGAGCGAGGAGGGGCTATTGTGGAGGAAAATCTGTTACATATGAGTGGTTTCAGCAATGAAACGTGAAACGAGTTCGGGATGCGTAAGGTATTAGGAAGAGCTAAACGATACGCAACTGGATTGATACGGGTCAGCACCCTGTAGGGTCCAATATAACGAGGAGCGAACTTCATGGAGGGCACTTTTAAACGGATGTTCCTCGTGCTCAGCCATACCCTATCACCAGGAACAAAGACCGGAGCCGCCCTTCTACGTTTATCAGCGTGTTTCTTGACCAACATAGAGTTGTGCACAAGGATTTGTCGAGTTTGATCCCACAACTTCCTCAAATTGGCAACATGAACATCAACCGACGGTACCCCCTGGGAAGGAGAATCCGAAGGAAGAATAGATGGATGAAAACCATAATTCATGAAGAAGGGGCTTGAATGAGTAGAATCGCAAACGAGATTGTTGTGTGCAAACTCCGCCCAAGGAATCAAACCGACCCAATCATCCTGGTGTTCAGAAACAAAGCATCGTAAATATTGTTCAATTTTCTGGTTGGTACGTTCAGCAGCTCCGTTAGACTGAGGATGATAGGCAGAAGAAAAGTTTAATTTAATACCAAGTTGAGAGCAGAAGGACCTCCAAAAGCGGGAAACAAATTGGGAGCCTCTGTCCGATACAATTTGAGAGGGTATCCCATGTAGGCGAAAAATCTCCTTAGCGAATATCTCTGCCAATTCGGGAGAAGACGGGAGTTTAGGCAGGGGAATGAAGTGTGCCATCTTAGTAAACCTGTCAACCACGGTGAGGATAACAGTCTGTCTTTTAGAGATAGGTAGATCGACAATAAAGTCCATGGCCAAACAGGACCATGGTTTTTCTGGAACCTCCAAGGGTTGCAGGAATCCACATGGAAGCGTATGGGGTTGTTTGGTTTTAGTACAAACTTCACATGCAGCGATGAACTCCTCAATATCCCTCCGTAAAGCAGGCCACCAGAAGTCCTTAGAGATCAACGCGTAAGTCTTGCGAATACCAGGATGTCCCGCCATCTTGCTATTATGTAAACACTGTAAAAGTTCCAGTTGAAGAGCAGGAGGAACGAAATGACGGCCCGCAGGAGTCTGTTTAGGTGCTAGATGTTGCAACTTAATGATCTCGGCCAATAATGGAGAATGAATCCTGAGATTCGTATTAGCAATGATATTGCATTTCGGAACTATAGAAGAAAGAACTGGTTCAGGTACAGTAGAAGGTTCATATTGGCGAGATAATGCATCGGCTTTAGAGTTTTTAGAACCAGGTCTGTAAGTCAGTACATAATTGAAGTGAGTCAGGAATAAGGACCAACTAGCTTGTCTAGAGGATAAGCGCTTAGCCTCCCCAATATAGGACAAGTTTTTGTGGTCCGTCAAAATCGTAATAGGGTGTAGGGTCCCCTCCAACAAATGTCTCCACTCCTTTAAGGCTTTAATGACTGCTAACAGTTCCCTTTTCCCGATGTCATATCTGCTCTCAGGCCCAGAAAATTTCTTAGAGAAGAAACCACAAGGGTGTAACGGTCTATCCACCACTAACCTTTGAGACAGAACAGCCCCAACTGCTGTCTCAGAGGCATCGACCTCGAGCAAGAAAGGCAGAGTCGTATCAGGATGGACTAGAATGGGAGCCGAGGCAAAAAGTTCCTTGAGAGTCTTGAAAGCACCCAGAGCCTCCTTAGACCAGAACTTAGTATCAGCCCCTTGTTTGGTCATATTGGTAATAGGCGCAATGATAGAGGAGTATCCTTTAATGAAGCGCCTATAGTAGTTGGAAAAACCAATAAACCTTTGGATAGCCTTGAGTCCTTTGGGCAAGGGCCAGTCTAAAATAGATTGAAGTTTTACAGGATCCATTTTAAAACCTTCCCCAGAAATCACGTATCCAAGAAAGTCTACCTGAGACTGATCAAAACTGCACTTCTCCAATTTGCAATATAGACCATGTTGCAGCAGCTTGTGTAATACCTTTCTGACCTGTCTATGGTGAGTCTCAATCTCCTTAGAGTGTATTAGTATGTCGTCCAGGTAAACAATAACACAATCATGCTGAAACTCCCTAAGTACCTCATTAATCAAATCTTGAAATACTGCAGGAGCATTGCATAGTCCAAATGGCATAACGGTGTATTCGTAATGGCCATACCGGGTATTGAATGCCGTCATCCACTCGTGACCTTGCTGGATTCTCACCAAATTGTAAGCCCCTCTGAGATCTAACTTGGTGAAGATTTTGGAGCCCTTAAGACGATCAAATAACTCGGTAATCAGTGGGATAGGATAGGCATTTCTGACAGTTATTTTATTCAAGCCTCGGTAATCGATACAAGGTCTCAGCGTGCCATCCTTCTTCTTAATGAAAAAGAACCCAGCCCCGGCCGGAGAAGAAGACCTCCTGATGAATCCCTTTTCTAAATTCTCCCGAATATACTCCTCTAGAACCGAGTTTTCCTGAACAGACAAAGGATATACATGGCCCCTCGGAGGCATAGTGCCGGGTAGAAGCTTAATCTTACAGTCAAATGACCTGTGTGGAGGCAAAGAATCGGCATTCTTCTTGTCAAACACTGCCCTTAAGTCTAGGTAAAGGTCTGGTATTTGTCTTTCTGTGGACTGAGTAGGATTCTCCGGTATGTTAATATTAGCTAATGGAGAAACCTTGCACAAACACCGATCCTGGCAGCCCTGGCCCCACGAGAGTATCTCTCCTAACTCCCAATCGATAATAGGGTTATGTTTATTCAACCATGGGTACCCCAGAACTATGGGAACGGAAGGAGACGAAATGAGCAGAAGAGATAAATTCTCCACGTGTAGGATACCAACATTTAAATTAATGGATATGGTCTCACGAAAGATAACAGGGTCTAGTAGTGGTCTACCATCTATGGCCTCAACGGCCAAAGGTGTCTCCCTTAGCTGGGATGGGAAATTGTTCTTACTAGCAAAGGCTTGGTCGATAAAATTCTCAGCAGCACCGGAATCTATCAATGCCATAGCCCTTACTACTTCCTTCCCCCAAGTTAAGGAAACTGGTAGCAGAAGCCTGTGATCTTTATAATCAGGAGTAGAGGACAAAATAGAAACACCCAAGGCCTGTCCTCTAGAGAGACTTAGGTGCGAGCGTGTCCCGGGCGGTTAGAACAGTTCGAGAGTAAATGACCCTTGGCTCCACAATACATACACAAACCCTCTCTTCTCCTGTGCTGTCTTTCCTCCTCAGAGAGGCGGGTATACCCTATCTGCATAGGTTCAGTAAGCAAAGATATCGTGGAGTCAGGACTTGGAACAGCGGGAGCTAACCTAAAAGAAGGTCTCTGGTTCCTCTCTCGAGTGTTCTGTCTCTCTCTTAGACGTTCATCTATACGAGAGATGAACGAAATTAAATCCTTTAAATTCTCAGGGAGTTCTCTGGTAGCAACCTCATCAAGGATTACATCAGATAGGCCATTCAAAAATACATCCATATACGCCTGCTCATTCCACTTGATTTCTGCCGCCAGAGACCTGAACTCTAGTGCATAATCCACCAGTGTTTGGTTCTCCTGTCTCAGGCGCAACAGTAATCTGGCTGCATTAACCTTTCTACCTGGAGGGTCAAATGTTCTTCTAAAAGCAGCTACAAATGCGTTATAGTTATAAACTAATGGATTATCGTTCTCCCATAGTGGGTTGGCCCATCTCAGAGCTTTCTCAATGAGTAGGGTGATAATAAATCCTACTTTTGCCCTATCTGTAGGATAAGAGCGAGGTTGCAATTCAAAGTGGATACTAATTTGGTTTAAAAAACCACGACACTTTTCAGGAGCCCCACCATAGCGTACTGGGGGGGTAATGTGAGAAGAAGCACCCACTGTGGCTACCTCTAGACCTGAACCGACAGGAGAAACAGGGGTATTACGTATCTCCTCTGGTGGGTTATTGGCACAAGCTAATAGAGCCTGTAGCGCAAGCGCCATCTGATCCATTCTGTGATCCATGGCTTCAAACCTAGGATCAGGAGCTTCCAGCTGACTGTTTGTACTTGCAGGATCCATTGGCCCTGTCGTAATGTCAGGATCGGGACAGGGATCCAACACGCAGAGTACAAACAGTAGCCAGATACGTATACCGGACCTTAGAATGGCCGGACTAACGTAAGTAGTACAGTATAGAATGGTCAAAGACAAGCCGAGGTCGAGGGTAACAGAAGACAGGTAAGCGAGAGACAAGCCGAATCAAGGGTAACAGAGATAAGCAGAGTAAGGTAAACAAGCCGGGTCAAAACCAAAAGGGATAACAGAATACACAAGCACTGAGTGACTAGAACAAGCTAGAACCACGACAGGGCAATGAGCTAATGAAAGAAGCTCTGTTAAATACCCTGTTCAGAGCAGTAACCACGCCTCCGAGGCGTCCTGATTGGTCCTGCAGCAATTGACTGACAGGTCGTTCCGGGGGAGTGTCCTGATGACTACTTCCTGCCTAGATGCTGTAAAAGGCAGTCACTCCCTCGCGGCCGGCCTAGCATGACCGGATAGACCACGGGGAAGGGAGCCATCAGACCGTCTGGATGGAGGAACAGCTAAGTCTCTACCTCTTTCGGAGGTAGAGACCACAGGTACCCTGACAATGCCCCGTCTCCAGCCACACCCTACACAATCTTTAGACACAAGGAACAAAAGTGCAATAAGTTATAAACAAGTGCAATATAATTAACGAATGCAGAAACCAAACACAAAGACACACACAGAGACAGACAGACAGGCCTGTGGGCTGTAGCTGGCTACTGGCCTGTGGGCTATGGCTGGCCTGTGGCTGGCTGGCTACTGGCCTGTGGGCTGTGGCTGGCCTTGTGGGCTGTGGCTGGCTACTGGCCTTTGGGCTGTGGCTATCTACTGGTCTGTGGACTGGCTACTGGCCTGTGGGCTGTGGTTACTGGCCTGTGGGCTGTGGCTGGCTACTGGCCTGTGGGCTGTGGCTGGCTACTGGCCTGTGGGTTGTGGCTGGCTGGCTACTAGCCTGTGGGCTGTGGCTGGCTGGCTACTGGCCTGTGGGCTGTGGTTGGCTGCTGGCCTGTGTACTGTGGCTGGCTGGTTGCTTGCCTTTGGACTTTGGCTGGCTACTGGCCTGCAGCTGGCTGTCTGGCTACTGGCCTGTGGCTGGCTGGCCTGTGGGCTGTGGCTGGCTGCCAGTGGCTACTGGCCTGTGGGCTGTGGCTGGATGGCTGCTGGCTGTAAGCTGTGGCTGGAGCGCTGGCTCTAAAGATGGCCGACAAATGTGTGGCCCAGTTTTTTGGGCTTTGTAGGCAGTGTGTAGAATACTTCCACACACTGTTTACCTTAGAATGAAATACGGCTGGCCCGTGCAGGCGGCGCACGCTGACGCCCTTCCTCCTATGCTGAGGTAAGTAGCACCGGCAGCCTGGCCCCGATAGCCGGGTGAAATTAACTTACTCAGCATTTTGGTATGTGCACGCACAGTGCACTGGCCTGTGGGCTGTGGCTGGCTACTGGCCTGTGGGTTGTGGCTGGCTGGCTACTAGCCTGTGGGCTGTGGCTGGCTGGCTACTGGCCTGTGGGCTGTGGTTGGCTGCTGGCCTGTGTACTGTGGCTGGCTGGTTGCTTGCCTTTGGACTTTGGCTGGCTACTGGCCTGCAGCTGGCTGTCTGGCTACTGGCCTGTGGCTGGCTGGCCTGTGGGCTGTGGCTGGCTGCCAGTGGCTACTGGCCTGTGGGCTGTGGCTGGATGGCTGCTGGCTGTAAGCTGTGGCTGGAGCGCTGGCTCTAAAGATGGCCGACAAATGTGTGGCCCAGTTTTTTGGGCTTTGTAGGCAGTGTGTAGAATCCTTCCACACACTGTTTACCTTAGAATGAAATACGGCTGGCCTGTGCAGGCGGCGCACGCTGACGCCCTTCCTCCTATGCTGAGGTAAGTAGCACCGGCAGCCTGGCCCCGATAGCCGGGTGAAATTAACTTACTCAGCATTTTGGTATGTGCACGCACAGTGCACTGGTCTGGCGCAGCGGGCCCCCTTCCTGGCCGGGCCCTCCGACCATGTCCGAAGTGTCCGACTGGTCAGTCTGCCCCTGCATACTAAACAAGGAAGGCTTCCATGCCAGAATTCAAAGATGTACACCTCTACTGACCCAAAAACACAAGAAAAGCTGGCTCCAATATGTTTAAAATCATACAAATAAGCCACACAAGTTTACAGAAGTTTTGCGATTCTGTTCTGTGGAGCGATGAAACAAAACTGGAGATGATCTGGGGCTGCTTTGCATCCTCTGGCACTGGAAACCTACAGTGTGTGGAAGGCAAAATGGATTCATTGAAGTATCAAGGAATCTTAGGCGAAAATGTCATGACATCTGTTTAACATATTCATCCTCACCTTGCGACATCAATATGGATTGCCTTGCCAACAAGTGTGGTAGTGCCATTCAGCGGCCATGCTTTAATAGATCTGACCCCTGCAGCATGTTAATGGGTGCCGGCCGCTGCGGATCTACACCAATTAGTAACCCCACGTCTGCCCACAGCATGGACAACGTCAACGTCACGCAAAAGACACACACGCATGTTCTGGGGTCAAAGGACAGTTACGGCCAATCGGATCCACAAGAGGGGTATTTAAGCTCATCTCTTTCTTCACCTCATTGCCCTGTCGTGGCTTACCTTAGTGGTTTTCCGAGAGTGCATTCCTGATTTATTTCTGGTTATTGACTTTGGTTTCATTTGACTTCCCTGTATTCTGGTATCCTTGACTTCTGGCTTTCCCTCATCATTGTGTCTCTTTCTGTGTCCCTGACCTTGGAAAGTATTCTGACTATTCTCTGGTACGTTAAGTCCGGCCATTCTAAGGCCCAGTAAGATGTTACCTAGGTGTGACACAGTTCTACGTGCTGGATCAACTAGTAATCTTGACAATCTGTGAGGAAGATGAAGATTGGGCATCATTGGACATTTCAACAAAACAATGACCTGAAGCATACCTCATAATTTCACCAAGGCTTGGTTGCCAGGGATCTGCATGGGCAAAATAATTGGTTCGGCATTTCTGAAATTCGGCAATCAGGTTCTGTTCGGCACTTTGGGAATTTGGGAATTCCCTAACCCTACCCCTACCCCAACCCCTAACCCTACCCCTAACTGTACCCCTAACTGTACCCCTAACTGTACCCCTAACTGTACCCCTACTAGGGTTAGGGGTTAGGGTTAGATTTCTTCAGCAATTCAGCACTTCGGCAATTCGGTTCAGTTCGGCACCTTCTAAATTCGGCACTTCGGAAATTCGGAAGCATCCGAATGTCCGATTTGTCGAAATTCGTCCGAATTTACATTCAAATTGCACATGTCTATTGGTTGCAGAAGTCCTGGAAAATTCTGGAGTGGCTATCACAGTCACTTTACTTGAACCCAAGAATATTACTTAACTGGAGGCCATTGCTCATGAGCAATGGGCTAAGATTCTTCAGGAATGATGCCAGAAGCTGTTGCCTGGCTATGCATTTCATTTGCAGCAGGTCTTAACAGCATAAGGGGTCTCTACTAAGTACTAAAGATGGTTGCCATGAAGGGGTTGAATATTTCTGGGACTGGAAAAGTCATCATAAGTTGAATTAAGGGAAACCATTTGAAGCAATCATTGTGTTGAGTCTTTTCAATTACTTATGTTTGATTGGTTCATTTCAAACAGCTGAAAGTCTGTACATTTTGACAATAAACCTAATTTTTAAAAGGGGTTAAATAATTTTGATTACATCTGTATATATGCAACCAGTGTAAAATGAACTTGCAATAATATAAGTTATATTAGCAGTAATTAAACTTCTTCTTTTACACCATTTCCAGACTGATCTAAAGATTGTGACACATTTTTATATCTTCCCGAAACATTAAGGTAAGATTAGAGGAAATGAAAAATAAAAATCCTTTTTAAGAGGATATTTTATTTGTAAATTACTGTAAATGAAAATCAATACCCTACATTAGAAATTATAATATGAAATTATTAAAATTATATGGAATTTCAAGATAAAGGTACAGCTTAATAAGGGTGTGTAAATTTCCTTTACACTCGTGGTCAATATGAAATATGAAATTAGCAATTTAAGTATGTTTTAAAAAGTAAAAATAATGCCAGCATAATTCTACATTTTCATGCATTGAGGTCACTTTTCTCCACTTTAGCAAATTGGCATTAGATTTATTTTATAAACTGGAAAATAAAACTTTCCTTAAAGGGTAACTTCAACCCCAAAAAACTGTGTTTTAATAAAGGGCTCTTTTTGGTTAGAGTAAACTTTACTGACCCTTTTCCAAGCAAAAAAAAATAAAATAAAAAATGTACCTGTTATCCCACGGCAAGTTCTCCCAGTGGCCCAATATTCCTTTGGTGATGTCACTTCCCCTCACAGGACAAGCTGAGGGGAGGACTTGTGTGGTATAAGGGGGGGGAGTTGTGCCACCATTGGTCGTCTGCTGTGATCATGTTATGCTGCTGACGACAGATGCTGAATATGCAAAGAATTAGAGGAACACTATAGGCACCCAAACCAGTTAATTTCGTTGAAGTGGTCTAAGTGCAGTGCCCCTGTCCTCTTAACCCTGCATTTGAGAAAAACTGCAATGTTTACATTGCAGCGTTAAAAGAGCCTTTAGTGGTTGTCTCCTAGAAAAGCCAATAGAGGTTCTTCTTTAATTCACACAGAGTTTAACTCCATGTAATGATGTTTAACATCCACATGCTTTGCAGAAGGACAACCAGGGTCTTGAAAATCCTCAGAGGATGCCTATGCACATTCAGTTTTCCCCACTGTCGTTAATGCTAATTTCATGCACCATAATTGAAGTAAATTTTACAGCACAGAGTGGTGATATTACTGTGATTGCAGGGTTTTAATGCTATCAGGGCATGTTTAATGCAGGAAGTTTGGTCTTAAAGGGACACTCTACTGCCAAACCCATCTCCCCCTCCAAAAAAATCATTATTTAGTAGAGCATTAAAAAAACTTGGAAAAGCTGCAGATCTCTTGTCTGCAGCCTTTGCATGCCCTCCCCTTACAACCCAGTGCATACTTCCTATAGCTGTCTAATCACAGACTTTCCAGAGCAGCTCAATGAGAATTCTTTGCAACGAACGTGTTCTAAGCAATTGTCTTCCCTTTAAATTCAGCTCTACCGAGCTATACAACCAGGAAGTGACAGGACCAGCTGTCTGATTTACCGCCAGAGGGTGTAACAATCTTCATTCGTAAAACTGGAATTTTATATCTAAAATTAGAAAAAAAGAGTACGTACTCGTCACACATAAAGCACTTCAGAAAGCTGAAGTGCTTTAGGTCGGTGGAGTGTTCTTTAAATGGAGAAGGATGCACAACAGCAAAGAAAACGGCTGAAAGGTCCATCATAAATAGATTAGATTTTATAATATAAAACATCAAATCTACTGCAGTATACAGTAGCAGCTTGTATTGTTTAAAGATGGTGGGGTGCTGCTCACTTAACCCCAATACCCCGGATCATAGGAGACATCATGCCATGTCCAATACTATAAAGCTATAGATATTTGTATTTGGAAAACAGGAACCACTTTAAAAAGTGCTCTAATGCTGCTAACCATGACAGCCCACAAGGAAGTCCAGGATCTGATGGCCTAGGCCAGGAATAGGCAACCTTCGGCACTCCAGATGCTGTGAACTACATCTCCCACAATGCTCTTACAGCCATAATGCTGGCAAAGCATCATGGGAGGTGTAGTCCAAAACATCTGCAGTGCCGAAGGTTGCCTATCCTTGGCCTAGGCAGAGCCAATGGGTGACATCTTAGAAAGGGGCTATACTCGGAAAATGAAGGCTTTTTTAAACAAAAATCCCTAAATTCTTGATATAATTAGGTTCTCGGTCTCTCGGTAACATCTCCAGTCACATTAAAATGGGGAGGAAACTGCAGATATTATCATGACATACATAATGTGGTTTGTTTTTTCTAGCAGACACTCATTTATCATACGGCTTACCATGCAAATGTATTTAATTTTTTGAATATTTTATTTAATTTTATAACAAAAACTTGTGAATGAGCACTGTCGCTGCAGACCATAAACAAAATAATAAAACATAATAAAGTTCTAACACTCTCAGCGGCAACCACAGCTGAGTGTGGCAAAAAACAGCTCGATTAAGTTGTTATGGAGGCAGGGATGTCTTGGCATGGTTTAACTCAAAAGTTGGTTCCTCAGCATTCAACACCTCTACAGGCAGGGGCGGACTGACCACTCGGGCACATCGGCCATGGACCGAGGGCCCGAGGCAGCCAGGGGCCCGGCAGCACAGCCATGCTCCAGCTGGAGAGATCAGAGATCTCTCCAACTGGAATGGCAAAAAAAATGTAAAAATCATTTCCTTTATTAGGTTGCTGGGGCCCCTGATGCAGCGCAGGGCCCCAGCAACCTACCGCTCTGTAAATCCCCCCCTTACCCTCACATGAGACCTGGCAGCTTCACCAGCTCTCTGCCAGGTCTCCTTCTCCCTGTCCCGTGCGGCTCTGTGTGATGGGGAGAGGCGGGGCCAGGAAGTGACCTCACTTCCTGTACTCTCCTCTCACACAGAGCCCGATCAGCAGGGGAAGGAGCAGCAACCAGGGAGACCAGAGGGAGCAGAGAGACAGGTAGGAACTACTCACCACCCTCCCTGTCACTGTCACCACCCTCCCTCTCTCTGTCACTGTCACCCCCCTCCCTCTCTCTCCCTCTGTCACCCCTCTCTCTGTCACTGTCACCCCCTCCCTCTGTCACCCCTCCCTCTGTCACTGTCACCCTCCCTCTCTGTCAGTCACCCCCTCCCTCTGTCACCCCTCTCTCTGTCACTGTCACCACCCTCCCTCTGTCACTGTCACCCTCCCTCTCTGTCAGTCACCCCCTCCCTCTGTCACCTCTCTCTGTCACTGTCACCCCTTCTCTCTGTCACTGTCACCCCCCTCTCTCTGTCACTGTCACCCCTCTCCCTCTGTCACTAGTCACCCCCTCCCTCTGTCACTAGTCACTCCCTCCGTCAATGTGTCACCCCCAGTCACTGTCACCCCCCTCCCTCTGTCACTGTGTCTGTCACGCCCTCCCTCTGTCACTGTGTCACCCCTCCCTCTGTCACTGTGTCACCCCTCCCTCTGTCACTGTGTCACCCCCTCCCTCTGTCACTAGTCATCCCCTCTCTCTGTCACTGTCACCTCTCCCTCCCTCTGTCACTAGTCACCCCCCCACTGTGTCACTAGTCACCCCCCCACTGCGTCACTAGTCACCCCCTCCCTGTGTCACTAGTCACCCCCTCCCTCCGTCACTGTGTCACCCCCACCCTCCCTCTGTCACTAGTCACCCCCTCCCTCTGTCACTAGTCAGCCCTCCCTCCCTCTGTCACTAGTCACCCCCTCTCTCTGTCACTGTCACCGCTCCCTCCCTCTGTCACTAGTCACCCCCTCCCTCTGTGACTAGTCACCCCTTCTCTCTGTCACCCCTTTCTCCCTCTGTCACTAGTCACTCCTCCCTCCCTCTGTCACTAGTCACCCCCTCCCTCCCTCTGTCACTAGTCACCTGTCACTGTGTCACCCCCTCCCTCACTGCCACTAGTCACCCCTCCCTCTGTCACTAGTCAACCCCTCCCTCCGTCACTGTGTCACTAATCACTCCATGTGTCACCCCATCCCTCCCTCTGTAATTGTGTTACCCCCTCCCTCTGTAATTGTGTTACCCCCTCCCTCTGTCATTAGTCACGCCTCCCTCCCTCTGTCACTAGTCACCCCATCCCTCCCTCTGTCACTAGTCACCCCATCCCTCCCTCTGTCACTGTGTCACCCCCTCCCTCCCTCACTCTGTCACTAGTCCCCCCCCCCTCCCTCACTCTGTCACTAGTCCCCCCCCTCCCTCACTCTGTCACTAGTCACCCCCTCACTCTAGTGACAGAGTGAGGGAGGAGGTGACTAGTGACAGAAAGAGGTAGGATGTGACTAGCCACGGGAGGGGGACCCTGAGGATGGGGGCACCCTTAGGGCACTATAGTGTCAGGAAAACCGCTTTGTTTTCCTGACACTATAGTGATCCTTTAACATTTATTTAATGCACATATATTTGTGCATTCAAAGGGCCTGGGATCTAATTTTGGCCGGGGGCCCCAAAGGCTCTCAGTCCGCCCCTGTCTACAGGTGTTCGGGAAGGTTTGCCGAGCAATTGGCGATAGGTTGAAAGTGCCAGCTGGTGCTCTCAGCCTACCACTGGCTGCTCATTGAGAAAAATAGTATGTACCATTTCTCTCAATAAGCGGCAAGTTCTCAGCTTATCACCAACCAACAGGCAAACTTTACTGATAATGTGATGGCTGGGAGGATGAAAAAGAGGAAGCAGCATTTTTTTATGGGTGCCACGGTTCCAACTTCAGGTTTAAGTATTTGGAAAGCAGTGTAACCCCTTCATTTAATATGGTGCTCAGACTCTCCTCCCCCTAACAATTTCATTGGGAGTTTAATAAAGCAGGTGTTGAGTTCATAAATATTTGTTTATTTAATATTCTTATTTTTTTCAAAGACTTGGTATCAATGTGATTCATAGAAGATGTTAGAGTTTAGGATTAAATATATAATGTGGTATAGAGTGGGATTTAGGGAGGGGTTTAAGTTAATATACGTGGAAGGGGCTTTATCCCATGGTTGTTTTACCATCTAGCAACGTACCTTGATAGAAGATAGTAGAGGCTCCCAATCCAATTTTTAAAATACACCACTGATCTAGGTTTTGTCAGTACCCCTTTGGAAAAAAAAACTGGCAAATTGTCTAAATCCTGGACAGTTAGGGTGTCTCGAAGTCTGGGGTGGGAACCACTAAAAAGGAGTACGTCATTTTTAGTCATCTACAAAGTCATCTACCCAACTCATTTCATATTACTAGGCACCTAACTATAGACATTGACCAATGAGTGAGCATTAGGTCAGGAAACGGCCAAGTAGATGGAAGTGAAAAAAGCTCATCTGATGAAAACAGATGGTTAGTCTAAGAACCCCAAAAATACTTGTTCACAAGTTTGAATTATGCTGTGTCCTCACGTATGACTTTCTGGAATTAATTCCATTACCCTGTAATGTGAAAATTATGAAAGGTTAAACATTTTTTGTTATTTTACTGGTTTGATTATATTTTTTTTATATTTCATGTACACTGAGCATTTGTCTTCTATATAAGTAGAATATTTATTGTAATCAACCTATATGTATTTTTAAAAGGACGTATATATTACTTGTAGGTTTACTATATGAAAAAAGTGAGAATATTTTTTCATATTATTACAGAAAAAAATCTACAAGAAAGCTAGAATATCTTTGGTCCTAAAGTGGTCACGATGAGATGGTTTGGATATGAATAATGCTTGTATGTTTGGATCTGGTTTGCTTGAAGAAGAAGTGTACTTCCCCAGCTCGTACTTTTTCAACTCTGAAGCATATGGTAAGTTGCAGAAAATCTGCTTTGTGCAATGAAATAAATAAATAAACAGGCACATTCCTTTGACACCTATTTAGTAGGTAGACACTAAATATTTGGCAGTTTTTGGACATGAATTTAGCAAGCAGATGTTCATATTACATAATAAATGACCTTCATGCATCAGGGAAGAATGTTAGCTGAATTTGTAATCAATACGATTAATTCTGTCTTTAGTAGCAAGCTGATTGCAGTGCTGTACATACTAAAATTGTGGCATAATGAAAATAGCTTATTAGTTTAAGGCTAAGTGCATTAAGAGGCCATGCACCGATTAAAATTATAGACATAGACGGAGATTTAATTGCACATAGTAATACACGGGGTTATATGAATAATATTTAGCAATCTTTCATCTTAGCTGGTGTGTTCCAATAGTATATCTTCTCAGTATAGTCTTATCTACAGTAATATAAGACCCCTTTTAATTACCAGATTTCCTTGTTTTCGCAAGAAAAGCAGATTTTCTCTCTATTAAAATAGCATCAAATTGATCAGAAATACAGTGTAGACACTGTTAAATGACTATTGTATCTAGAAATGAATTATTTTTAATGGAATATCTACACAGGCGTACAGAGGCCCATTATCTGCAACCATCTGTCCTGTGTTGCACTGGTATTTTGTGTTTACTAATCCAAGTTTATCATTTAAAAATGCTAATTGATCATTAAAAAACCCTTTTGCAATTATGTTAGCACAGCTGAAAACTGTTTTGTCAATTAAAGAAGCAATAAAAGTGGCTTTCATTAGACTAGTATCTAGTTGAGTATCTGGAATATCAGAAATTGTGGGTTGTCGATTACAAGATCAATATGGCCAAACACAAAGAACTTTGTTTTGAAACTCTTCAGTCTGTCCTTGTTCTGAGGTATGAAGGCTTTTGGTACAGAGAATTGACCACTGAGAAAGGACAATGTAACACAAATAAACAAACATATCAATTTAGTTTTCTATAATAATAGGTTACTTAAAGGACCACTATAGGCACCCAGACCACTTCAGCTTAATTAAGTGGTCTGGGTGCCTGGTCCAGCTAGGATTAACCCTTTCTTCTATAAACATAGCAGTTTCACAGAAACTGCTATGTTTACACTAGGGTTAATCCAGCCTCTAGTGGCTGTCTCATTGTCAGCTGCTAGAGGCGCTTCCGTGCTTCTCACTGTGATTTTCACAGTGAGAAGACGCGTCCATAGGAAAGCATTGTGAATGCTTTCCTATGAGACTGGCTAAATGCGCGCGTGGCTCATGGCGCGCATGCGCATTCATCCGAGGAGGAGGAGAGGAGGTGGAGAGGAGGAGAAGAGTCCTAGTTTAACCCCTTCCTCCCCCTAGAGCCCTGTGGGAGGTGGACCCTGAGGGTGGGGGCACCCTCAGGGCACTATAGTGCCAGGAAAACGAGTATGTTTTCCTGGCACTATAGTGGTCCTTTAAAATGACATATAAGAGCAAGGGAATAGACGGCTTATACCCAATATAGGTGTTGGAGGGACCAGGCTGGTGTACAAGACACGCAAGCGGGGCTGGCACTTACTTTTTCTATTGCTCTTTCTTTTTCTATCTTTCCTTTTCCGATTTCTGTCTAAATATAGAATACATCTATGCAGGCTCAGGCCTTAGCTGAGTTTCTTTTGATATAGATAATTCATGACTAGTGCTTGAGGGGAGATGATTGTTAATTTGGGTGCATGACATGATACGCTGTTATGAAAACACTTTGATCTTCACCTGCTTATATTTACTTACTGACTTTCTCTTCTTCACCTTAACGACATTTAAATAAAAATTTGCACAAAAAAAAAAGAGCGATAACTTTAGGTAGAGATAGTACTTTAGGTAGAGATAGAAAAACATTTGTAAATGTATTGAACTGACATTGACAGGGGTTATTATAGTGAGAGAGTCCATGAACGCGTAGGTAAATACATTTCTATTCTAAATTGAACATAAATTCAAGAATAAAGCCTATAGGTCTTAGAAAAAGAATTGTCAGACTAGATCAGCCAAATGGCTTTTAGCTGCTGTCAAAAACTACTATCTCTTGTAAATCAATGCAGTTAGTATATTATATTCTCACCTGTTGTATCAAATTAGAATGCTATAATACATTTTGAAGATTTATCATTAATATTCCTATAGAAATGTATGTAAATTAGTAACTTAGAATGTAATCCTTTACACAAATTTATATTCTTTAAATGTATTATTTTATGTTGATATGCTAAGTGAATTATTTGATAAATTGACAATGCCGTGCACAGTGAGTATCAACATAAATTTGACAATATATATGTGCATACAAATAAACACTATATCCCAAGGACTAAGGTTTTTCCTTGGTTTATCTAAAACAATGTAGCTTTGGTGCCCGGGGACTAAATGGCCCAGTCATTGTCTAAAGCAATCATGTCTACTGAATGCTATTATATTTAATTCTCTATAAAAATGACAGCTATTCTTATTTCACTTAACAGCTCATCTAACGATGTTCAAAAAAGAAAAACTTTAAATCAGAATTGAAGCTCGTTCAAATAATATTGCATTACTACATAATTGCAGTGAAACTAAATAATTTAATAGCTATGAAACAAAATATCTAATATTAAAATGAATGCATCAGATAAGACATTTATAAAGAAGATTGTTAGTTGATTGATGCGATGAATAAGCCATAGATTAGTCCCTCTTAAAAGACAACTATCACTTGAAATAATTTTTTTAATAGTATAATAATTTCATAGAATATTGAAAGGAAATAGATTGTTTTAATGAAGTATATGTAAAAAAATAAATAAGAAAAACTCATCCCCCCATTTAGTATATGACAGGATGCTTCAGCCATATACACGCACTGTTTGGAAACCGACGGTTAGTCTCTATAGTCTTTCCTGCTTCACTACCTGCACAGATGCAGGATAGACTATTGAGACTAACTGTTTCTGTAATGGTCTATGGAGGATCACGCAAGACAGTAGGATCCTCCATAGACACAGCCAATCCCCTGCAGCTGCCTTATGTCTCAGAAAATCAGAGGGAGGAGAGATACAGAGAAAAAGAAGTAGTTACTTTGTCTATGTATGTTTGTTTCAGTGAAATTCCAGAACAGTCATAATGAGTATATCATAAAGATTCTATCTTTTGTGGATGAGGGGAGTGGGAGGGTACTGTGCTTCTTTTAATTGTGCTGCAATCTGACCATGAATGTGTAAAGGCACAGTGGAGATACGGGATTCTAAAAGTATTTGACCAATGTCACAGGATACCATAACATTATGATAGTTTTAGTAGTAGATTGTGAAAGTAGTGTCCTTACTCTTATTGCTGTTGTGGGCAGCTGTTTGGTCAATCACAGCCATGGGTCACCGTGCACCCTTAGCAGTATCTCCCAACTGTAACGGTGTGTGGTTTACCTCTACCAGTCACACTGGCATATTCATGTACTGTATATTTTCCATCTTCACCTTCAAGTTTTAGAGTCTGCTAGTCCCTTGCTTATGATGTCCACCATTTTACTTGTGTCCCCCACAGCTCTACCTGCATGTTTGACATTCCTCCAAACTTGTTGAGGCGCCTTATTTTTAACCAAGATACTGCAGACCATAACCATGTTCCCCAAAAGAAAATGTGTGATCCCTCACCCTCTGTCAGGGACCAGGAACCAGACAGAGACAGAAGTAGATGCAAACACACCTTTATTAATAAATAACAAATAATAAACAAAAGCAAAGTCCAGGAATCAAGCAGTTGTCAGTCACCAGAGCGGGTAGTCAGACAAGCCAGGATCAGGAGCACGGAGAGCAGCGGAGTCAGGAACAAGGCCGGAGTCAGGAACCAGGATCAAACAGGAAACACAGGAACAAGGAGACTTCTGGGAAACAGGAAACCACGCAAGGGCAAGGAGGTTCTGGGCTTAGCTGCTTAAATAGGCAGAACTGATTAGCAGCAGGGTTGATTACTACTCACAGGTGAGTAACCGTGGCAACAAGCAGAAGCAGCTCATAGTAATTGCAGCTGCAAACTCAATCACTGAAACAGACAGGTTTGCTGTTTAAAACAGCAAAGAAACCCTGACAGTACCTCCCCCTCAACGATTCCCCCCATCTCTGTTGGTGGGTCCGGGCTTCATGGGGAAGCGGGCGTGATAGGAACGAAGGAGGGATGGTGCATGGACATCAGAGGCTGGAACCCAGGAGCGTTCCTCTGGACCGTATCCTTTCCAGTGCACCAAGTATTGGATCTGTCCTCTGAAGACCCGTGAGTCAATGATGCTGCGTATTTCATATTCCTCATGATTGTCAATCAGAACAGGACGTGGACGTGGCACTGAGTTGGTGTAGCGATTACAAACCAACGGTTTCAAGAGGGAAACATGGAAAACATTTGAGATGCGCATGTTAGCAGGAAGGTCAAGTGCGTAAGCTACAGGGTTAACCCTTCGAAGTATACGAAATGGCCCAACGTATCGGGGTGCCAGTTTTTGTGAGGGAACACGGAGGCGTAGGTTGCGGGAAGACAGCCAGACCCTCTCTCCGACCTGATAGGTAGGTGCAGGAAGGCGTCTGCGGTCGGCCTGGAGTTTGTAGTTCTGCATTGCGTGTTGCAAAGAACTCTGAACCTGCACCCAAGTGGAACGGAGTTCCCTGAGATGTCCCTCCAATGCCGGTATCTCCTGTGGCAAGAACGTATCAGGCAACATGGACGGTTGAAACCCATAGTTTGCCAGGAACGGGGATAGCCGGGAGGAGGCATTAATCGCACTATTGTGGGCAAACTCCGCCCAGGGTAGCAGATCAGACCAGTTGTTCTGGTGGTCAGAAATGTAGCAACGCAGAAACTGTTCCAGTGTTTGGTTAGCTCGTTCCGCTGCACCATTGGATTGCGGGTGGTAGGCTGAGGAGAAGGAAAGCTGAATTCCCATTTGCGTACAAAAAGCTCTCCAAAATCTGGACACGAACTGGCTACCCCTATCTGAGACTATCACTTTGGGTAACCCATGCAAACGAAAGATCTCCCGACCAAAAATTGTTGCAAGTTCTTGGGAAGTTGGTAGTTTTTTCAAGGGAATGCAATGCGACATCTTCGAGAATCGGTCAACAACCATGAGAACGACTGTATTGCCACGAGAGACCGGAAGATCTACGATAAAATCCATGGACAAGTGGGTCCAGGGTCGTTCACCATTAGGTATGGTTTGCAGGAGACCCACTGGAGGGTGTCGTGGGGTTTTGTTTTGAGCGCACACAGGACAGGCAGCTACAAAAGCGGTGACATCCGAACGGAGACTAGGCCACCAAAATTGCCGGGATACGGACCAGATTAACTGGTTTTTGCCTGGATGTCCAGCTGCTTTGGAGTCGTGGTATGTACTCAATAGTTTCGTACGGAGGTTAATAGGTACGAAACAACGGCCATTAGGTTTCTCTGGAGGAGCATTACTTTGTGCAGCCAGAATCTCCTCGCCTAGGGGTGAGGTGAGGTTAGTACGGATGGTTGCCAGTATATGGTCCGGAGGAATCACAGGAGTAGGGGTTATCTCCTCTCTAGATGGAGGGGAGAACTGTCGAGACAAGGCATCAGCCTGGATGTTTTTTGTACCGGGCAAGTAAGAAACCACATAATTGAATCTTGATAGGAAGAGAGCCCATCTAGCTTGCCGGGGGGAAAGTCGCTTAGCTTCAGAAAGATATGTTAGATTCTTGTGGTCTGTGAGTATGAGGATTGGCACTGTAGTACCCTCAAGAAGGTGCCTCCATTCTTTGAGAGCTAAAATTATGGCTAGAAGTTCTCTATCACCAATCTGGTAGTTGCATTCCGCCGGGTTCAATTTCCTCGAGAAATACCCGCACGGATGCCTGGAACTCTCTGGGTTAGGACGTTGAGACAGGAGGGCGCCCACTCCTGTCTCAGACGCATCGACCTCAAGAATGAATGGTAAGGCAGGGTTAGGGTGTGCCAGTATAGGGGCAGCAGCAAAGGCGACTTTGAGAGACTCAAAGGCAGTAATGGCTTCCTGTGACCAATGCTGTGGATCAGCATCTCTCCTGGTCATGTCCGTGAGAGGTTTAACCAAGGAAGAAAAGTTGCGTATGAACTTCCGATAATAATTGGCGAAGCCCAGAAACCGTTGTATAGAGGGAAGACCCGTAGGTCGAGGCCATTTAAGTACAGCCGAAAGTTTCTCCGGATCCATAGAGAATCCAGTATCTGAGATAACATATCCCAAGAATGTAACCTGTTTGCAGTGAAACTCACATTTCTCCAATTTGCAGAACAGACTATTTTCTCTAAGTCTCTGTAGAACACGAGAAACGTCTGCGTGATGGTTCTCGAGAGATGTGGAATGGATCAGAATATCATCAAGATAAACCACCACACATTGCTGCAGCATATCTCGCAGGACGTCATTTATAAATTCTTGGAAAACCGCCGGAGCATTGCAAAGACCAAAGGGCATTACTAGGTATTCGTAATGGCCGCTCCTGGTGTTAAATGCGGTTTTCCATTCGTGGTCCTCTTTTATCCGGACGAGATTATATGCCCCTCTCAGATCAAGTTTGGTGAAGACCGTTGCTCCCTTGAGGCGGTCAAATAATTCCGTGATTAATGGAATGGGGTAGGCATTCTTAATAGTAATGCGATTGAGACCCCTATAGTCGATACAGGGTCTCAACTCGCCATCTTTTTTCTTTACAAAGAAAAAGCCGGCCCCGGCAGGAGAAGATGACTTCCGAATAAAACCCTTAGACAGTGCATCGGTAACATACTCCTCCATGGCTCGATTTTCTGCTACAGACAGTGGGTAAATCCGGCCCCGGGGAGGATTGGTACCCGGTTGGAGTTCGATACCACAGTCATACGGGCGGTGTGGTGGCAGAACGCTGGCTTGACCCTTGTCAAATACATCTTGGAATTCTTGGTACTCAGCGGGTAAGGACGAGGCAGAACATGCGCCCAAAACTTTGACCGGTTTCGGGAGACAGGACAATGTGCATTGCTGGGACCATGATAATATCTCAGCTTTGCACCAATCAATTGTGGGGTTATGCTTCTGTAACCAAGGGTATCCCAAAACAACCTGGTAATATGGAGAGGAAATGACCTGGAATTGGGTCGTCTCATGATGTAGAGCCCCTACAGCCAGAGATATGGGCACGGTTTCTTGGGTCACGTGGGTTGGCTGTATTGGTCTGCCATCGATGGCTTCGAAGGCTAGTGGGGAGTTGCGAGACTGTAAGGGTATAGAGTGCTTTGCTGCAAATGCACAATCTATAAACAAGCCTGCGGCCCCAGAATCAAGTAACGCCCGGGTTTCAATGGATGAATCAGACCAGGAGAGGATAACAGGCACCAAGGGTTTGTGCACACATATCTCTGGGTCTGCAGAAAGACCACCCAAGATCTGCCCCTGACAGTATCTTGGGTACGGACCCTTTGCCGGACGGATCGGGCAGAACTTTAACATGTGACCGTGGTGTCCGCAGTATAGGCACAGGCCCTCCCTCCTCCTAAAGGCTCTCTCCTCGGCCGAGAGGCGTGAGAAGCCTAACCGCCTTGGCTCCACACAGACAGAGGACTCAGGACCAGGAGGCAAGGGAGGTGAGGGAGGTTCGGGTGGGCAAGAAAAGCTCGGTGTCAAATTTACAAGAGGCCTCCGCAGGCGCTCCTTGGATGAGGATCTCTCTCGGAGTCTGATGTCAATGAGGGTGACAAATGATATCAGTTCCTCGAGATCTTTAGGTAATTCTCTGGCTGCAATCTCATTTTTAAACACATCGGAGAGACCTTGTGCAAAGGCAGCCACAAGAGTCTCGTTGTTCCAGCCACCCTCTGCTGCCATGGTACGGAATTCACTGGCATACTCGACAATAGTTTTTGTGCCCTGAGAATTAGACATGAGTAGTTCGGCAGTAGGGGTGGAGCGAGCTGGAATATCAAAAACCCTATTGAAGGATGCAACAAATTCAGGGTAATTGTAAATAATAGGCTTCTCCGCCTCCCAGAGAGGTTTTGCCCAAGCTAGGGCCTTTTCAGACAGCAAAGAAATCATGAAGTGAACTTTGTCACTGTCTGTAGGAAATGCCTGGGGCAGGGTTTCAAGGTATCCTTTAACCTGATTTATAAATTCTCTGCACTGTGCTGGGTCGCCCCCAAAATGCTGAGGGAGCGGGACAGACCCAGTCATTTCTCTAGCCGCTACAGGTTTGGAGGTTACAACCGGTGCTAGAACAGGAAGTGAGGCAGAGGCGGCCGCAATCGCAGGCTGGCCGGGTACTGGATCCAGATGGGCATACTGGTCCAAATGGTGGTTCTGCTGGTCCCACTGGGTAAGCAGGTTAGGTATAGGTGTCTTGCCTGTACCATCTGTATTCATGGCCCTTGCGTAATGTCAGGGACCAGGAACCAGACAGAGACAGAAGTAGATGCAAACACACCTTTATTAATAAATAACAAATAATAAACAAAAGCAAAGTCCAGGAATCAAGCAGTTGTCAGTCACCAGAGCGGGTAGTCAGACAAGCCAGGATCAGGAGCACGGAGAGCAGCGGAGTCAGGAACAAGGCCGGAGTCAGGAACCAGGATCAAACAGGAAACACAGGAACAAGGAGACTTCTGGGAAACAGGAAACCACGCAAGGGCAAGGAGGTTCTGGGCTTAGCTGCTTAAATAGGCAGAACTGATTAGCAGCAGGGTTGATTACTACTCACAGGTGAGTAACCGTGGCAACAAGCAGAAGCAGCTCATAGTAATTGCAGCTGCAAACTCAATCACTGAAACAGACAGGTTTGCTGTTTAAAACAGCAAAGAAACCCTGACACCCTCTCCTTTTCACCCTGTCTGGTTGATGTGTACAGCAACATTGCTTCATTAAGCTAAAGTTGATTTTATGCCTATAGTATCCCTGTAATGAAGAAACCTGTCTGTGCCCAGTGACATCTAAAACATAACTATTATACTTTTTACATTATAGAATGGTACTCTCTAGAATGTGAGCTCTTTTGAGCAGGGCCCTCGTGACATGCTCATAGTCACTTATCAGGCATAGCCTGCTAACCCTTACATACAGCAATTACACCCCCCATTAAAACATGGAAAGAAAATTTACTGTTGGAAAATATTCGTCCACAACTTTATTAAATTACAAAATAAATGAAAACATTTAGGGTCATGAATATTCCAAACTAAATTTAGCCATGACCACTTCCATCTCCATCTACCCCCAATTTTCCTGGCCACTCCACGTTGCTCTGAATAAATGGGAAAATCACCCCAACTACCAATATAGGGAGGGAGGGACAACAACAGGTAAGTGTAGGTCAAATTAAATTGACTATGGCCACTTCATTAAATGGCTGACATATATATGCCTAGAAAAATCCCGCTCCCTCTAACCTGCAGCCAATTAATATAAACCTAATACTATGCCTACCACCTGGCTATGCCAAGGCCCATTCCACCTGTCTGCGCTGATCAATGGGCTATTATACCCCATGTCCCTTGGGTCCAGTTCGTCTTGTTGCATTACATGTCTGTTAGTCCACCTATTATATAGAGCTATGGAATTTGTTGTCACTTTATAAATAATAGTAATAATATGATACATATATTTGTTGGATTTATATATATATATATATATATATATATATATATATATATATATATATATATATATATATTAGATAGATCTTCTTAATAATTTAATCAAATTCTACAGTGTAACTTAACTTTGGATTTACCAAAACTGCCATCTGTTTTCTTGCATTTCATGGAATTTGATCAACATTTGTGATATATTTTCTGAGTAGATTGATTTACTAGCTATCTTGATTTGATTGTTCTTTTCCGATTGCTGACTAACATCCCGTTGTGATTTTTTTAAAGTTGTTTGCTGGGAAATGTCAATATTAAGCACATGAATGTGGGAAGAGTGCGAGTAGAAGATTTTATTGATGCCATTGAGGCAATCTAAAGCATTTCTTTATTGTTTGCCGCAGCATTTATTCTGATAATCCTCACAAGAAAAGATCTAATAAAAGGCAGCAAACTGGTAATGAAATTACATTATCTGTGATGAATCCTTACTGCATTCAGCCCTATCAAAAGGGAATGAGAACTGGTGGCACTACCAGACTTCGAGTTGAACCATATACAACTGTTTTCACCAGATATCTTTTACACCAGATATACACCCACCATTTGGATGAATTTAATGTCTACCACAGCATCTCTGCAAAATCTATAGCAGCCATATTACTTTAATCATAGACTGTACTGACATTTTCCACACATACCAGCCCTTTAGGTTTTTGGTACTATTGAAACTAAGATCTTGTTGTTTGACGGTGCGTTGTTTGGGATCTGTCAAAGGGTAACTCCATGTCCAAAAATGCATATATTTATCAATGCAGATAATTAATTGTTGCAAAAAAGTAAATACGCATTTATTAAAATGTAAACAGATTTTTCATAATCTCTAAAAACTTGATTTTCATTAGCTGTATAAATGACTGTTACAGTTAATGAAGACCCACCCACTTTGTCAGTTCTAGAAATTGTCTAATGAAAGCTCCAGTTCAAAGCTACTCATAGAAATGTGTGGTTTTTTTTTTTAGAGGGACACTCCAGGCATCATAACAACTTAATCAGAAATAAGTTGTTATGGTGCAAGTAGGTATTTTCATGTTTATATCAATGTTTGAGGCTTCATTCAGTAAGTCCTCAAAACCCCTGATACACACTGACACAGAGCAGAATAGAGACTGTTCCCCCTACATAGGGTCACTTGGCAGATATGGATTGACACCTATCCTAATGATCCCTGATACACACTGACACAGAGCAGAATAGAGACTGTTCCCCCTACATAGGGTCACTTGGCAGATATGGATTGACACCTATCCTAATGATCCCTGATACACACTGACACAGAGCAGAATAGAGACTGTTCCCCCTACATAGGGTCACTTGGCAGATATGGATTGACACCTGTCCTCAAAACCCCTGATACACACTGACACAGAGCAGAATAGGGACTGTTCCCCCTACATAGGGTCACTTGGCAGATATGGATTGACAAATCCCTGACAAACAGCTACCACATGCAAGGAAGGTAGCAGGGGCGCAAATGACCCACTCCCGACGCGGGAAGGTAGTGACGACAAATAACAATACAGGACTCTTTAGAGGCCCTGTAATTGTAATCAGTCCACTTGAAATCCTTTAACTTTGATCAATTGGAGGGAAGTCTGGTGCAGAGCCACTGACCCATGCGCAGGGCCAGCCTTAGGCTTTTGGGCGCCCTGTGCATGAAATCTTCCCGACGCGGGAAGGTAGTGACGACAAATAACAATACAGGACTCTTTAGAGGCCCTGTAATTGTAATCAGTCCACTTGAAATCCTTTAACTTTGATCAATTGGAGGGAAGTCTGGTGCAGAGCCACTGCAATGAGCCTACAGGCATTGCGCATGAGCGTCCAGTAACGTGGCAAAAAAATTCCCAGCTCCCCAGAGGCTGTCCTAGCACCCCGGTCATACAAATATTCATTAACAGCTTTTTCTTGTTGGAGCAGGCGGTCGAACATTAGGAGTGTTGAATTCCAACGTGTAGGGCTGTCGCAAATCAAGCGCCTCACTGGCATGTTGTTTCGCCGCTGGATATCGGCAAAGTGAGCCATGGCCGTGTAGGAACGCCTGAAATGGCCACACACCTTCCTGGCCTGCTTCAGGACGTCCTGTAAGCCTGTGTACTTATGCACAAAGCGTTGTACGATCAGATTACACACATGTGCCATGCACGGCACATGTGTCAACTTGCCCAACTTCAATGCCGCTATCAATTTTTTTCCGTTGTCACACACCACTTTGCCGATATCCAGTTGCTACGGAGTCAGCCACTTTTCCACCTGTGCGTTCAGGGTGGACAGGAGTGCTTGTCCGGTGTGACTCTCTGCTTTCAAGCAAGTCAAACCCAAGATGGCGTGACACTGCCGTATCCGGGATGTGGAATAATACCTGGGGAGCTGGGGGGGTGCCGTTGATGTGGAGCAAGAAGCAGCGGCACAAGAGGACTCAGCCGAGGAGGTTATGGAAGAGGATGGAGTAGGAGGAGTAGAGGAGGTGGCAGTAGGACTGCCTGCAATTCGTGGCGGTGTCACCAACTCCTCTGCAGAGCCACGCATTCCTTGCTTGTCAGCCGTCAGCAGGTTTACCCAATGCGCAGTGTAGGTGATATACCTGCCCTGACCATGCTTTGCAGACCAGGTATCAGTGGTCAGATGGACCCTTGCCCCAACACTGTGTGCCAGACATGCCATGACTTCCTTTTGCACAATCGAGTACAAGTTGGGGATTGCCTTTTGTGAAAAGAAATTCCGTCCGGGTACCTTCCACTGCGGTGTCCCAATAGCTACAAATTTTTTGAACGCCTCAGACTCAACCAGATTGTATGGTAAAAGCTGGCGGGCTAATAGTTCGGACAAGCCAGCTGTCAGACGCTGGGCAAGGGGGTGACTTGGTGACATTGGCTTCTTACGCTCAAACATGTCCTTGACAGAAACACATGACTGTGGGCAGATGAGCGGGAACTGCTCAAGGCGGGAGACGGAGTGGCGGATGGTTGAGAGGGGGCAAGAAGGACAGCAGTGGTTGACGTGACTGAAGATGCTGGACCAGGAGGAGGATGGCGGCTTAGAGTAGGCGTGCTGCTTGTACTCATGTGTTGATCCCATAGGCGTTTGTGATGTGAGATCATGTGCCTACGCAAAGCAGTTGTACCTAGGTGGGTGTTGGACCTCCCACGACTCAGTTTCCTTTGGCACAGGTTGCAAATGGCATCGCTGTTGTCAGAGGCAGACACACAAAAAAAATGCCACACTGCTGAGCTCTGCAATGACGGCATTCTGGTGGTGGACACAGCATGCGTTGATTGGCGTGCTGTCGGGCTGACCCCGGGTGCCGATGCATGCTGTCTGACTGTGCCACTAGCTCATTGCGACGACCCCCCCCGCTTCCAACTGGTCTCCTCCTCCTCTCTGTCTCCCCATCTGAACTTTCGCCCTGTTCTTCTTCTCTTCTAGCGGGCACCCACGTGACATCCATGGACGCATCGTCATCATCAACCGCTTTGCTTGTATCTGACAAGAAAAGGAAGCAGCAGCGGGTACAACATCATCATCATCACACCGTACCTCCATGTGTTTAATGCTGCCTGCCTGAGACATATCCCTGTTATCTACATCCTCTAGCAATAATGGTTGCGCATCACTCATTTCTTCAAACGGGTGTGTGAATAACTCCTCTGACATACCAAGTAAAGCGGCTGTGGTGCTAGTTTTGGTGGTGGCGGCAGGCGGGTGAGTGCTATCTTGAGAGGTGCCTGAAGCTAAGCTGGAGGAGGATGGTGCGTCAAGGTTCCGAGCGGAGGCTGTACAAGATTGGGTGTCCTGTGTTAGCCAGTCAACTAAGTCCTCAGAACTTTTCAAGTTCAGGGTACGTGGCTTCTGAAAACTGGGCATTATTCTAGGGCAAAAGGGAATCACAGCACCACGACCACGATGGCCCCTGCGGGGTGGCCTGCCTCTGCCTGTCATTTTTTGGGGGATTTGTGGTACTATGCGTGCAAGCTACTGTGAGACCAGATATGATTGGCAATGTGCACTGGAACAGTTCTGCAGAGCACACACTGTAGGCCTGAGACACCCGCTTGAAGACAAGTAACTGCTATTCAATCTATAACAGTGAAAAACAAATTTTGTTTTTAAAAGCACGCTATAGAGACACCAGATATGATTGGCAATGTGCACTGGAACAGTGCTGCAGAGCACACACTGTAGGCCTGAGACACCCGCTTGAAGACAAGTAACTGCTATTCAATCTATAACAGTGAAAAACAAATTTTGGTTGTAAAAGCACGCTATAGAGACACAAGATATGAGTGGCAACTGTCAAAGCATGCTGGCACAGGTCTGCAGAGCACACGCTGAAGTAGGCCTGACACCAAGATGCTTGCAGGCAGGCAACTGCTCTTCTATTACAGTGAAAAAAAATTATTTCTTTTAAATCGAAAGCTTAACCAATTGTTAAAACAGATATGAGTGGTGGCACTGGGCAAATAGGCACAGTATCCAATGTGAACCTCACACAGAAGCTGGCAGGCAGGCAACTGCTCTTCTATTACAGTGGAAACAAAATTTTGGTTGTAAAAGCACGCTATAGAGACACCAGATATGATTGGCAACTGTCAAAGCACGCTGGCACAGGTCTGCAGAGCACACGCTGAAGTAGGCCTGAAACACAGACGCTTGCAGACAACTAACTGCTCTTCTATTACAGTGAAAAAAAAATATTTATTTTAAATCTAAAGCTTAACCAATTGTTAAAACAGATATGAGTGGTGGCACTGGGCTAGTGGGCACAGTATCCAATGTGAACCTCACACAGAAGCTGGCAGGCAGGCAACTGCTCTTCTATTACAGTGGAAACAAAATTTTGGTTGTAAAAACACGCTATAGAGAGACAAGATATGAGTGGCAACTGTCAAAGCACGCTGGCACAGGTCTGCAGAGCACACGCTGAAGTAGGCCTGAAACACAGACGCTTGCAGACAACTAACTGCTCTTCTATTACAGTGAAAAAAAAATATTTATTTTAAATCTAAAGCTTAACCAATTGTTAAAACAGATATGAGTGGTGGCACTGGGCAAATAGGCACAGTATCCAATGTGAACCTCACACAGAAGCTGGCAGGCAGGCAACTGCTCTTCTATTACAGTGGAAACAAAATGTTGGTTGTAAAAGCACGCTAAAGAGACACCAGATATGATTGGCAACTGTCAAAGCACGCTGGCACAGGTCTGCAGAGCACACGCTGAAGTAGGCCTGAAACACAGACGCTTGCAGACAACTAACTGCTCTTCTATTACAGTGAAAAAAAATTATTTATTTTAAATGTAGAGCTTAACCTATTGTTAAAACAGATATGAGTGGTGGCACTGGGCAAATAGGCACAGTATCCAATGTGAACCTCACACAGAAGCTGGCAGGCAGGCAACTGCTCTTCTATTACAGTGAAAAAAAAATATTTATTTTAAATGTAAAGCTTAACCTATTGTTAAAACAGATATGAGTGGTGGCACTGGGCAAATAGGCACAGTATCCAATGTGAACCTCACACAGAAGCTGGCAGGCAGGCAACTGCTCTTCTATTACAGTGAAAAAAAAATATTTATTTTAAATGTAAAGCTTAACCAATTGTTAAAACAGATATGAGTGGTGGCACTGGGCAAATAGGCACAGTATCCAATGTGAACCTCACACAGAAGCTGGCAGGCAGGCAACTGCTCTTCTATTACAGTGAAAAAAAAATATTTATTTTAAATGTAAAGCTTAACCTATTGTTAAAACAGATATGAGTGGTGGCACTGGGCAAATAGGCACAGTATCCAATGTGAACCTCACACAGAAGCTGGCAGGCAGGCACCTGCAATTACATTACACAGGAAAAAAAAAAAAAAAACAGCCTGATGTTATAGCCCTAAAAAGGGCTTTTTGGGGTGCTGTCCTTACAGCAGAGATCAGATGAGTCCTTCAGGATTGTAGTGGACACTGAATACCCTAGCCTAGCTATCAATTTCCCTATGTAATCAGCAGCAGCTAAACTTTCCCTCCTCTCACTAAGCATGCATCTTCCGAATGAATCGAAAATGGATGCTGGGAGGGAGGTTGGAGGGTGTGGAAGGGAGGGAGTGCTCGCTGATTGGCTGTAATGTGTCTGCTGATCGAGAGGCACAGGGTCAAAGTTTGCCCAATGATGATGAATAGGGGGCGGATCGAACTGCGCATGTGTCCGCCCGCCGCGGCGAACGCGAACACGCTAATTTCGCCGGGAACTGTTCGCCGGCGGACAGTTCGGTACATCACTAGTCGGTACTCCTTGAGAAAAGAGAATGAAAAAGACACGTCCCTTTTTCCAGGCTGGCTGATGTCAATTCTGTGCATTTTTCAATCCACATTGGTCAGCAGATGCTTTCAGCCAATGAATGCGTGATCCCGAATGAGACCAGCATTCGGCTTCTGTAGCTCTGGCCATAGAGGACCCTCAGCACACGGTGGAGACCCCTGTCACTGGTTATTGAGGACCCTTGGCGCCCAGTGGAGATTGATGTAAGAGGGCAAACTGTTGACAAAAATGTTCTCCATTACTGGGAAATGGGGGTAAAGGAAGCATTATAACTACTACAGCGATGATCCTTGTAGTAACCCTTTAAATGTGAACTATTTTTTTTTATAACTTAGAATATCATAAGTTAAGTTACAAAGGCAATAACTCTGTAAATTAAATTAAAAATGTTTTTTTATTTTTTTTATTTCCTCCTCCTCCTGTATTTTATTTCCTTCTCTCTTGATGATGTTGCAAAATATAAAATTCATGGCAGGGCCATCTTACAGCATGGGCACACTGGACAATTGCCCGGGGGCCCCACTGCGATGCCCATGGGCAGAAGCTGACAGTGCAGATACTTTCATCTCCCCTGCCAGTCCTGTTCCCTAGCTGTGTACCTTTCTCGGGCCGGTGAGGAGATCAAAGATCTCCATCACTGGCCCACTCGCACTTCGTGAGGGAGGCTCTGTTTTCCTCCCGCGAGCAGGCATGACGGAGCGTTGCCATGGCAACGCTCCAACCCTGCTCTCTGCTCTCGTGAGAGGTAAAACCAGCATGCAGCAGGAGGAGCTGCAGGCTAAGCTTCCCTCGTTACCACTGGACCACTAAGGCTTGTCCTCCCCCTCTCCTTTGTAAAAGGTAAGAAGAAGGGAAGGGGCGACATTTAGCTTTTATTTATTTTCTTAAACTAAAATTATAATGAAATGTAAACTTTCTCCCTTCCCCACCCCACACACACTATGCCCCTCACACACACTCTGCACCCCTTGCACACACATACACACTGCACCCCTCAATGCAGTCTGTCAGTGTGTGTGTATTGAGCACCATAATCTCTGTGTGTGTATTTAGCTGTGTGTGTGTATTCAGCAGTCTGTCTGCGTGTGTATTCAGCAGTCTGTCTGCGTGTGTATTCAGCAGTCTGTCTGTGTGTGTATTCAGCAGTCTGTCTGTGTGTGTATTCAGCAGTCTGTCTGTGTGTGTATTCAGCAGTGTATATGCATTGCATTTGTTGGAGGTACCAATGAATATAAACATATAATTATTGGTAATTTACATTTTCATTCCTGTGAGTGGTTGTGTAGGCAGGGCCCCAGAGCACTGCTTTGCCCGGGAGTCTATATTGCTGTTAGGAGGGCCCTGATTCAGGGGGCACACATCCCTGATCTTTGGCTAAGCAGTGACTTTGGGCGTTTGTTTGGGTTCCAAACAGTTAGACAGACAATCTGCTTCCTTTAGCATAAGCTGTAAATCAAATGGGATGCCCCTGTGCTTCTTTGTGCTGGGATATGTTGCTTGTTACTTCATATACCGTATATACTCGAGTATAAGCCTACCCGAATATAAGCCGAGGCCCCTAATTTTACCCCAAAAAACTGGGAAAACTTATTGACTCGAGTATAAGACTAGGGAGGGTAATGCAGCAGCTACTAGTAAATTTCTAAATAAAATTAGATCCTAAAAAAATTATATTAATTGAATTTTTATTTACAGTGTGTGTATATAATGAATGCAGTGTGTATGAATATGAATGCAGTGTGTGTGTATATGAGTGCAGTGTGTGTGTGTATGAGTGCAGTGTGTATGAGTGCAGTCAGTTGCGTACATACCGGGGTCGCGGCCGCGACCGGGCCCGGCCCACCAGGGGGCCCGGCTGCCCTGCGACCCAGGTATGTACCCACAGTGCCAGCCTCTTCTGCTGGGGGGCCCAGGAGCCGGCCACCTCAGGGCCCCCGAGGCTGGCCCTGCTGTCACCCGGCTGGCGGGCGCACGAGGGAGCACTGTCCCCTGAGTGCTCCCTCGTGCACCGCACTGAAACCGGAGCCGGAAGATGACGTCATCTTCCGGCTCCGGCATCAGTACGCGGCGCGCGAGGGAGCTGAAGAGGGAGCACTCAGGGGACAGTGCTCCCTCGTGCGCCCGACAGCAGGGCCAGCAACACCACTGGACCCCAGGGAATCCCCTCAGCTCTCCCACAGGTAAGGAGGCTGGGGGGATTAAATTTAAAACAAAAAAAAGTGTGAGTGTGTTAGTGTTAGTGTGTGTGTTAGTTTTAGTATGTTAGTTTTAGTGAGTGTGTGTGTGTTATTGTTAGTGTGAGTGTGTTAGTGTGTGTTAGTGAGTGTGTGTGTTAGTGTTTGTGTGTGTTAGTGAGTGTGTGTGTTAGTGGGTGTGTTAGTGTTAGAGTGTGTGTGTGTTTGTGTGTGTGTCTGTCACTGAGTGTGTGTTTGTCAGTAAATGTGTGCGTCTGTTCATGAGAGAGTGTGTGTGTGTGTGTGTGTGTCTTAAGCACTTACCTTTCTCCAGCGCCGGACTCCCTTGGCGCTGGGCATCTCTCCATCCCGATCCACGTCTCCGCTCCGAATGCACATGCGTGGCAAGAGCCACGCACACATTCAAACCGCCCATAGGAAAGCATTACTCAATGCTTTACTATGGACGTTCAGCGTCTTCTCACTGTGATTTTCACAGTGAGAATCGCAGAAAATCCTCTAGCGGCTGTCAATGAGACAGACACTAGAGGCTGGATTAACCCTTAGTGAAACATAGCAGTTTCTCTGAAACTGCTATGTTTTCAGCTGCAGGGTTAAAACTAGAGAGACCTGGCACCCAGACCACTTCATTGAGCTGATTTGATCTGGGTGTCTGTAGTAGTCCTTTAAGTGTATGTGTTTATTCATGCACTGGCGTACATACCGCGGTCGCACGGGTCGCAGCCCTGCGACCAGGTGCCGCCGCCATGTGTTGCGGCCCCAGCCTGCGCAGAGTAAGCGCGGGGGGGGGGAGGGGCCCACCGATCAGTTTTCGCACCGGGTGAGTGCAGTGTGTGTGTGTGTGTGTATATGAGTGCAGTGTGTATGAATGCAGTGTGTGTGTATGAATTCAGTGTGTGTGTGTGTATGAGTGCAGTGTGTGTGTGTGTGTGAATGCAGTGTGTGTGTGTGTATGAGTGCAGTGTGTTTATATGAGTGCAGTGTGTGTGTATGAGTGCAGTGTGTGTGATGCAGAGTCTTGGTGGGGGTGGGCATTTTTATTATTATTTTTTAATTATAATAATTGTAATTTTTTTTATTATAATTTTTTTTATTTATGTTTTAATATTATTATTTTTAATATTTTATTATTATTATTATTATTTTTGTCCACCCTCCCTGCTTGATACATTGGCATTGGCAGCTCAGTGAGGGGGTGGGGGGCCGTCAGAGAGCACTTACCTCTCCGTCAGCTCCCTTCTCCTCCGCGCCGGTCCGTGCAGCTCCTCTGTCAGCTCACACTGTAAGTCTCGCGAGAGCCGCACTATGACCCCGCGGCTCTCGCGAGATTTACACTGGGAGCTGACAGAGGTGCTAAACGGACCAGCGCGGAGGAGAAGGGAGCTGACAGGAGCTGCAGGAGAGGTAAGTGCTCGCTGCCAGCCCCCACTCTGTATTATCGCAATGTAAATTGCCATAATACAGACATTGACTCGAGTATAAGCCGAGTTGGGGTTTTTCAGCACAAAAAATGTGCAGAAAAACTCGACTTATACTCGAGTATATACGGTACCTTCTAGTTTGTCAGGGTTTCTCTTCCACTGCCAATAGGATCACTAAGGGAGCTATTTTAGGTTATGAATAGATACAATGTTCCAGTTATATGTATTGCCATATGACTGGCTGAACAAAGCATCATGGAAACCTTATTCTATAACAATTTGGGTGTTACAGGTTAGCCATCAATAATAAAGAAACTATGTTTGAAGCCATGTTATTTTATCATGTATTAGCAGCAGGCCTAGTTCAGTTTTCATGAAAATGCTTACTCAGGACAGTATTATTTTAATTCTTCACATTTAAATTATATCAGGACAATATTTCTTTATATACAAAATAATATGATTTGAAGTTCTCTCAGCCAATGACCTAGGGACGTTTCCACTTAGGAACATATGGCTCTCTGATATTTGTATTGAAGGCGGGAGGACTGCCTTGAATACAAACAGCACACCCAAGGCAGGAAGTCAAGCTGTTCAAATACATTACTACTCTGTACAGTGCAGGGACGTATTTGCCGCGAGGCAAACAAGGCATTTGCCCTGGGCGGCAATTTCCAGGGAGCGGCAAAAAACGCCGCCCCTAAATGCCCAGGCAAATACCTGGTTTGCCTCGTTTTATGGGAGCCCAAGAGCTGACCGGCTGGCCTCCTTTGGGCTCCCCCAGGGCAGGCGGGCAGTGGTTTTCTGGGTGGCACTGACGGGGGAACACTTTCCCCTGAGCGCTCTGTTCAGCTCCCTCACGCAACCCGCAATGATGCCGGAGCCGGAATATCACGTCATATTCCGACTCCCGGCATCACTCTGCGGCGTGCTAGAGAGCTGAGCCGAGAGCTCAGGGGAAAGTGCTCCCTCGCCAGCGCCGCCCAGGAAACCACTGCCCGCCTGCCTGCCTGTACGTCCGGCCGCCTCTCTGCCCAGCAGCCCCACTGGACCCCAGGTGAGAAATCCCCCCAGCTATCCCAACCGTAGGGAGACTGGGTGGATTTAAATAAAAAAATAAAAAAATAATAAAAATAATTGTGAGTGTGGGGAAATGTGTGTGTCAGTGAATGTGAGTGAGTGAGTGTGTGTTAGTGAATGTGAGTGAATATGTATGTCAGTGAATGTGAGTGAATGTGTGTGTGTCAGTGAATGTGAGTGTCAGTGAATGTGAGTGTCAGTGAATGTGTGTGTCAGTGAATGTGAGTGAGTGTGTGTCAGTGAATGTGAATTAATATGTGTGTGTGTTTCAGTGAATGTGTGTGAGTGTGTGTGTTTCAGTGAATGTGAGTGTGTGTGTCTGTCAGTCAGTGCGTGCATCTGTTAGTGAGAGTGTGCATCTGTCAGTCATGTGTGCATCTGTCAGTCAGTGCGTGCGTCTGTCTGTCAGTCAGTGCATGTGTCTGTTAGTGAGAGTGTGTGTCTGTCAGTGAGTGTGTGTTAGAGTAAGTCTATGTCTGTCTATCAGTGTGTCAAATCAGTGAGTGTGTGTATGTCATTGTTTGTCAGTGTATATGAGAGTGTGTGTCTGTCAATGAGTGTGTGCGTCTGTCATTGAGTGTGCGTCTGTTAGTCAAAGTGCGGCCTTGACAGGAAGGGGTGGGGAAAATTTAAATTAGGGGGGTGCCACATGGGGGGACTGTGGGAATGAGACACATGGGGGAGATGAGATGCATGGTGTGGCAAGAGGGGACACAAAGTGACTTAGAGGGGCTGGGGGAGAAAGAGAAAAGTTGCCAGGGGGAAGAGACACACAAATGGGGCTGTGGAGCAAAAGAGACACAGAGGGGCTGGGAATGGGGGCAAAGAGCTACAGATAGACTGGGAAGGGGCAAATGAAACAGATGGTGGCACGGGGGGAGACATGATTTGAAGTACTCTTAAAATAACACTAACACTGATGTTCTTACACATTAGTGACATCAGTTACACCTGTATTTGGATGGAGTTTTTGTGCTGCGGCATACCTCCCCACATTGGGAGGTATTCGATCAAAACAGATGGGCAATACCTAGAGGGAAAAGTCGCCAGCAAGGCATCACTAGCAATGCCCATAATGAATGGATCTTCCCAAAAAGAAGATGGGTCAGTCTACTGAAGAAGCGTGTCAGCCTGGCGTCAATGCACGCTGGCTTACTGACAGCCTCCGGGCTGGCCCCACTCATTAACTAACAATGCAGAGTGAGCTGCTGAAGTGATCTCTGCATGGTCTTTGTACAAGCCACACAGTGCAAGTGCATCTAACAATGCATTTGCACAGTGCTGTCTGGAGAGAGTTTCCATATCTACACTAATAAGGTTTCATTCATTTGTAGGGATCAATACAAGCACCCCTTTCTGTCTTATTAGAGGTGTTGCCCTTTAGCTGAAAGTAGCAAGGTGAAATGTTAGTGTAGGAGGTTTGACGTCAAGTAGCATATGAGCTTACACTTTAAAGGGACTCTCCAGTGCCAGGAAAACAATCAGTTTTCATGGCACTGCAGGTCCCCTCACCCTCCCACCCCCCATCCCAGGTGCTATACACCAGGAAGTGCCCTCTAGTGGCGGTTTAGTAGACCGCCACTAGAGGAGGAGTTAACCCTGCAATGTAAATATTGCAGTTTAGTTTATGGTAGTGGGAGTTGGCACCCAGATCACTCCAATGGGCAGAAGTGGTCTGGGTGCCTGGAGTGTCCCTTTAATGGCTATCGCAGTGATACTAAAAAAAGAAACAATACAGGCTCGGGATGATGACTAATACTGCCCTAAAAATAAAAATTTCAAAGTGGATACAGGAATAACAAATATGTTTCCTCTAAAGGTGTCCCCAGAAAGCAGTGTAGATTGCAATGCTTTAAATTTTAGATTGATATCAAAGGGATTTTTATTGTGAAGACCCCTTTCCCCATTTCTATGTATAGTTCTTGAATTGTTTCCTCCACCTGTCTACCCTTATACTTAGGTAGAGCGATGATTAGCAGTGATATCATAGAAGGTGATGCCATGCTGATGTCATGCTGTGATGCCATAAATGTTAAGCAGCTACTCTTGCTTGAATATTCTGTTTACCTCCCAGATGTATGTGAGGCTCTGACTAAGCTGCACACTGTATCCAGAGGTGTTGTACAATCTCAATGGTATAGGCATCTGTGCCTTAATTGAACGTGTCTGAGGATTTGGAGCTAACAACCCTGAATTTGATCTGCACCAATGGAGGATCTAGCAAGGCTAGATTACTCGTATACCATTTATCAAACTCTGGAGTTTCTTCAAGGAGGATGAGCATCATTTTTCACATTTTAAGCTGCTTTGAGAAGATTGCAATATGGAAAGGGGAGAGAAAAAGTACCTATCGTATGTATATATTTCTATTTGAATGCTGATCTGTCTCTTTTCCTGCCTGACTGTCTTCCTTACGGTCATCTGCGTGTCTGTGTATCGATTGAAATAGTTCATCTTTCCGTTTGTCTGATGATCTGTATGCCTGCCTGCCTGTTTGTCTTTGTGTCTGTAGGCCTGTCTTTCCCTCTTCCTGCCATCTGTTTGTCTGTCTGTCACTTTAAATGGTGCATAAAAAGTTCATGCACTTGCCTCGTAATGCCCAGAGGGTAGGGCAATCCTTTAAGCCATGGTTCCCCGGAGGTTTCCCCCACAGGGGTTTTTTCCTTTCCTGAGTGCTAAAGGATGACTCTTCGTGAGTCCAGAGGTACCTCATATCTTGGCGATTTTCTGGTCAAATATGTCATCATTTATAAGATATGCTTTGGACCCCTAGGTCATTTATTGCAATTGCAGAGACTGTAAATAAAAAATGTTAAATAAAAAGTATAATTAAGTCTCATGTTGATGTTTCTAAATGTGCTTCTTAATAAATGTAAAAGAAAATGTATAATTAAGTGTCATGTTGATTTTGCAAAATGTTGGAAATAACATGTTTGGATATAGAAGGAGTAGGTGGACTCTTATATGAGTAGAGGGCAACTGAACTGTTGATTCAGTGTTTTTACTTATGATGGGAGAGTGTTTGTAGGTACATTTTGGTGCTGTTCGAAAATGAGGAAGGTATTTGAAGTTCACAATAGTTTGGAATCATTCTGGGAAATTTGTGTCAAAGAAAGATAATATATTTTTAAAAAGATGGAACACGTTGGTTCAGAGGAATTCTTTGAGCTGATGATGGGTAAACATGTAAAGATTGAAAGACAAATCAATAGGAAGATAATTGGAAAAGGAGTAGAGGTACAATAGGTACCACTGACAGAATATAATCTGTGCCAGTGTCTTGATTAATCACTGCTCCCAGACTTAGAGAACATACCACACGAACGCATTCAAAGACCAGAAAAGAGAAAAATATATTTTTTTTTAATAAAATCTGCTGCTCATAAATTCGGTCTATATTTGTTTGATGTGTATTCAAATGGTATTGATAAAAGATTTTTTAAAAGTTAACCAGTGGACGTGTCTTACAGATATAATTACACAACGTTAATTTCGTCAACTAACAATTTTCATCAAATTTAGTCAACAAACATTTTGGAGATTTAGTCAACTAAAACAAACAATTCAAATGACTAAACTACGACTAAAACAACTTTTTAGTCAAAAGACTATGACTAAAACTAAAGTAAAATTTGCTGCCAAAATTAACACTGCTAAAATCAAATCAGAACACACGTTGAAACATTTAGTTCTTACACAAAATAAAGTATGGGGTACCCGAGGGCAGGCAAACTGCAGGACTCCGGATGTTGTAGACTACATCTCTTTTGATGCTTTGCCAGCTTTATGGCTCTAAGATCATTATGGGAGATGAAATCCACATCATCTGCAGCTTGCCTACGCTTGGGTAACCTAATTGACCATATTTCAAATGCTAAACATCAGCAAAAAAAAAAAATGTTTTCTTCACATACATATATTAAATTCAAAGATATTTCCTAAAGTATTATTTCAGCAGAGCAGATAGTATTGTTACCATTAAATCTACCAGCTCCAATGGCAAACATTTTATTGAACACCATCTATAAAGAAGGAAGAATTAAGAACCCACAGGGCCCTAGGCAGGTAACCATTTTTGCACCCTTCTTTTATTCTTCACATCAGGATGGTAAACAGAGGGGCCAAGCAAATTCATGGTTCCATGGTTCCTGTTTGATAAACACAAATTTATATATATGTTGTAAGAAACAAAAGTTCTCCACATCATGGATTTTTTGTCGAAGGCAATTTTCCAAGTTCTGAACCAAAACATAATTTGAGTTTGTTCAATCATAATTTCCTTCTTTCATATTAAGTGCACCCGCACTTATTATATTTAATTTGTTCAGGAGAACTATGTCCTTCATTTCACATCAAATATTTATGTATGAAATAATTTTATATTATTAAAATCTAAAAAAGTTTGAGAAATTAAGAAAGTTCTGCATGACATTTTAACTGTGAATGTCATAATATGGTTAGCTTTTACTGCAATAAAACACACATAGTTATGCTATCATGTCCCACGCATACAACGATGTAAAGATTTTTACAAGGTTTTGGAAAAGTTAAAAAAGTTAAAGGGTCAAATTTAGGGCATTTCTAGTTCAGTTTTTACACATTGAAATTTGCTGAATTGGTTTGCTGCACCTTTGTTGGTTTTGAGACTGCATGGCAGCCCAGAAATTAAAATTACACCATCATGGCATACCATTTGCAAAAGTAGACAACCCAGGGTATTTAAAATAGGGTATGTCTAGGCTTGTTTAGTAGTCACACAATCTGGCCAAATGAAGTGTACATATTTGTTTTTGCAATCAAAAAATTATCTTTCACTGATATCATGTTACTACTCAAAAACACTCATATTTATTTTAAGTGATGTCTCACGTGAGCAACGGTACCAACCCATACGCAGGTTTTATGATTTATTTATTTTGGAAAGTTACAGAGCAAAACACGGGGCATGACCATTTTAGTCTTCATACCTGGAAATGTGATTTTCTAGGCCAGTGTCAAGTTTGAGACAGTATGACAGCCTGGGTAATAACATTTTGAGCACTATAGCATAGAGCATTTTTAATATTAGGCAACCTATAGTATTGCAAATTGCATATTTTAAGTGGTTTGGTCTAGCCCAGTGGTACCCAAACCAGTCCTCAAGGCAGCCCTAGCAATCCAGGATTTAGGGATTACCCAGTTGTGTATAAGGTGTTTTGTTTGTTTCTCTAAAAACATTTTAGATGCAACTGGGTAATCCTTAAATCCTGGACTAACAGGGGTGCCTTGAGAACTGGTTTGAGATCTAGCCACTGTATCACAAATTCAGGCCTTTAATCAGTGGTTATACGTTTATGTTTTTTCACACACACACGTGAATACCATTTCATAATCTTTATTTAAGTTGGTGTAATAAAGCCTCAGCATTTTTATTTAACATTGCCTCACAAATACAAGGCCCGGACTGGCCATCGTGCAAACCAGGGAAATGCCCGGTGGGCCGCGATGGCCACGGGCCGAGGCCGGGGAAATTTAGCTGGTCCATGCAGAGCCGGCGCTACACAAGCGCCGGCCCCGCTGTGTTCCATGAAGGGCCAGTGGGGAGATCAAAGATCTACCTCACCTGCCCACATGCTGTCAAACGCGACCGCTGGCGGGGAGAGAGGGAGGGAGACAGCCAGCCAGGAGAGGAGGACCTGGCGGAAGTCAAACTTGCAGCTCCGCCAGGTTTCTCTCGCGAGATCCGGACGGTTGCCATGGCAACCATCCGGTCTCGCGAGAGTGAACTCTAGCCAGAGGCTAGAGTTCACTTACCACGAGTACCACCAGGGATGGATGTCAGCAGCACGACTCCCCACCCCTTCAAGGCTACAGGTAAGAAGGAAAAAGGGGGGGGGGGTATAATGTATTTATTTTTATAATAAAAAAAAAGGACATCAATATTGGCATTTACCTGCCTCCCCCAATACACAATCCTTGCAGACACACACATCACCCTCACCCAGCACCCTAGCACTCACACAGCACCATAACACTCACACAGCACCCTAACACACACACACAGCACCCTAACACTCACACAGCATCTTCTCTCACACAGCACCCTAGCACACACACAGCACCCTAACATTCACACAGCACCCTAACACTCACACAGCACCCTAACTCACACAGCACCCTAACAGAAACCCCTGAGACAAGTTTCAAGCAAAAACAACGCAAGCATGTTATTAAATTTGCTTGCGCTGTGCAGAACAAATACAGGGCCATTTTCTCATGCCTTGAAGAGCATTGAACCAACATGCTCACTTTGAGATGGGGCGTGCTTGTCATTGGGGATGACAAAACACACCCTATCTGGCCCCGCCCCCATTTCAGTGGGCCGCTGTGAAAAAAAATGCCCGGGACGAATTTTTTCCCCAGCCCGGCCCTGCTTTCATACCTACTATCAAATAAATTTTATGGGCCTATGTCACCTTTGAGAGAACATGGCACCCTATTGAAAGAAAATTACCCATATGATGGCATACTATTTTAACAAGTGTTCTAAATGTGGTATTTTTAGTTATTTAGTGCAGGAGGACGCCAGGCGCCGAAACAACATTAAACTGAGAGGAGCCTCAGACAATATACCAGAAACCAAATTGCCACACTTCGTTAGGCGCCTACTGTCGGCCCTATTGTTGCCAAAAACCGCCAAAACAACGACACTCACTGTGCCTCAACCAGCCAGAGCACCACCCACTGCCTCCAGAGACATTGCTCACCAATTTCAAAATTCCAAAGCTGCGGTGATGGCCGGCATTAAGGGACAGACACCATACCATTTTGAAGAGATCTATTTAACATTCTATGCAGACCTCTCGGGTGGCACTGTGGCATTGAGACGCACCTTTCATTCCCTCACTACCCTCCTTCAACAACATACAATTCAATACAGGTGGCGACCTTCCCGAGCACTAACAGTTCTCCATGGGTACACAACACACACGATTCAGGATCCACATGAAAGTGAGACTCTCCTCCAGAAACTGGGACTTCCAGCGGCCGCACTGAACCAAGAAGATCGGAACATAGCTCCTAGGAAATGGCACGCATGCAATCCGGCAGGGGTCCCCACGTTTGTCCCGAGATCATCCACACCGGACTCTTACGTATTAGCCACAACCTAACCACAGGACTGACCACAACAAACATAACTCAATATGTTTTTTATGCAGCTCACTAGTTAGGTATAGAAAGCATAGTAAAGGGGGTTTAACTGCACCAGGGCAACAGCTCAGACCCCCCTCAGACCAAACAGTTGATCACCGTATTAACCCCCCCCCCCCCTCAGCGTACGCCTAAAATTGGGCCCAAATACAGGATGCCCATGTACATGAACTGAGGGCGCACTCCATAAGCTTGCAATAGCCTCACAACAAACCCTGTCGTTATGTTTACCCTTTAAGTTAACGCATATACATGCTCTGTCCATTTTTGCTTTCACGAGCGTACACATCCTCTAGCAACACACAGGTTGATAGGGCAGAACAGCACCATGCATAAGGCATATAAAGGCATGTATGAATTGATCCAGTTCTGTTTTATCTTATTTTCTAGCTCTCTTTTTGCTGTGATATCAAGGCGATCTCTTGGGTGTATTGTTATTGCTAACCTTTGTGCCAGATGATATGGCTTGACTCTAAGATAATCATTCTAATCTAGACTACCCTTATCGGTCCCTAAACTAACTCACTTAGTATCTTGTCTTGCAATATTTGACCAACCTGAACCTACTCTATAAAATCGTGCAGTATAAAGATATTGCTTGCATATCATCACTATATTGCTATGACCCTTACTGTTTTTTGTTTTTGTATTACTACTTTAGCACTCTACTCACAGACATATGGGATGTAAGCGTGTTCTTTAATACTCTTATACTCTGTATACCTCATCTTAACTTGCCGATTTACAATTTCTCTTAGTAACAGGAATGGGCGCTCTGTTTGCAGTATTACTAAATCCACAGCTGTGCATGATCTTTTCATCTCTCGTTCCCTACAATTACTAGCATTAACTGAAACATGGCTTTCTCCCTCTGACACTGCTACCCCTGCCTCTTTATCCTTAGGTGGTCTTCAATTTTCCCACAACCCAAGAAACTCTAAAAATAAAGGTGGTGGTGTAGGGTTTCTGCTCTCGCCCCACTGCTCCTTCAAACCTCTACCCACACCCCCTTCCCTCTCTTTCTCATCATTTGAGATTCATTCAATACGCCTTTTCAAACCCATCTCTGCTAACATTGCTGTTATCTATCGTCACCCACTTCTCTTCCTTGACCACTTTGCTGCCTGGCTTCCTTACTTCCTATCCTCTAACATTTCATCTGTAATTCTCAGAGACTTCAACATTCCCACTAACCCACCCTTGACCCCAGCAGCCTCAAAACTACTGTCTATTACCTCCTCCCTTGGGCTATCACAGTGGGCTAATTCCCCCACCCATGTAGCAGGCAATACTCTAGACCTTATTTTGACTCATGAATGTACAGTCTCTAACATCTGCAACACTCCATTTCCTCACTCGGATCAAAATTTCCTATAATTTGCTCTCAATAGCCCACTCCCCCAACAACCCCCAACAACCTCAGCCTAACCCCCCTCAACTATGAAGGAATCTTAGTTCAATAAACCTTCAGCAGCTGTCAGCTGATATCGATTCCCAACTATTATCCATTCCTGCTTACTCATGTCCCTCACTGGCTATCTCCTCATATAACTCTACCCTCACCTCAGCCCTGCATGCTGCAGCCCCTCTCCAAATATATACCTCGAGGAGAATACACCCCCAACCGTGGCACACTAAAGCAACACACTACCTGCAAATATGTTCCCGTTCTGCTGAATGCTGCTGGAGGAAGTCTCACACCGAGTCAGACTTTCTACACTACAAATTCATATTGCGTTCATAAAGCACAGCCCTTGCACTTGCCAAAAAGTATTTTCTTCTCTTATTTGCTCATACTCTCACAATCCCAGGTGTCTCTTTGATACCTTTAACTCTCTTCTTTGCCCTGCTGCGGCCACCCCCCCCAAACTAACCTTACAGCCGATAGTTTTGCATGCTATTTTACTGACAAGATTGAACAGCTAAGGAAATAATTCTCACCACCTTGCCCCTTCCCCTTCTTACTTCCGTCCTATATCCCTGCTCCCTCTTTCTTCAAAGCTTCTTGTAAAACTAGTCTTCACCCATCTGTCCTGCTTCCTCAACTCCAACTCTCTCCTTGATCCTCTTCAGTCCAGCTTCCACCTCCTCCACTCTACTGAGACTGCCCTTATCAAAGTCACTAACGACATTATCACAGCTAAATCCAAAGGTCACTACTCAATACTAATTCTTCTTGACCTCTCCACTGCTTTTGACACCGTTGATCATGTTCTCCTTCTCCAAACTCTTCAATCACTCGGACTCGGTCCTCTTGTGGTTTTCCTCTTATCTCTCCAAATGCTCATTTAGTGTCTCCTTTTCTAAGGATACCTCCACCATTCATCCTGTCTTAGTTGAAGTCCCCCAAGGCTCTGTCCTTGGTCCCCTTCTACGTTCTCTTTACACTGCCTCTCTTGGCAAACTTATTACCTCTTTTGGATTCCAATACCACCTGTATGCTGATGACACCCAGATATATCTCTCCTCCCAGGACCTCTACCCTGATGTCCTGCAACGTGTCCCCTCTTGCTTTTCTTCAATCTCTGATTGGATGTCACCCCGCTTTCTGAAACTGACTTTTTCCAAAACAGAACTTCTGGTCTTTACTCCTCCTAATATTAATCCTCCTCTCTCACGCTCCCTTCAGATTGGTGGTACCCATATCAGCCCATCCTTACAAGCACATTGTCTTGGTGTTACTTTTGATTCTGGCCTCACCATTGAGCCTCACATCCGGTCTGTTGGCAAATCATGCCAATTTCACCTCAAAAACATCACCCACATCCGCCCCTTACACAAGATGCTACTGAAGAGCTTGTCCATGCTCTAGTAATCTCTCACATGGACTATTGTAATTCTCTCCTAATTGGTCTTCCCAATAGCCGTATTGCCCCACTACAGTCTGTAATGAATGCTGCCGCCAGACTGATTTTACTCTCTAGTCGGTCCTTTCACACCTCACCACTCTGTCAGTCCTTACATTGGCTTCCTGTATACTATAGGAGTCAATTCAAAGTGCTAACACATAACTATAAAGCACTGAATAACCTTAGCCCCTCATATCTCCTCACAGATCCATAGGTATGCCCCTTCTCGGTCTCTCCGCTCTGCACGTGACCTTCTTCGGTCCGCTGCTCGCACCCGTACAGCCAACTCGCGCTTGCAGGACTTCTCGCGGGCGGCTCCCTTCCTATGGAATAGCCTCCCTACTGCCATCAGACTCTCCCCTAGTCTTCAATTATTTAAGAAGTGCCTTAAAACCCATTTCTTTAGGAAAGCCTATGGCCTCCCAGACTAACCTCTACCTTACATACTTGTCTCTTGCTCTCTCCTCCAGCTCTGATTCACTCCCACCTAATTTGACTGCCATTTCCTGTACTAATGTGTTTTATAGTAAAAACAAAGAACGTTACCTGCGCTCCAGCCTAAATCCCCATGTGCATTTAAACAAATGTTTACTCCACAGTACTCCAAGTGAGGTCTCACCAGTGTTCTGTACAATGGCATGAGCACTTCCCTCTTTCTACTGCTAATACCTCTCCCTATACAACCCTATACAACCAAGCATTCTGCTAGCATTTCCTGCTGCTCTATTACATTGTCTGCCTACCTTTAAGTCCTCAGAAATAATCACCCCTAAATCCCTTTCCTCAGATGTTGAGGTTAGGACTCTATCAAATATTCTGTACTCTGCCCTTGGGTTTTTACGTCCAAGATGCATTATCTTGCACTTATCCACATTAAATGTCAGTTGCCACAACTCTGACCATTTTTCTAGTTTACCTAAATCATTTTCCATTTGGCTTATCCCTCCTGGAACATCAACCCTGTTACATATCTTAGTATCATCCGCAAAAAGACACACCTTACCATCAAGACCTTCTGCAATATCACTAATAAAAATATTAAAGAGAATGGGTCCAAGTACAGATCCCTGAGGTACCCCACTGGTGACAAGCCCAAGCTTCGAATATACTCCATTGACTACAACCCTCTGTTGCCTGTCACTCAGCCACTGCCTTACCCATTCAACAATATTGGAATCCAAACTCAAAGATTGTAGTTGGTTGATAAGTGCAACAGTGTCAAAAGCCTTACTGAAATCGAGGTAAGCAATGTCTACTGCACCACCCTGATCTATAATTTTAGTTACCCAATCAAAAAAATCAATAAGATTAGTTTGGCATGATCTCCCTGAAGTAAACCCATGTTGTCTCTGATCTTGAAATCCATGTGTTTTTAGATGTTCAACAATCCTATCCTTTAACATGGTTTCCATCACTTTCCCCACTACTGAAGTTAGGCTTACTGGCCTATAGTTGCCCGACTCCTCCCTATTACCTTTCTTGTGAATGGGCACAACATTCGCTAACTTCCAATCTTCTGGGACTACTCCTGTTATCAATGATTGGTTAAATAAATCTGTTAATGGTTTTGCTAGTACACCACTAAGCTCTTTTAATAGCTTTGGGTGTATTCCATCAGGTCCCATTGACTTATTTGTCTTTACTTTTGACAGTTGAAATAGAACCTCTTCCTCTGTAAACTCACGTGTAATAAATGACTCATTTATCCTTTTTCTTAACTGAGGTCCCTTTCCTTCATTTTCATCTGTAAATACCGAACAAAAATATTCATTGAGGCAGTCAGCTAGACCTTTGTCCTCATCTACATACCTTCCTTCTTTTGTTTTTAATCTAACTAATCCTTGTTTTACTTTTCTTTTCTCATTTATGTATCTAAAAAAGGTTTTGTCCCCCTTTTTTACTGACTGTGATATCAGCCAAGAATCCTATATAATCTAATGGCTAGTGTAGGAACTCACCTATTGAGGCTTGCCTTGACGTGGCTGGTGACCTTATATATTCAAATGGCCATTGGAATAAAACTAAAGAGCCTCCATTTTGTTTAAATGCACATGGGGATTTAGGCCAGAGCGCAGGTAACGTTCTTTGTTTTTACGATGTATTTTAAGCTGTTGGATACTAAGTTACTGCTGCTATAAGCGCGGTGCTTTATCTTTGTGTTTGTAATTTGTTTTATACCCCACCTCCTATAGACTGTAAGCTCATTTTAGCAGGGCCCTCTTCAACCTACCGTTTCTGTATGTTTTCTTGTAATGGTCCTATTGATAGTTAAATCCCCACTCTAATAATATTTTAAAGTGCTACGGAATCTGTTGGTGCTATATAAAATGCCAATAATAATAATACCATTCTGACCTAGATATGTCTGTATAGCCGGTTTACTTAATACTACGAAAATTGTGCAGAACTACCGTTTGCTATGTACAGATTTACCGTTAAATGTTACCACGCTTGTTGCTGCTGTTGTGGCACTGCAAGTTTACACGTATCTCACAAAACGCACAACAAAAATAAAGAATTATAAAAAAAAAAAAATTTAAAAGCAAATAAGATACAGGCAGTTAACAAATCGTAATCAGGACAAGCAAAGACCAGGAATCCAGAATAAATCTAATAAACTAAAAGTCACAAACAAGTGATTCAATAGTTTAGAGCTGTAGACTCTGAAACAGTCCTTTTGAGCTCCTTTCTCCGCAACACTTTCGCTGGAGCGACCTTTTACGGGGTATAGATGGGGATTCGGGAATGAAAGTGCTTGCCAGAAAGTCACTGGACATTCTCAGATTCCAAAGAGGGAGGAAATTGGGAGACTGGGTCAATAAAATAGTGGACAAGATTTTAAATTTGAATCTAAAAATGTGAATGGCTTTCCTATCATGCTTTATTTTATTTTTTTTAAATATACAGTAAATAGGAAAAGAAAATTGCAACCTGGCTTAAATAAACGGAAATGTTCTTTTACCAGCACCTCACTTTTCATTTGACCTGATAAGGCTATATATATATTGATCAGCCAGATCTCTTCCTCCTCCCCCGAACATGGTCAGCTGTGTTTTGCTGTCGAGTTCATGGAACTAAAAATCGGATATGCAACGGCACGCACACCGCAGAACTCTTACCTTCTCTGAAACTTCGACACTTCGGCGGGAGTTGAACGGCGTTCGACAATACAAATGCCACATTAACATTGCATATTTGCACAAACGGCTCCAGTTTGTGCATTCGAACAGTATTTGAACTGTGGTGAATGGACCAGCTGCACAGCCAAAATCTGTGGAACGGTTTTGGTCAGGAAAGCCATGCTGGCGGTCGGTCGGTCAAATGAGACTTCCAGCTATCTCCCAAACCACTGGACCAATTTGTATGATTTTTGGATATGTTTGTTCCCTAATTATGCTCATTTCGGAAAATTTAAGTTTTATAGGAATTGAATGTATAATTTTGAAGTTATAAACATTTTGTAAAAAGTATATTTTTCGCTTGGAGATAATTAAGCTGATACAACAATTAACTCAATTATCTCCCGAGCAGAGGGGAGGAATTTACTGTAATTAATGGGAGTGTTTAACTGTAACTGTACACGATTGGTTGTTGAGTTTGTGTTTTCAGTACCCAACAAGGTACACGTGGGTTGTACCCTTGTGGGAAAACTTGTATTTAAGAAGCAATAAATCCTCAGTTCATACTGTTCCTGCTTAACCCTTAATCTAGAGTCTTGTCTCTTATTGGGGGAATTGCTAGATCACTACAAGGAATTGCTATGAGCTTATTACTCCCTTGGATAATCACTACTAAGCTCTTTTAAGAGCTTTTTCCTGCTTTGCTCTCTTGGAGGAGAGGTTCACCCACTGGAACCTGGAGCCTTGTCGTAGGTCCAGGGTGGGATCTCAACCAAGCTGCAGTGGTTTGCAGGGTCTGCGGTGGTTATGGTGTCTGGTGGAGTGCTTGGAGCCCTCAGGAAACGCTAGGAGGATCCATCAACTGAGGTGCCCAGTCGGGATGCCAGGTGATCCATTACAGGCACTGTATTAATTTGAGGGAGGGTGCCAGTGTATTAAATTGGGGAGGGGAATAAGTGTTTTAATTTGAGGAAGGAAGGGGGCCAGTATTTTAAATATGGGGAGGGAGTGGGGCTGTATATAAAAGTGTGGTGGGAGGGGGCAGTGTGTTCAATTGGGGGGAGGGCAATGCATTAGAGTGGTGGAAGTGGGGACAGTTTATTAAATTGGGTCTGCATGGAGGCCCTGAACGCTCCCCATGGAGATGCTGGTTGGCCATGCAGCTTTTTGCCACCCATGCATGATAGCCTCCTAATGCTTTCCTATGGGAAAGCATTGATTTGGCTGAGATCATAAAGTTTGATGATCTCAGCCAAAGTGCAGAACACACTCATAGGACTTCAAAACAAACAAGATCATTTTTTTTATTTTTTTACACACACACACACACACACACACACACACACACACACCTGTGCAACAGCATACATTCACCATTTCAGCCCCATTACCAAACTTTTAATATGTCAAGGTAGTTGGACTAAAACGTTGGCTATATGCAAATGAACGTCATCTTAAAATAAATTCGCTCTTTTGTTTACTTTGAAGCCCTATGAGCGTGAGGGCATCCAGTGTCAGACAACTTTTGTTATACTGTCATTTTCTAAATAAACCTATGTTTCTATGAAAAAAAGCTTTTTTTGTGGCCCACCTAAACTTAAACCTTGTTTATTTGGCCCACGGTAGCCTTTGAGTTTGACATGCTTGTTCTACAGTATTTGAATTAATTACAATTTTAAAAGATCTGACCAACCCAATTTAAAAAAAACACTTTAAAATCTGTACATTCTAAAAAAAAAAAAAAATTTGGTATATCTATTTTTCAAAGAGCTTTTCTTACATTTCAAAGTAGGAATATCTGAAACTCTATAGCATTTAGAATTTTACTAAATATTTTTTTAAATACATTGTAATAAATCTTCGCAAATTTAAAGAATAGTACAGAAACAAAAGTTGCATTTGACAGGGATGGTAGGTTAAATACAGAATTTAAACCGAAATAAGATATTTTGTATTTATTACCTGCCATTTGATAATGCCTAAATATCTAGTTTTTTTTTATATACCAACATTGCTACTTTAAAATCAGTTAGGCTACTATGAGCATTGCTTGGCAAAGTTATTTTAGATATAGTAGAATGAGGACAGTTTACAGGCAAACAAAAAAAATATACATTTAAAAAATAAAATGCACACAATGACACTTTAAACAGCCAAGTCAAAACATTAAAAATGTTTTATTGTGGTCACATTTTAACTCCAGATAACATAATGATACAGAATCATTCAAAGTAGATATTTCTTAGTAAATATATTGACTACATGAAACAAATTCCACCCAAGAGTTGTGTAATTGTGTCCTTTGAGTTTTTATGGTGTTACAATTAAAAACTGTCCAGAGGGGAAAAACAAATTTCATTTATGGACATGGATATAAAATGATTTTAAAAAACAGCAATCCAGCATAAACTGGCCCTCAACCGCTTGGGACCAGTTGATGCAATCCTTTTGCCCACACATGTTCAATAATTGGATGTGAAAAAATAAAAATAAAAAAAGCACAAAATGCTTTCAACAACTTTTCAGATATATGAAAAAAAAAATACAGTAAAGATGGTCTTTATTCCCTTCGTTGGAAATAATTAAAATTAAAATTGTATTTAGCTGTAAAGTTATATTGTGAAAAGGGACTAAGCTTCGAAATGAATATGGGAAAAAAAAAATATTCAACAGAATCAAATTCAAAACTGGTATATGAAATAAAAATCCTAAGATTACAGGCAATACAGAAACTAGAACACACAAAACAGCTCTACGGCACTGAACGAAAAACGAAGTAAATATCAGGTACAGAATTGCATTTGAGGAGGGTTACGTTAATATACTAGCACAGAAAAACAAACACCAGAGAGTGGTCTATACACAGACTTTTGGTTTGTGTATCAAGTGTAAACTCAATACCCTTGTTGTATTTTCCATTTCCCCCCAACTACAAATGCAATTGTGTGCCTGGCATCTACTAGTACTTTATCATTTGCAAAAGCTGGCAGAGAGATTTCACTAAACCAACCTAATGTATCTGAACATTAAAAAAAAATTAGTTGATAAACTACATTCTGCATGTGATTTCTCTGTCTATTTGGTGTATTTATTATATTTTTACATTTTATTTAATCCTTTTTTTGGTTGATGGATTTATAGTCGAACATTTTTTTGGCCATTTCAAAGTAGCATCATTTCGACAGTCACAAGTGCTACTGTAAATAGTGGAACGGCGTGAAGAAACCAGACCAGGAGGGGGGGGGGGGGGGGGGGAAATACAATAAAAAAAAAAAAATAATTTACATATAAAAATGGTCTTCATTTGTTTAAATAGCCAGTGATTAAGGATCATGTGACCTAAAAAGGTGATAATTCTCTCTTTTCCCACAGCGCTACCTGCTGAGAAAACAAAAACAAAAAAACAAAAAACTCAGATCAAATGTTAGGCATTGCACTGACAGAAACAAACAGGATTCAAATAGAAAAAAACACAGACAAGTTACTAGAGAGTCTTGCTAGTTAGATTAGGTGCCATTAGACCCAATGTAAGATACTTTAATCCGTTTAAGACCGAGAACTTCCTAAGTCGAGAAAATTTGACAAACCTACAGGCAAAGCACATTACGAGCTTTTTTTGTCTAACTTGTTTCATGTAGAATGCACAGATTTACATATTTTTGGTAGTAAGATTCTGGTAAGGTTACATGGACCAAGCTGGATCACCTTGGGAAAAAGACAGTGTGATACCATGCATGGTACTAGTGGGTTGCAAAAACCCAAAACATGCCCGATTTAGTGTAGCATACTTCCCCTTTAGTTCTCATGTTCCGCATTCAGGGACAGTGAACCATTGCATTAGATGCTCTCGTGCTCTGCAGCAGTACTTGGGTCATGCAGACAGTGCTTTAGCAGCACTCTATGCATGGTCCTCTGTGCAGGGAGCTGGTCAGGAGGCAGTCCATGAGACTGGCATGCCTGACACCAGGCTAACACACCTAAAGTGGATGACAGTGCCTACTTTCTGGGAGACTCTGCCAATTTAGGAGTATCACCTGTAACACTAATTCGGTCACTGGTGATGCACGCCAATCGTCCCAATTCCAGCTGGAGCAAAGTTGGGAGGTATGGTTTACTGATTGGTGCAGTAATTGCTATAGTAAACTATAGTTCTGAGTTAGTGGTTAGAGTTTACGCTTTTCATACTTTGTGTTTCTTAGTATTACCAGTTTCACTGGCATTTCTAAATATACACTACACATTTCTTACACTTGGATTCATGCTGTAATCCCAGAAACAATCTTGCATATATCTCATATTGAATTATTCTAAGAGTCCTTTTTTCCCCCATTTTCTTAATACATGTTTTTTTGCTCTATACTATTAATGGTTTTAGAATTTAGTAATAATTTTTGGTTTATTTGTTGATTTTCAACAGAAAGCTTTTAAACGAATGTATTAAATGTTATGTTTTAATTAATTGACACCTGTAGGCAAGCACCTTCCTATTCAATTAATCAAAGATATAGTTGTGGTTACTTTGTCTTATGGTAACATCCTAAGAGATCAAAACTTGAGATGAGGTAGACCTACTTCGGTCAAGTAGTGTCAATTCCCACAACTGTCCCTACCACTGGCTGTGGGGAAAATGTATTTTTGCATCTCGAAATCAGTGCTAAGGAAGATTTTAAGAGATTAAAAGAATGATTTGGGGTCCTGATGCACAGTGCCAGGAACTGGAGATGGATACTGTGATGAACTGAACTTCGCCACTGACTTTTGGAAGGGCCTGTTTGCCAGCCTCCTACCCTGTGACTCTGGCCCCTGTGTTAAACCTGGCTTCAGGACTGTGGAAAGGCTTGGTTCATGCCTTTTCCCCTCTACGGTTCAGTATATGGGGCTACTGAATGGATTAGCTTATGGTGTGCGTTCACCGAACAGTCGGACCACACACAAGTTGAGTGTGCAGCCCATTTACCTCCCAAACTGGTAGTTAACCGCAGCTAAGTGGACAAACAGCTGGGTGGTTGCCATTCGTATAGTCGAACACGTGGCGGCAGCTATCTTGTTTAGTCCAACGCATCCAGTGGTGTTTTGTCGAGCGCATGGAACTAAAAATCGGACACTCGATGGCACAAACACCGCTGGGACTTCCACCTCCAGTTAGGTTCGACTAGAATTGCACCGTTCGGTAGAAATAATCTACCGAACCAGATACACTCACTGACTGCATGAAGAGCTCCGTTCGACTATTTGAAATAGACCGGCAGTACAGCCTAATTCTTTGGAACTATTTTGGGCATGAAACCATGCGTGCGGTAGGTCAAAAAGAGACTTTCAGGAATTTCCTGAGCCCCTCTGCTCTGATCTGGGTGATTTTTGGATATGTTATTTACCCAGATCAGGGTGATCAGTGGATGTGATATGGGGATATGTTGTGTTATGGGGTACTTATGACACTTTATAAAAAGTTATGTTTTTCTGCCTGGAGATAATTGAGTTACATACAAGACTTGACTCAATGATCTCACAGGATGAGGGGAGGGAGTGTGTGTAATGTGTGGGAGTGTCACCTACTGTACTGCATTTTCATTAGCTTGTAACAATTGTCATCCTGTCCCCCACAAGGTTCACTTGGGTGTCCCCTTGCATGGGGACTTTCATAAAAGGCCAGCTGTGGCTCCCATTAAAAGATACTTTACCCCTTCATGAAGTCTTGGCTCATGTTTGGGGGATTGGAGAACTACGTACACTTTGGGGATTGCTATAATCCCTATACTCCCCTGAGTATAATTACTAGCTCTTCTAAGAGCTGTTCCTGCTATGCTCTCTGGACTAAGGAGAGGCCTACCCACTGGAAGCTGGAACCTGGTCTTGGGTCCAGGGTGGGTGAATGACCGCGAGACCCCAACCAAGCTGCGGCGATTTGTGGGGTTTACAGTGGTTATGGTGTTCCCGTGTGGTGCTTATGGTACTCGCCAGTACTAGGAAGCAGCAATTGACAGAGGTACCTGGGCGGGGTGCCAGGCAGTTTGATCAGTTTAAATGGTTTTGAAGTTCTGTTAAAGCTATAGTTTGTCAGTCATTGAATGCTTGTGTCATTTCAGAACTAGAATATTGAGTGTGCTTATCATTTACCTTCAACATCTTGATTGTCTGTACAATTACGTCTTTCAATTCAAGTGTTTTGCTTTGGTTTATTAAAGTTTGTTTTCTGTAGGCTATGGTCATCAACTAGAAAAAGGAAAAAAAAAAAGGGAGCATTAAATGTTATACAATTCCTCCAGAATAGTAATCTCACTGTACTAATCTCTACTGTGGCCAGCCAACACTCAACTAGTACATAGTTTGCCTCTCAAAACAAATGTATAAATTAGTTTACAAAATTTGTAGCAGGGCAGTAATTCCAATTAACAGGAGCATGATGAGCACCATAACCACTAATTATAGTTATGGTGCGTCATCTCACCATTATTATATAGTTTGACATAAAGCAAGTCTCTCCTTCACACACAAAGTCTGTGGCCTCTCTGTAAAGTCTCTGATAATGTGCGTGATTAACTGCATCAGGAGAGCAATCTGTGCTCTCACTGCCAGGAGCCATGAAGTAACATCACCCTGGCATCGCACAGAGCTGCGCAGTAGGGAGCTGTGCAGTCAGAGTGCAGGCTGATCCCAGCAGCAAACCACTAGACACCAGGTATTTTATATATAATTAAAAAAAAATCTGCAGGAGTGCGTATGATAAACATATTATACGCACTCCCATACACATACTTATTTGAGATTAGATTAACACAAATATATTTTATTTATATTTTGGTAATATTACCTGGGTCCCTGCACCATATCCAGTTCTCTTGCAGTAAAAGCCCGATGTTTTCTCTGAGAAAGTCTGATACAGGACTGCACTGATTGGCTGACAGCATGGAGTTGACGCTCTCAGCCATTGAGCATGTACCAAGTATGTCGAAGTATTTTAAATTGTGCATATTAAAAGTCACAATTGAAAATATAAGTATGCACGAAGTAGAAGGGAGAGATTACTTGCGCTTTAATATACTTTAGAAAATGGAGATAGATTTTTTTAAAAATCCTTCAGTAAACCCTAGCTACAGTGTTTCCACTACAAAAGTAATATTTTACAATCGGTCATTGGGGTATGCCAGCATTAAAATACCTTTACGTGTGTAACCATTGTTCATCTTGATATAATCAAAGGACAGGTCTTCTATTTTGGTTTGTTTCATGGACTGTACCCCACAATAAAACTCTGGCAAAATAAGAAATAAAAATACTGTAACGGGATGGATTTTGACAAGACAAGACATTTGTTTAGCAGTCACACAATAGACTATGGAGAGGTATGTGAACCCTTTACCATCAACACGCAGCAAAATCATACAAGAAGTATTTCGGTTAAGTTACTTGTAAAAGTGATGCCAGGGAAACCCATGAAAAGTAGAGGCAACGCTACAGGATTGCCATTTATTTATTGCAATTGGTGGAGCTTAATAAGAAAGCAATTTCAGCTGCTAAGTTAATTTAGCCACAGTCAAAAGAATAAAATAAAAAAAAATAATAAATAATAAATAATAATAATAACCTTCAGAATCTCCGACTTGTAATAGGTTTGGGACTGGTTCTATTTTAGACTGGAAATCCTGCACAATTGGTGTTTTGTAATAGTCACCTGAAACATACAGGACTGTTAGAATCTGCTCATTGTACGGTTTGTTTGTAAGGTGAAGGTGAAGACCGGTTTAAATAAATGAAATTACCTGCTTTACAGCAGATATCAATTATAAGTTTTTCTTCTTCTACTTCCTCCGGTGTCTTCGCTCTGCATTCTAGCTTCTTTACTGAAAGCAAAGAAAATCTAATTTAAAGTTTCCAACAAAATCTCACACACACACACACAAAAACAAAAACATCACAAACAGTAGTTGGATTTAGAATAAGAAATAATTAAAATAAAGTATAATAATAAAGTATGGAGGGCTACTCTAGCTCACTTGAAACGCTCAAATCAAGTTTATGTAAACACTTTAGAATAATTAAATCAGAACGGAGTATGTAAGGTTTGCCAGGCACATAAAGTGAAGTACACAACTTATTACAGAATTTCAAAATTGTTTATTTGAATAAAAAGACATCAAATGAGACCGTGAAGAGCAATTGAAATAGGAGATAAAGAAGAAAAAAAATAAAAAAGTAAAGTGAATGGCAGAAGCCATGGGAAATTAAAGGAAAACCTGATTTTTGTCAGGTACAATATTTGCATAAATAGAACGTTCATTACGACTGCCGGAATCTAGTCCGGCTCCCAGACCTGCTTAACACATGAAAAGAATCTTGTCGTTTTAAAAAGCTTTCAACTGAAATAAGCTACTAGCAGAACTGGCCCATGCTCATTAACTTGAAAATAAAGTGCTCTGTGAAAGAGATGTAATAAAGTACGATAGATTGATCACTACAAAAAGACGGCGTTATTTAATCCATGAATTTCTGCCATTCAATAGGCTTAATGGAATTGACAAAATTTATTTTTCGCACAGCGGACTCAAGTTTTAGAACGGAGAAGTTCAAAGTTCACTTGTATTCAATATTTCTTTGAAGGGAGGAAAGAAAATATCGTTGATTTAAAGCAAAAATAAAATAAAAAAAATGCGCTAAAGTTAATGTGTTAAACTATTTATACTAGCTTTTTTTTTATGCAAGAAAATATGAATAAAATGTTAAATCATGAACAGAGATCAATTTTCGCACATGCCCTAGCCATCATTACGCTTTATAAAGTGATGGCTAATGGAAAAGGGTGGTTAACTACATTACCTTTAGATTGAATGAACAGAAAGATATTTAGTTCACAAACATGTACATTAGGTATTTGTACAATGATTGCTGAACATCGTATCAAAGAACATTTAATAGTTGGAAACACCAGGGTGGTCCATAGGGAAATATTTCAGCAATCCAACCATAGTGCCAAGCTTTGCTTTATAGGACTGGATTGTATAAAAACTCGAGTTAGGAAAAATGGAATAAGGCTGTGCAGGTAAACCGTAGCTCTAGAGGTTTTCCTCCCTAGAGAATACATTTCTAATGAGGCTCAACCACAATGGATAGTTTAACTAGTTAGAGGTTAGTGTATGAATTGACATTAGTACAGTTCTAAATCCCTACTCCAAGATCTGGCTTTGTTGTCATGCATTATATTGCATATCATCGATTTTCTGTCATGTTTGACACATTGTTGCCACCTCTGCATGACACCAACGTACTCCCCACAAGGCAAGCCATTGACATTTCTCCTCTTGTGCCAGGATCTGAAGAGGACCACCAGGAAGACCATGGTGACAGCCATGATGGACAAGTTCAGCCAAGTAGGACTCGCCTTCCCCTGTACCATTGTGCAAAGACCCCAGATGGTGACAGAGGTGCTTTAAATTAGAATTAAGAGAAATATTTACATAGAGTATGTTCTTCTTCATCTTCATAGTCATCTTCTGACAAGTTTATAATTACAGGGGGGTGGATCGGTATCCATGAGTATTCCTGCTTTAATGGTGAATCTTCTTCATCTGTGCACAACACTACACTTTCCTTATTGTCTGCTATAACCGTGTTACCTGTAGGGCAGGAAAAAAAATAAAATGTATATTTGTCTAAAAATCATAGTTTGAGGTAGTTATTAATAATGGTTAAAAATGGCATGTGTAGAAACATTGCTTTGCTGCTAAACTGACACCAAGGAAAAAGAAAGTGGAAATAGCACACTTACTTGCAGTGGGTGGCAAAAAAAGTCCATTTATACTACGAGGTTTCCTATGAATAAATGTGCAGTTCATTTTCATACATCCGACAGGACGATGCTCCCAAGAACATGGAATGGAGCAGTGTTGCAGCTATCGAAGAGGGAAAAAAAAAAAAAAATAGAAAAATCTCATAATTAGGACTACATTTTTAGATGAGATTTTCAGACTCACACGGTCCATTTTTAAAACATAAAAAAAGATTCCCAAGCAATCTTTCAAGCACCAATTAATGTAGGCTAATGTAGCAGGTTATGAACCTGTCCTTGAATAAATATACTACAATATACTTTTTCGCTGGCACTGGGCACCAGTCTTCTTCCAACCAACTTCTCATGTAAGATTTGAGTCCCCAAATTATGCTCCCCTACTTGCAGTAGGCCAAATCAGGTAAGGGAGAGTTATGTTGAGATTCATGCTTGCTTCTTTAAGTGAATGTGTGAATACGGCCACACAGTTTACATCTGTATCAAACTCCTTAACAGGCTTACTAGGAAGGAAGAATTGTACTTGTGACATCAAGGTGTCAGAGTATGTGTGTGTGGGTGGTGGTCCATCTATAAACGCTTTACAAAACATTAGTGAAATAAATCTTTTAAAATAAAAGGATCAAGTGGATTGGGTAAAAGAATCTCAACTCAAACAGGCAATACAATGAGAAATAATGGAATACTGTGTAGTAGTTCCTTTTCTATTTATAACAAAATTTAATTTAAGTTTCAGCAACTGAGACTGCTAAAATTCACAGACTTAAAAGAATTCCTAAGAGAGGTCATCCACCCAAAAAAACATGTCTTTAATGGACACAATATGACAGCCTTCTTGTTACAATCCATATGGGAAATAAAAGGATCTAAAGCATTTGGCAAATAACAAAAAGAAAAAAAAAATCAAACACTCCGTAAATGGTCTAAAAATCATGACCTAAAAAGAGGGAAATGAAAAAAGGAGAAAAAAATATATATTTTTTCTCCTCCTCTATGGAATGAATCAGTGTGCTGTAGCTAGTGAAGAACGAAAGAAAAAAAAATGCAAGACACTCATAATTAGAGCTACATATATAAAAATAAATCTATACAAAAAAAAAAAGTGATTAGTTTTATCATTTTCTCAAATACAGTACATACATTTCATGACTTGCATACACATACCAGTTCTCTCTCTTTCTTTCTTAAAATAACTTAACATCTGCACATAGTGCCAAAATACATGAGGTGGACCCCCATGACTTAATTAAATCTAACTAAAATAATTTTTATTTATATAAAATACATTATTATTATTATTAAACTCGCCTTTTGTGAGTAGAAATCATTATTTTGGTCTGATTTTACCCTCAGTCCACAGGTTTCTCCTAATACACACACAGCACACCATTCCACCACTTGCATGACTGAGGATATGATGTTTCAAAAGACCTTTCCCCCACACCCAGTCTAACACAAAGGCATGATATGCTAGCATCTTCAAATCACGGTCCATCAAGCTTTGGGGAAAGTGTTGAATTAACATCAATCCAGCCCAATGTGTCACAGAAGCATCAAACAGGGAAGCTAACATTCAGATAAGTGACAGAAGTTGCCATATTAGAGTTTAACTCCGAGTCCTCACGTGCTGGCCTGGCTGGAAACTGAGTTGTAAAGTAGATGAGTAGCACGACCAAACTTCTCTTGGCAGGATCAGAATCATGCTTATTCAAATACTGGCAAGAACAAAGTAATCCCGAATTTCAGGATTCTGCACGTCATATTCTTGCTGACCAAGAATCGAGCAACATTCTACAATATTTTCACTAATGACAGACTGAAGCTCTTGAGAATCCTCATGTAAAGTTGAAGTGGTAAGATAGAAAGCACTTGGTATAAAAGGTTTTAATAACACTGCAAGCACTATAACCAATACAGTCCACTGCTGAATTTATAGCGCCAGGACTGCTCTGGAACCTTCCCAGTATATGAAGTCAAACCGTTCAAGGACAGTTACTGCGGAGAACAATACAATCAGGAAACTAAAGATCCTGTAGACTTCAAGGGACACTATAGGCACCCAGACCACTTCATCTCATTGAAGTGGTCAAGGTGCAGTGTCTCTGTGCCCTTAACCATGCAATGTAAATCATTGCAGTTTCTGAGAAACGTCACCTGACGCTGGAAGTCCTCACACTCAGCATGATGACATCCCGTATGTATAAAATTCCCATAGGACAGCATGCAGCTTATGGGGAGGGCTTAATGCTCTTGCAGCACTTGCCATGCATGCACACAAGCGCTGCTCCTCGTCGGGTGATGACAGAGTGGGCAGAGCGCTGACTGTGACGATGGAGAACACGTTGAGATAAGTGAAGTACAATACTTGTTTATTAATCCTTACAGTATAGGGGTGCAGAGGGTCGGGGGGGGGGGGGTGGGAGAGAGAGGGAGCTATATTGCGAGGAATGCAACTTTGTATCCCTAGCACTTTAGCATCATATTTCATATTTGACAGAATAGGTAACCGAACATGCAGAATGAGGTCACACAAGTACAGGAAAAAAACAGTAGATGGCAGTATGTATTGCTGGACCTTAAGAGTTTGCAGGCTTAAAGTGCAATGAACAAAAGATAGAAATGTCAGTCAAATAACTGGTCAAGGGCAATGGAGATACACCAAGTTGATCAACAATCCAAGGTATTAAACTAGGTATTAAAGTAAATAAAAAAAAAATTCACTCTTGGATAACCAAACTGGAAACCATGACAGGGCATTTACCATAAGTAAAGCTCAAGTGTTTGTAGACATGGGGGTGCTCCCTTGATAGCCACACTCCCAACAATCTTAGGATATTGTGAAGTGGGTAAGACTTAATGATGCCATAAAATGGGCATGACTACAATGCCTGGCATCAGACACACTGGAAAAAGTATCAGAGGGTGTGAAACCAATGTGCTGCCTACTTAAAGACACATGGTGAGTGCTGTAGTGCAAGGTTACGCATATTTACAATATTTCTAACCATGGAATCAAACAGGACTGGTTTATATCCAAGAACTTTGGGCTGGGAGCTTTACGAAGCGGGTTTCCATGGCCAAGCAGATGTATTCAAGCACTCAGAACATACAAGTGAGGTCATCCTAAATGAAGACTGGAATCGAAATCAATGTGTCTCAAAACTGAAAGAACCACATTCTTTGAAATAACTAAAGACTATTGTAGAATGTAGAATTAACTCAGCAATAGGCAAGAATGAAACAAAATAAAATGTTAGAGTATCAATATCTCCTGCAGAATATTAGTATGTTTCTAATGTAAACTTGTAATAGTGTATGCTGTACTTTAGCACATGCAGACACCAGGAGCTGAAGAGGACACGCCTGCGAGTAGTAATGTACTGAACTGTTCATTGGCGAATAGAGCGTGTTCGCCACAGCGGGTGAACACATGCGCGGTTCGATCCGCCCCCTATTCGTCATCATTGAGTAAAATTTGACCCTGTGCCTCACGGTCAGCAGACACATTACAGCAAATTAGCAGCAGACCCTCCCTTCCAGACCCTCCCACCTCCTGTACAGCATCCATTTTAGATTCATTCTGAAGCTGCATTCTTAGATAGAGGAGGGAAAGTGTAGCTGCTGCTCATTTGATAGGGAAATTGATAGCTAGGCTAGGGTATTCAGTGTCCACTACAGTCCTGAAGGACTCATCTGATCTCTGCTGTAAGAACAGCACCCCAAAATGCCCTTTTTCGGGCTAGAACATCAGTCTGCTTTTTTTTTTGTGTAATGTAATTGCAGTTGCCTGCCTGCCAGCTTCTGTGTCAGGCTCACAGTGGATACTGTGCCCACTTGCCCAGTGCCACCACTCATATCTGGTGTCACAATAGCTTAAGCTTGCATTTAAAAACAAAAAAATTTTTTTCACTGTAATAGATTGAATAGCAGTTAGTGGTCTGCAAGTGTCTGGGTGTCAGGTATCAGCGTGTACTCTGCCAACCTCTGCAAGTGCACTATGCCACTCATATCTGGTGTCACAATAGCGTGCCTTTAAAAAGAAAAAAAAAAGTTTTTCACTGTAAGCTTATAGCAGTCAGTGTCCTTCAAGCTAGTGTGTCAGGCCTTCAGCGTGTACTCTGCCAACCTCTGCAAGTGCACATTGCCACTCATATCTGGTCTCACAGTAGCTTGCACGCATAGTACCACTAATCAAAAAAAAAAAAATGACAGGCAGAGGCAGGCCACCCCGCAGGGGCCATCGTGGTCGTGGTGCGGTGATTCCCTTTTGCCCTAGAATAATGCCCAGTTTTCAGAGGCCACGTACCCTGAACTTGAAAAGTTCTGAGGACATAGTTGACTGGCTAACACAGGACACCCCATCTTCTACAGCTTCCGCTCGGAACCTTGACGCACCATCCTCCTCCAGCTTAGCTTCGGGCACCTCTCAAGATACCACTCACCCGCCTGCCGCCGCCACCACCAACACTAGCACCACAGCCGCTTCACTTTATCTGTCAGAGGAGTTATTTACACATCCGTTTGAAGAAATGAGTGATGTGCAACCATTATTGCCAGAGGATGTAGATAACAGGGATATATCTCAGGCACGCAGCATTACACACATGGACGTACGGTGTGAGGATTATGATGTTGTACCCGCTGCTGCTTCCTTTGCGGAGTTGTTAGATACAAGTGAAGCGGTTGATGATGACGATGCGTCCATGGATGTCACGTGGGTGCCCGCTCGGCAAGAAGAAGAACAGGGCGAAAGTTCAGATGGGGAGACAGAGAGGAGGAGGAGGAGACGAGTTGGAAGCAGGGGCAGATCGTCGCAAGGAGCTAGTGGCACAGTCAGACAGCATGCATCGGCACCCGCGGTCAGCCCGACAGCACGCCAATCAACGCATGCTGTGTCCACCACCAGAATGCAGTCATTGCAGAGCTCAGCAGTGTGGCTTTTTTTTGTGTGTCTGCCTCTGACAACAGCGATGCCATTTGCAACCTGTGCCAAAAGAAACTGAGTCGTGGGAAGTCCAACACCCACCTAGGTACAACTGCTTTGCGTAGGCACATGATCGCACATCACAAATGCCTATAGGATCAACACATGAGTACAAGCAGCACACAAACTCAAAGCCGCCATCCTCCTCCTGGTCCAGCATCTTCAGCCACGTCAACCACTGCTGTCCTCCTTGCCCCCTCTCAACCATCCGCCACTCCGTCTCTGGCCTTGAGCAGTTCACGCTCATCTGCCCACAGTCAGGTGTCTGTCAAGGAGCATAAGAAGCCAGTGTCAGAAAGTCATCCCCTTGCCCAGCGTCTGACAGCTGGCTTGCCTGAACTATTAGCCCGCCAGCTTTTACCATACAAGCTGGTGGAGTCTGAGGCGTTCAAAAAATTTGTGGCTATTGGGATACCGCAGTGGAAGGTAAAGTGGCCCTATGTAGGGGGAACAGTCCCTATTCTGCTCTGTGTCAGTGTGTATCAGGGATCATTAGGATAGGTGTCAATCCATATATGCAAAGTGACCCTATGTAGGGGGAACAGTCCCTATTCTGCTCTGTATTAGTGTGTATCAGGGTCTCTGAGGACAGATGTCAATCCATATGTCAGGTGTCAATCCATATCCATTGTGATTTACGAATGTTAGGTGATTTATGCCCTTTATGGATTAAAACCAGACTCTGCATCAACTGTGTAATTTTCCATGGGAGTTTTGCCATGGATCCCCCTCCGGCATGCCACAGTCCAGGTGTTAGTCCCCTTGAAACAACTTTTCCATCACTATTGTGGCCAGAAAGAGTCCCTGTGGGTTTTAAAATTTGCCTGCCCATTGAAGTCAATGGCGGTTCGCGAATGTTTGCGGAAGTTCGCGTCTGCCGTTCGCGAACCGAAAATTGTGTTCGCGACATCACTACCTGCGAGAGACACATTCAGGAAAGTAGAACTCTCCTTTCCCTGTCCCCCTTTCAAGGGGAGATTATAGAACTATGAGCACACAATAAAGTCAGATCACTAGCCACTGTGACTTCGAGGGTCTCTTTACTTCCATCTCCCTTGAAGAGCCACATGCAAGCGAAGTTCACATCAGTGACCAACTTCTACAAGATACGGTGCTGATAGTGCATACCCATATTTATAATCTAAGTGAACTCACAGCCAAAGCAGTCAGACTTTGATCACTATTTATCAGGGAATCTTATCATTAAAATGAGAAGATCAACGTTTCACTCCCATTAAGGGACTTTCTTAGGATTACAATAATCAATATTGTGATCCTGAGGAAAGTCCCTGAATGGGACTGAAACGTTGATCTCATTTTAATGATGTTGAATAAACTTTGGACCTTTAACAAGAACCGTGAGTGCAGCTACATTTATACTACATGCATATACACATTACATATACAGACACACTCCCCGTTAACGAGCACAGTGTAACAACCATTTTAAGCTTCTACCCTGAATGTGCACTCCCAGCAACATTGAAATAAAAGATACACACACACACTTTTAAATTTTTTAGATAGGCTAAAAAGAGGCATGTGTTCATAAAGTTCAGCCTTCCTCACATCTGTTTTTTTCCTCTCGATCCAGAAAAAAAAAAAAATATAAAAAAAAAAAAAAAATCATACATACATACATACAAAAGAAACCAAGAGGGCTGCACTCACCTGAACATGCATACATTATAGGGTGCTGCTGGGGCCAAAATATACAAAATACAGAATCCAGCGCACTCGCTTATTAACTAAACAATGCTTTTTAAATCTTAGAGATTGTAATAGTTTTATTTAAAAACACCTCACCTAGGCAAAAAATTATGGGGGTTTAGTTACATTATATGATCATACATTGCATAAGCCTGCCAACTTCGTCAAAGTACCCCATATTATACATACATACATACATACACACACACACACACCATTTTGAAGCACTTCCAGTTTTGTACCAAACTAGGAAAAAATTCCTTCTTGACCCAAGAATGGCAGATTTATCCTTGGATCAAGAAGCAGTTAGCCTACAATTGAAAAAAACTGCCTTGAATATTATGCTTTTGCAAGTATGCATCTAGTTGCGGTTTAACCCCTTAAGGACACATGACGTGTCTGACACGTCATGATTCCCTTTTATTCCAGAAGTTTGGTCCTTAAGGGGTTAAACATCTGTACAGACCGATAAGATAACAAAAGAAAAAAAAATAATAATAATAATAATTTAATGAAAATGGGTTGAAGTAACCCTTTTATGAAAGGGTTCATGTATAGATTTTGCCACTTCAATTTCAATGGTCAATCCCCCGACAATTAAGAGTTAAAAATCACTTTTGTTTCGGTTTATGCAGCCATAGCCACACTTCACACAGCCAAACACAAAATAGTTGATTTTGTTAAAGTTTTTTATTTTTTTAAGTTTTCTTCTTATCTACTGCGGTGTTAATTTTTCTCTCTCTTCTCATGAAGAGTGTAGGTGTGATCCAGGGGAGGTGAGGCCAAGGCTGCATAAACAGAAACAAAAGTGATTTACCTTTTGTAGAGAGAAACTACAAGATCTATACAACAAAAAGGTTTCATCACACTAAAGTTGTTTTGGTACTTACAGTGTCCCTTTAAATATGACATGTTAGGCATTCCCCAGAAAATTGTAAGCTTTAGGTCAAATTAATTATTATTATTATTATTATTATTATGTTATTTATTGTGGCGAAACCAACCTCGCCACTGGGCCCTGGAGAAGCCTGTTTGCTAGCCTCCTACCTGCTGACTATGGCCCCTGGGTTATTTGGGGCATATTGTACTGTATATTGCTGCTACTGGCCCTTTTAACAGCATCTATGGACATATTGGGACTTTTGGGACTACTGTCCCTTTAAGACTGTGATACATACTCTAGTGTACTGCCTGTAATATTATATGTGTATTAAGTTTAACCTGGGATATGTATGCAGCATTCTTCTGATTGTTCGGTAGAATCACTCCATTTATTATATTGAGTGAAACTACCGAACAACCAGACCACCCAGGAATAAGTGTGCCTCCAATTACAGTTTGCAACAATGTTGCAAACGGGTAATTGGCAATCAGTGTAATGTATTCTTTGTCCTCTGGGTGGCCGCCATTCGGGAAACAAACACGTGGCGGCGGCCATCTTAAACTACCGAACAGCGGTGTTTTGCCGTCGAGTGTCTGGAACTAAAATCGGACACTTGACTAGGCAAACACCGCTGAGACCTCCATACTTCCAGAAATTCGTATGGAAACTACCGAATGATCCGCCGTTCGGTAGAAAGAACCCCATAAACAAGGGAATTCATTCAAACCCTCTCCAGGCTCTATAACACAGGCAATTCGTCTGTTTTCATTCCCTTGTTTGTGACCGACCGCAGGGCCAAAATGCATGGAACTGTTTTCGGATACTTTACCCATGCGGTCGGTCAAATCTTTAGAACCCCATATCTCACGAACCATTCATCCGAATTACTTGAATTTTGGATATGTTGTCCCCCTGAATAAGGGCTATCCAGCGATGCTGGATTTAAAGGTGTACCCCCGGGTTTTGGGGTACATCCAGAACTTGGCTGAAAAAGTGTACCGGATAATTGAGTTTAATGTTATCTGAGGGGAGGGGATGTGTGGGCTGAACCATGTATGTGATTGGTTATTTTATGCCTCCCCCTGGGTGTGGCCTGTATGTGGATTAGTGTAATAAAAGCCAGGCTGGATGAGCCAGTCCAGAGTTCCTGTTTTACCCTCAAAGTGATGTGTCGTCTCATTATTGGGGGAAGGATTTATTGTATGCTGTTCCAGTTTGACTGCTAGGAGTGGAAACCTATTTGCATGGTTTGTCCTATTCGGCTGTATACAGCATTCATATGCTTGGGAGAATTTAAAAAGGTTTCTTGGATTCGGTGATTGTGGTGTCTGCCAGAGTGCCTGGAGTCCTAAGGAAGCACTAGGAGCATCCATTAACGGAGGTGCCCGGTCGGGGTGCCAGGTGATCCGTTACATTTATATAGCGCCAACCAATTCTGCAGCGATTTTTAGTGGGTGAAGGAACAGACATGTAGTTGTCAGCAGACAATTTGGACCTACAGGAACAGAGGTGTTGAGGGCCCTGCTCAATGAGCTTACATGCTAGAGGGAGTGGGGTAAAGGGACACAAAAGGTGAGGATAGTGTGAAGAAAATAGCATGCCATTTGGGACTTTTCATGTTTTATTGGTTTGGTAGCTGTAACTACTGAACACCGACCACCCCCCCACCCCCCTGGCTCATTATCTTCAAAGGAAAACCGTTAATTAAGCGCTCTCCCTGAGTGGCCGCCGTTCGTATAGCCGAACGCCACGTGAGAGAAAATGGTGGCCATCTTGTTTGCATGAAAGGAGGCAGCAGGACTTGGTCGTCGAATGTCTGGAACTAAAAATTGGACACTCTACTTCCTGAACACCGGTCAAACTATACAAACGCCTGCTTCCTTTACCTGAACAGCTAGGAGAGTGCTGTTCAGTAGTTTGGTTACCACAAACAATGGGAACAATCGCTACTATGCGCCAGGGGGATCCATTTGTGTATTATTTAGTTTTTGTGACTTTTCAAAATAGACCGACCACACAGCCTAAACTCATGGAACGGTTTCTAGGCAGGAGCCTTGTGTGTAGTCGGTACAAATGGGACTTCCATAAAATTTGAAAACGCCTGAACTTATCTGGGTGATTTTTGGATATGTTGGTCACCCACATCAGGGCCATCAGGGGATAGGACATTTATGGGGAAGTTATGTGTTTTAGGGTACTTTCTAAAATTTTGGGTGACCAAAAAAAAAATCAGTTAGCTCATAGGCAGAGAGGAGGGAATTGTCTGTTTGTATTGGGAATGTCACACTTTGTCACTGTTTTGCCATTGGTTGTAAACTTTTGTCCCTGTTCCCCACAAGGTCCATGTGGGAGTGACACCTGCATGGGGACTTGCATAAAAGCCAGTGTGGCACCATTAAACTTCTTCGCTGTTGTACCCTTCATGAAGTCTAGGCTCATGTTTGGGTAATTGTCTACTTGCTGGGGAGAAATTACTTGGATGCTGCATTTGTCTGGAACCGTTCGAATCTACACCCGAACTGCAGCTATAATCACTCGGGCTCAGCAGGAGTAGGCAAACAGGGTATCTACTATACCAGCGTTCTTAACAGATAGTATTAGACTAATGACAGTTGCAAGAGAGGAATCAGTCGGGAGCTATTAACAGGTTAATTGATACGCTTTTATAAAGAAGTGGGTTTTTTAATGATTTTTTTTTTTTTTTTTTTAAAGGAGTGGAGACTGGGTGAGCATCTAACGGAGGGGGGGAAGTGAGTTCCACAGGAACGGTTATTAGTTAGAGTTTAATTCTGGAGTGCCGAAGGTTGACTATCCCCTACCATTTTTAACTTCCTGGTGAATTCCTGGATTGCCATGGTTTAGTGAATATCATTTCAGGTGTCCTGCCTCAGCAGAACAGTCTTACAATGAAGATCATGGCATGTCTCTGGGACCAAAAGGTGCGGGTATTATACCACAGTCTAAAACAATTTGTCAAAATACAGGGGGGGGGGGGGGAGGGGGGTTACTGCCAGAAGATATAAGTGTTTTCCAATCTATTTAGTCAGTGGGGTAAATTTCAGAAAAGTGACAGTTCCGCTTGAACAAGAGTAAAATGTTGTCGAGGAAGAATTGTTAACTTACATTTTGACAGTGTGGAAACATTAGGATCAATGAGCAGTTCCCATTTATTCTGCCGAGATCATTGCTAAAGTCACCAGAACAACCTTAGCCTTAAAAAGCAATTTTGGTGTAAGGATCATACTCCTGCAGTCTCACTGCCATTTAGGAGTTAAATTAATACTCTCAGGGGAGGTGAGAGTATTAAAAAAAAAAAAAAAAAAAAAAAAAAAAGGATTTAATTCCTAAATGGCAGAGAATTGAGAATTGAGCTATGGTAATGCAGGGACATGATCTATACAGCAAAACTGCTTCATTAAAGTTGTTTTGATGTACATGAAATTCAAGAAGTCAGTGGTTTTAAAGTTGTGGCTGAATAGTTTATACAAGTACATTATAACAGAGCCTTTTAAAATATTTTCTAAAAGTTAAAAACATGTCTTTAACATTACGATTTGAGATCACACACACACACACACACACACTATACTCACGACATTTCTAAAGACAAGTTATACTAGGATGTAGCCAGTTGGCAGGAAAGATCCAAACAGCGATATAATGGTTTTTCAAAAAGCAGAAAATAAAAAGCCTACAAGTTTACTCATATATCGTGTTCGTTGTTAAGTCTTACCTGTATTTTTATCAAAAGGGATTCCAAAGGTGAAACAGTGAGAGCAATAAAACTGGAAAGACTTGTCAGTGAAGCGAATGTAAAAGACAAACACATACAAAAACCACTCCTTAATTTTTATGTCACTTGTGTCTTTTTCTGAAGTTTTTTTTGTGCGAGGTATACAAAAACAGCACCAAGTGAGGTTATGCTGTCAAGAGTGGTTATATTGCTAAGAGCGGAGCTTACAATAAATGTATATAGAAAAATCAGTTGGACAGGTGAAAACACTTCCCACCCCCCTAAACGCACTTAGTCTACAATTTCCAAAACTAGGATTGGCTGACAGGTTTCAACCTTTTCCAGACCGCATCAGAAAGCCTGCTAAAGCATGACACACTCGTTTTAGAGGATGGAAAGTATGTTAACCATCTCTTGTCTTTGCCCCACACTAGAAAGTCATATAGTAACAGTCATATTGGAAAACAAATTGTAACAAAGTGCCTCTGCCATAAATTAAAGGGACACTATAGTCACCTGAACAACTTTAGCTTAATGAAGCAGTTTTGGTGTATAGAACATGCCCCTGCAGCCTCACTGCTCAATCCTCTGCCATTTAGGAGTTAAATCACTTTGTTTATGAACCCTAGTCACACCTCCCTGCATGTGATTTGCTCAACCTTCCATAAATACTTCCTGTAAAGAGAGCCCTTTTTAGGCTTTCTTTATTGCAAGTTCTGTTTAATTAAGATTGTCTTATCCCCTGCTATGTTAATAGCTTGCTAGACCCTGCAAGAGCCTCCTGTATGTGATTAAAGTTCAATTTAGAGATTGAGATACAATTATTTAACCCCTTAAGGACCGGCCTGTTTTTGCGATGTTTGTACGTTAAGGACCAGAGCAGTTTTAACACTTTTGTGGTGTTTGTGTTTAGCTGTAATTTTCCGCTCTCTCATTTACGGTTCCCATACAAGTTATATATTGTTTTTTTCACGACAAGAAGGGCTTTCTTTACATACCAGTATTTATATTATGTCATATATTGTATTTAAAAAAAATAATTAAAAAAAAAAAAAAACATGTTTTTGGACTTTTACTTGAAAAATCTTTTACTTATCTACAAAAGCTAATGAAAAAAACTGCTAAATAGATTCAAAATTTTGTCCCGAGTTTAAAAACCACCCAGTGTTTACATGCTTTATTGCTTTTTTTTGCAAGTTATAGGCCTATAAATACAAGTAGGAAATTGCCGTTTCAATATATATATATTTTAAATGTATCAATAGTAACATTGTTACACCGTTATCTGTCATAAATCCCCGAAACACACCTAACATGTACATATTTTTTAAAGTAGACAACCCAGGGTATTCAAAATGGGGTATGTCCAGTCTTTTTTAGTAGCCACCTAGTCACAAACACTGGCCAAAGTTAGCATTTATATTTGTTTGTGTGTTAAAAATGCAAAAAACGCTAACTTTGGCCGGTGTGTGAGACTAAGTGGCTACTAAAAAAGGCTGAACATACCCCATTTGCAATACCTAGGGTTGTCTTCTTTTGCAAATGGTATGCCATCATGGGGCTAATTCTCATTCCTTGGCTACCATACGCTCTCAAAGGCAACCTAACCAATCTGACAAATTTAAAAAAAAAAAAAAAAAAGTAAAATCAAGCCTTATATTTGACCCTGTAACTTTCACAAACACTATAAAACCTCTACATGTGGGGTACTGTTATACTCAGGAGACTTCGCTGAACACAAATATTAGTGTATCAGAACAGTAAAATATATCACAGCAATAATATCCTCAGTGAAAGAGCTGTTTGTGTGTGAAAAATGCAAAAAAAAGTCACTTTCACTGACAATATCATCGCTGTGATATGTTTTACTGTTTTGAAACACTAATATTTGTGTTCAGCGAAGTCTCCCGAGTAAAACAGTACCCCCATGTACAGGATTTAGGGTGTCATAGAAAGTTACAGGGTTAAACACAGTGCTAGCAAATTAAATTATCTGGACTTTTGGCCTGGGTTGGCAGGCAGGTCCCTCAAATTGCAATCATTAAAATTACTTAATTAGGTAAAAATATTACATAAATATGCACGTAGAATTTTAATATATATATACATATTTATGTATTTGACGTCTACGTGTATATTTATGAAATTATTTATGTAATTATGTATGTGGACATATGTATATTTTGTATTATTTTTATTTATTTATACATAGATATATATATCATTACATTCTAAGTGTATTTTGATATAAATATATATATATATATATCAATATCAAAATACTGTTAGAATAAAATGTAATATATATATAATTTTTTTATTTATTAAAAATTATTTTTATTTTTTGTTATTTATTTTTATTAACATATTATTTGTATTTTATAATAATATATATATATACCATATATAGTTATTATATATATTGTATATATTCGTGTGTAATTTAAATATAAGTATTTTTATATTAATATACGTATATATAAATATAAAAATACACTTCGTGTGACATTAGATATATTATATATATACATATATTATATATAGGTATATATAGATATAATACATGTATATATATCATATATACATACATATTTTTTTTACACACTGATTTCTTTTTTTTTACACTTTATTTTATGATTTTTTACTTGCAGGTAGACTGCCTGTCAGCACAGACAGTCCCCCTGCAGGCAGATACACAGACCCCTATTGCGGTCATGTGATCGAGTGATCACATGGCCGTGGGGTCCTGATCTGCCGAGGGGGGACTGCCCGGGCAGACAGGCAGTCCCCCTGGACCGGGAGGAGAGCTGATCGCCGCCGTGGGACCGACGGCGATCAGGTAAGTTGCCCAAAACCGTTATGACGGTTCAGGACCGTCAGCGGTCCAAACGCACGTTTTACCGCTGACGGTCCTGAACCGTCAGCGGTCCTTAAGGAGTTAAGGTAAATTACATCTGTTTGAAAGTGAAACCAGTTTTTTTCTTCATGCAGGCTCTGTCAATCATAGCCAGGGGAGGTGTGGCTAGGGCTGCATAAACAGAAACAAAGTGATTTAACTCCTAAATGACAGTGAATTGAGCAGTGAAATTGCAGGGGAATGATCTATAAACTAAAACTGCTTTATTTAGTTAAAGTAATTTAGGTGACTATAGTGTTCCTTTAACCTCTCTCTCAATCCGTAGGCCTGCTGCTTTTCAGGCATGTCCACCAATGGAGTTCTTTTTCTCAGAAATTTGCAGAAAATTAAAAAGGGACAATCCAAGCAAGATCAACATTTCATCTCATTGCATTGGTTAGTGTTTAACGCTGAATGGAGGGACAGCATTATAACTTCAAACTATTTTTAAGCAGTTTGACAATTAATTTGGGTCCCTGGTCTCCCACAAACTGCTCTCCACTGAAGGTATAGCTGAGGCAGAGATTACACACTTCCTTCTAGCTATACTGACTCATCCCAGCCTATTGCTGCTCAGGCTCATTAACTCAAACAGCACAGAGTGGATGCTGGGAATTCTAATTTAGCATTAAAAAAACAGTTTAACAATGCACGGTATTAGGAGACTCAAAACACTACACTGATCTTCCACAACATTAAAATCACCTGCCTAATATCCCATAGATCCCCATCATTCTGACAAAATAACTGATGCATCGAGGCATGGACTCCACAAGACCTCTGAAGGAGTCCTGTGGTATCTGGCACCAAGATGATCATTTAAATCCTGCAAGTTGTGAGGTGTGGCATCCATGAATCTAATTTGTTGTTCCAGCATATCCCACAGATGCTCAAATGCATGGAATTTGGAGGTCAATGCAACATCTTGAACTCTGTCTTGTTCCTCAAACTATTCTTGAACAATTTTGTATGGCCAGGTGCATTGTTAGATTTGAGATTGCATACACATACTATACTCATTTCTGGAGCCAATTTACACTAGGATGTAGCTAAAAAGAAGACCACTACCATCAGAGAACACCATTGTAATGAAAAGGTGCACCCACATGAACAAAGAGACATCCACATGAACGCAAGAACCAAGGTTTCCCCATCAGAACAACATTTTCTTCTTCCCTAAACTCTGGTTATGCCACTGTAACCACTTCAATAAGATGAAGCAGTTACAGTGCCTACATTGTTCCATTGATACTGTAACATATTGTAAAAGCAAGTATTGCCTGAAGGGTGCATTTTCTCCCAGCATCTTGTAATCATGCAAATTTCCAGTTAAGGTGCAGTGACATTTTGTCAACCTTGGAAACTTGTCTTATTAAACATGTAAATATTACTTAAAAAAAAACAAATTATAAATTTGTCCTTTTATAATGTTATTTCACCATCAGCCACTGTACACTGAGACTTGTCAGGAATTCAAAGTGAATCTCAAATTTATGGGCAACATAGCCAAAACTGGAAGCAAAGCAGATTTGGAAATGTATTTAGCTTCTTGAAGGAACACTAATGCAATTTTGGGCATAAAAACCCAAGGGCAAAAGTACAGAATATTTGTTAGAGTCCTAATCTCAACATCTGAGGAAAGGGATTTAGGGGTCATTATTTCAGATGACAAAGTTGGCAGACAATGTAATAAAGCAGCAGGAAATGCTAGCAGAATGCTTGGTTGTATAGGGAGAGGTATTAGCAGTAGAAAGAGGGAAATGCTCATGCCATTGAACAGAACGCTGGTGAGACCTCACTTGGAGTATTGTACTCAGTACTGGAGACCGTATCTTCAGAAGGATATTGATACTTTAGATAGAGCCAGAGAAGGGCTACTAAACTGGTTCATGGATTGCAGGATTTAAAAAAAAAAAAAACCACAAACACAACCCCTTACCAGGAATGGTTAAAGGAACTTAACATGTACAGCTTGGAGGAAAGACGAGACGGGGGGGGGGGGGGGGGAGGAGGGGATATGATAGAAACATTTAAATACATCAACACAGTAAAGGAGGAGACTATATTTAAAAGAATGAAAACTACTACAACAAGAGGACAGTCTTAAAAGGACACTATAGTCACCTGAACAACTTTAGTTTAATGAAGCAGTTTTGGTGTATAGAACATGCCCCTGCAGCCTCGCTGCTCAATCCTCTACCATTTAGGAGTTAAATCCCTTTGTTTATGAACCCTAGTCACACCTCCCTGCATGTGACTTGCACAGCCTTCCATAAACACTTCCTGTAAAGAGAGCCCTATTTAGGCTTTTATTGCAAGTTCTGTTCAATTAAGATTTTCTTATCCCCTGCTATGTTAATAGCTTGCTAGACCCTACAAGAGCCTCCTGTATGTGATTAAAGTTCAATTTAGAGATTGAGATACAATTATTTAAGGTAAATTACATCTGTTTGAAAGTGAAACCAGGTTTTTTTTTCATGCAGGCTCTGTCAATCATAGCCAGGGGAGGTGTGGCTAGGGCTGCATAAACAGAAACAAAGTGATTTAACTCCTAAATGACAGTGAATTGAGCAGTGAAATTGCAGGGGAATGATCTATACACTGAAACTGCTTTATTTAGCTAAAGTAATTTAGGTGACTATAGTGTTCCTTTAAACTAGAGGGACAAAGGTTTAAAAATAATATCAGGAAGTATTACTTTACTGAGAGGGTAGTGGATGCATGGAATAGCCTTCCAGCTGTTAGAGGTTAACGCAGTAAAGGAGTTTAAGCATAATACTATCCTAGATATAACAGACGAATTAAAGTATTTACAAATTTGAGCAGACTAAATTGGAATAAATGTTATCTGCTGTCACATTCTATGTTTCTGTTTGATAGATTTTGGGTTCATTAACCCCTTAAGGCAATTGTTCTGACCAAAACAAAACTAGAATTTGGGTTTTATGTCTGTTCAATAATAATTTGCTTATTTTATATTAAGTGCACCCACACATATATAAATTTCAGGCTTTCATTTCACATCAAATTGTTCTATATGGAACATAATTTAATATTAATAAACCTAAAGTGGGAGAAATTGTTATTTTACAAGTTCTGCATGGCATGTTAACTGTATGTCATAATATGGTTAGCTTTCTCTGCAATAAAACTTACATATTTGTATGCTGTGTCCGATGAAACCTGTACATAGTGTTATGGGCAAATGCAAATATTACAAGTTTTAGAATGAAATGTTGTATTTCTTAAACTGTGTACTTTGTCTTTAAGAGATATTGCAAATTGACAAGGTGTTAGAAATGGAACATGTTTTTCATAGATGTTTCTTTAAGCAATAACCTCAGTGCATAATATGTTTGCGCCATTTTGTCCCAGATTAATTACAACAACAATAATGCTTAACCCCTTTAGGACCGGACTGTTTTTGCGATGTTGTACATTTGCGACCAGGCATCTTTTTACAGTTTTGTGGTGTTTGTGTTTAGCTGTAATTTTCCGCTCTCTCATTTACTGTTCCCATACAAATTATATATTGTTTTTTTCAGGACAAAAGGGACTTTCTTTACATACCATTATTTATATAATCTCATGTAATTTAATTTTTAAAAAATGAAAAAATATGATGAAAAATTGAAAAAATACATGTTTTTTGACTTATGTGAAAAATCTTTTACTCATCTACAAAAGCGAATGAAAAAAACTGCTAAATAGATTCAAAATTTTGCCCTGAGTTTAAAAATACCCAGTGTTTACATGCTTTTTGCCATTTTTTTGCATGTTATAGGGCTATAAGTACAAGTAGGATATTGCGGTTTCAAAACATACATTTTTAAAATGTATCAATAGTGACATTGTAACACTATTATCTGTCATAAATCGCTGAATAACACCCCACATGTACATATATATTTTTTTTAATTCTTTATTTTTAGCGTGCATGAAAATACATTAAGTGGGCTTGTCATGCCCCAACAGATTTGACAAGCATACAGATTTGACAAGCATATATTTAACAGTTGGCTGGCATGCGTAATATTCTGCACAATTTTTATATAAACAAGTTGGTTCAGTGATCTGGCACAGTTTAGAAGTTAAGGTGAGCTGTAGTTCAACAGGTTGGTTTCTCGTTTTGTTTAAGTTAGCGAGTACATAGAGTATATCAGGAAAGCTTATTCAGAGGAGTGATAGAGATGAGAGATAAGGCATGTATAGGCATAGTGAAGATTAATCCATACATTAGAGGACATGTTAGGTAATCTAGTGGGTTGGTTAAGCCTGGCTTTTGTCAGTCTAAACAGGCAGTACATGTTTGCTGGCTATGCTAGGCTAGGGCTCAAGCTAGATTGTCAGTTGCTAGAGTACAGTGGTGACAAAATTAAAATATGCAATAACTATAATAACCAAACCAAATAAGTAATAACCAAAACAACGACCTCAGAAGAGAGGTTGCTAAGCATTTACAGTGCACATTTTTTTTTTTTTTTTTTTTAATATATGAATGCAAGAACAAGCATGGTTAGCAGTCCAGGTTAGGGATGCCTTCGTGGGGCGGCATAATGGGTGTCTCAGCCTATGCCTAGTACTGGTAAATCCTGGATATTGTCCCACTCTTTCTCACCATTGTCGTCCCTTGGTGTGCCGGTGCCGCTTCTGGGGTCGGGTCCAGCGTTATCTTTTGGGGTGTGGTGCCCCGCGGTCTGTGGTGTTGCCTCGTTTGTTGTGTATAACCGGTTCTTGCTACGCTGGAGGTCGCGATGTTGGGCAGGTGAGGTATCAGATTGCGTTTGCTGTGTAACCCCGGGCGTTATGGTTTGCAGGTGTAAGCGTGCGCCCATCCCGCCTGCCGCCATTTTCAATCTCTGGGCCCGTTGGTGCCTGTATTGTCGGACAGCCATTTTGGATGCGCTTGGTGTCTGCTGATAATAGCTGCGGCGTGCTGCAGGCCGTATCCACTTGGTTACCAGTGCCTCTGCTTGGCGATGGGTCGCTCCTCTGCTCACCAGGGTGTCTCTGAAGCTTGTGCATAGGCTATTGAATTTCTCCATTGCAGACCTGGGTGGCTGGACGGTCTGCGCTTTGTGTGAGTGCTGGGCGGCCATCTTGGCTTTGCCCCGCGGATCAGAAACACTAATCTGGCTTGTGGCTAGGTCTCCTACCTGGCCGTTGTGACTATTGAGGACCGGGATATCCCCCGCCGGTCCAGAGGGGGGGGGGTAGCTAGGAGGATGGTCGCTTAAGGGCTTTCGTGCCGAGGAGAGCGGCCGCCTCTCCCCGGCTTCAGCCGCAGTAGGCCGCATCTGCATCTCTGCGTTCCGAGCTTCGATGGGCTCCGGGGTGGCACCGTTGGGTTCCGGAGGGTATCCCCGACGTGGGTGATGTACCCTTAGTTAACTGTGTGCTGGGCAGCCACTGATTTTGCCCCGGTTTGTGCCCTCTCGGCGGGAGCTCGTGGCAGATGCGTCTGCACGGCTCGCAGGTCAGGCTCCGCCCCCGTACATATTTTTTTTAAAGTAGACAACCCAGGGTATTCAATATGGGGTATGTCCAGACTTTTTTAGTAGCCACTTAGTCGCAAACACTGGCCAAAGTTAGTGTTCATATTTGTTTGTGTGTAAAAAAAAGTAAAAAACTAAATTGAACGCTAATTTTGGCCAGTGTTTGTGACTAAGTGGCTACTAAAAAAGACTGGACATACCCCATTTGCAATACCTTGGGTTGTCTTCTTTCGCAAATGGTATGCCATCATGGGGGTAATTCTCATTCCTGGGCTACCATACGCTCTCAAAGGCAACGTAACCAACCTGGCCATTTTCAATGTAAAAATATTTGACCCATATATTTGACCCTGTAACTTTCAAAAACGCTATAAAACCTGTACATGGGGGGTACTGTTATACTCAGGAGACTTTGCTGAACACAAATATTAGTGTTTCAAAACTGGAAAATGTATCACAACAATTATATCATCAGTAAACGTGCTGTTTGTGTGTGAAAAATGCAAAAAAAGTCACTTTCACTGACAATATCATCGCTGTGATATGTTTTACTGTTTTGAATCACTAATATTTGTGTTCAGCAAAGTCTCCCGAGTAAAACAGTACCCCCCATGTACAGGTTTTAGGGTGTCGTAGAACGTTACAGGGTAAAATACAGTGATAGCAAATTAAATTCTCTGGACTTTCGGCCTGGGTTGGCAGGCAGGTCCCTTAAATTGCAATCAATAAAATAACGTAATTATGTAAAAAAATATTACATAAATACGCACGCAGAATTTAAATATATATGCATATTTATATATTTAAAGTCTACGTGTATATTTATATAATTATTTATGTAATTTTGTATATGGACATATGAATAGTTCATATTCTTTTTATTTATTTATATATACAATTTCATTCTAAGTGTATTTTGATATAAATATATATATATATTAATATCAAAATACAGTTAGAATAAAATTTCTTATAGATATAATTTTTTTTACATTTTTATTATTATTTTTACATGTTTCATTTAATTTAAATTACTTATTATTTGTATTTTATAATAATATATATACACACAATATATATAGTTATTATATATAGATTATATATATATATACACGTGTGTAATTTAATTATAAGTGTATTTTTATATTAATATATGTACATATTAATATAAAAATACACTTAGCATGACATTATATATATATATATATATATATATATATATATATATGATATATAGACATATTATATAGGTATAATATATGTCTATATATCATATATACACATATATAATAATATTTTTTTATTAACATTAACTTTATTTTATTTTTAGGATTTTACAGTTGCAGGGAGACTGCCTGTCAGCACAGACAGTCCCCCTGCAGGCAGACACATGGACACCTATTGTGACCATGTGGTCGCCCTGTTGGGAGATCACATGGCCACAGGGGTCCTAATCCGCCATGGGGAGACTGTCTGGGCTGCAGGCAGTCTCCCCACAACGGGAGCACCGCCGATCGCCGCCGGGGGAACGACAGCGATCGGGTAAGTACATTTTAAATTTAGGACGGTTCAGGAACGTCATCGGTCGGCAAGGGAAAAATGCCGATGACGGTCCTGAACCGTCTAGCGTCCTCAAGGGGATAAACAAGCTTCAAGGCTATGCTACGACTCTTTCAGTACACAATATACTGTGGTAACCCCAAGTTAATGGAACTTCCCCAAATCCGGGAATCTCCCACGACTGTGCACTTACGTCTTAGTATAAACAACAGATAAGCTATTCAGACTTTAAGATGCCATCTTGAACTAAGTCAGGAAAATTTCCATGACGTATGCACCCTTTAGTTATGGCCTTGTATGTTTGCCAAATTAGTGGAGGTCCTAAAATGAATTAAGTAAAAGAAGTGTTACTTTTTTTATATATGAACTACAGTGACCGTAAAATGACGACACCCAAGGTATAAATAGGTGTACTTTTAAATGTTAACACAGAGGAGAGACTTGGAGACAGACGCTGCTCCATCTTAAAATGACAGAGAGGCTGACATGATGACATGTTCAGAAGGGTATGTTAATCTATTAATGATATTTGCAAGCATTTAATTTCATCTTATAAACTCTGCTATAATGGATTTTATATGTATATATTTATATTTTTATATAATAAATATCTAAAAGACAAAACTATTGCTTCCAAGACAATCCTTATTTTATATTGTATTCTCAATTATCTATATATGTTAAATAGAGGATCTCTTACTAACTATATAAAATTATGGCCAAGATATCTGTATGGTTAGCCCTACTAAGTTCTATGCTTTAAGACATTATAGTGGTAAATAAGGGAACCGCCTGCGGTTACAATAGGAGGCATCATTGCACTCATTGTGTTTTTAACCCCTTAAAGACCAAACTTCTGGAATAAAAGGGAATCATGACATGTCACACATGCCATGTGTCCTTAAGGGGTTAAACGTTATAAAAAGGTCCAATAAAGATCGTTCCCTATTTAGTTTTTACACATTGAAATTTGCCAGATTAGTTTTGCTGGGCCTATGTTGATCTGAGGTCATACGGCAGCCCAGTAATGAAAGTTAACCCCATCACGGCATTCCACTTGTAAAAGTAGACAAGCCATGGTATTCAAAAAGGGGTATGTCCAGTCTTCTTTTAGCAGCCACTTAAACATCCTGGCCAAAGTTAGTGTTCATATTTGTTTTTTTTTTGCATCTTTCACAAAAATCACTGCCCTCTCAAGTCCTTTCTATACTCCCCACCATTACATAGTTGCTCAAAGGATGTCAGGGAAGACATTGCTGCCTCCCTCTTTACCGGACAATAGGAAAAGTACCAAATCTTGAGGTGGTGAATTTCACATTACGCAAAACCCGAGCCATCGGGGACGGGGTGCTAGTGAGTTTATACTTCGTTCTCATTCTGTCCCATATGTGGAGTGGGTTTAATATTGCTGGACAATACTGTCCTGTAAGACTTTTCAAGCCACATGTAGAATGATGTTAAATCAGAACTTATTAGACCCGGCTCTAAATGAACCCATCTGCGATTACCTGGGGCCGCATATCACATTACTATTTGGGATAATTGTGCAGAAAAGTAATATAGAATTAAGTTATGAAATCCCAACCCTCCATGCTTCTGGGTCAATACAGTAAATGACTGGCCAGACAGTGACACTTATCCTGCAAAATAAATGCATCTATCACTTTCTGTAACCAGTAAGTGTGCCTACTTACCGTATATACTCAAGTATTAGCCGAGTTTTTCAGCACATTTTTTGTGCTGAAAAACCCCAACTCGGCTTATACTCGAGTCACTGTCTGTATTATGGCAATTTACATTGCCATAATACAGACAGGGGGCTGGCAGGAAGCACTTACCTCTCCTGCAGCTCCTGTCAGCTCCCCTGTCAGCTCACACTGTAAGTCTCGCGAGAGCCGCGGGGTCATAGTGCGGCTCTCGCGAGACTTACAGTGTGAGCTGACAGGGGTGCTGAACGGACCGCAGCGGAGGAGGATAGAGCTGACAGGAGCTGCAGGAGAGGCAAGAGCTCTGCCAGCCCCCTCCTACACAGTGCCTATCCACTGGACCACCAGGGAGTGAGAGCCCCCCTCCCTGCCATGTATCAAGCACGTAGGGGGGACGAAAACATTTTTTTTTATAATAAAATAAAAAATAAAATAAAAAAAATAAAATAAAAAAAATAAAAAAATTGCCCACCCCCCACCAAGGCTCTGCAACACACACACACACACTGCACTCATACACACACTGCAAATAAATATTCAATATAATTTTTTTAGGATCTAATTTTATTTAGAAATTTACCAGTAGCTGCTGCATTTCCCACCCTAGTCTTATACTCAAGTCTTCCCAGTTTTTTGGGGTAAAAGTAGGGGCCTTGGCTTATATTCGGGTCGGCTTATACTCTAGTATATACGGTAATTGCAGACAGTCAGAAAACTATAAACAGGTAGATGTTTTCTAATGTAGAGTGTTCGTAGCTCAAATCTTTCAGTACTTTTTTCCCCTCAAACTAACAAACACCTAGCGCCTAACTGTTTTAGCCGACTACTAGATTCAAAACAAATTTCTCAGGTCCCGATTTAAGGTCTCCAAAAGGGAACTTTCAGAATACTACAAACACTATTAAAAAAATAAAATAGAAAATACAGCTATGATTACAAAAATGCACAATTCAGGACTACAATCAGGAAAATGTGGATTGCATTCTTTACCAAATACAGCCCTGTAGTATGCTACATTTAGTTAACCAGGTAATCCAAGCTAAACTTGGCAGATTATAGTACATCTGGTCAATAAAGGGGTGACACAAGAGTTCATTCACTATTAATCGGATTGTAGCATATTAAGATTTTCAAGAGACAATAGGCACCCGACCCCATCGAAATTGGGTGCAAGGTCGCGGTCCCCTTAACCCTGCAGCTGCAAATATTGCAGTTTTAGAGGATTAAGACTGCCTCTAGTGGTGGGCTACCAGACAAGCACTAGAGGCTCTACCTGCATTATTGCTGTATAAGCAATTTTCAACAAAATTCATTGTTTTATGCAAAATGAACAGGACACATGGTCACACATTTAGATTGGAAAAGGAAAAGACAAGAGATTTAGTCTAAGGCAAGGCAATTTTTTTTTTTTTACAGTAAAAACAATAAGGATGTAGAATTCTCTGCCTGAAGAGGTTGTTTTATCAGAATCTGAACAGATGTTTAAACATCAATTGGATGAATACTGGCAAACACATAATCAGGGATATCATTTTTAAATTGTTGATCCTAGGAGACATCTGACTGCCATTATGGGATCAAGAAAGATTTTCTTCCTAGGTTGTAGCAAAATGGAAAGTGCTTCAAACTGGGTTTTTGCCTTCTTTTGGATCGACAGCAAATGCAACTATTTAAGCTATGCAACTATTTAAGATGCATTTCTTAAAGTGACAGAGCGAAGAACTAGTGGATATATATATATATATATATATATATACACACATACATACACACACACACACACACACACACACATACATAGATACACACAAATTCTGCACACGCTATGAACATGCAAAATTACAGATTTGGCCTTATTAAAGAGAAGTTAAAACTAAGGGTATCAGAGCTACTATATTTTCCTGGACTTACATCACATTTTCACGCTGATGGGTACTTGTTAAAACAGGTATATACTAATCATTTACTGCAACAAATGAAATCGATTGAGTCAGAATTCAGGGCAGCCACCAAGACCCTCTAAGGATCACAAATTTAACGAAAACGTGGTGGATCCGACAATTACAGTCAGAACCCACCCAGAGTCATTGGACAAAACTAAAACAGAGCAACCTTTTTTTTTTTTTTTTTTTTTTTTTTTTTAAATATAATTACAAATTCAGTTGAAAGAAAAGTAAAATTCAGAAAACAGTCTAAAAAGTATCTTTAGAACACGGCAAACACGACAATACTTTTACTACACTACTACAAAATCAATATGGCACCAAGGTAATCGATGCTGAAAGAATGTATTAAAAAACTTACCGTGTTGGTTGCATTAAGAGTAGCATGTGGCAGTCTGTGTAAAAGAGACATGCAGGTGGTAGTAGTTGCCATTCACCACTTTCTTAAGAACAACTGCTTTGCTCGAGAATGGTAGTGGGACAAACCCCTCTGCTTCAAGGGTTCTTGATTCCAAGGAAGAGTCTTTCAAATTACAAGTCTTTAAAACCCAGTCTTACAGTGGGTGTTCAGAATAAAAATTTACCCCAGGAAAAAAAGCCAATGAGTAGCTAACATGTCTCATAATCTTCCCAAGAAGGCAAACAACAGGCAAGTGTGTGTGGCTGTAAAACCCTGTGAGAGGTCTCTATATAAAAAACATCATGGTGTGGAATGAGCAATTGACCCTACCCCCTTGCAGGTAGGAGTGGGGAAACTATTTTGTTAAGGGCAAGCATACTAATACACCCTGTTTTATATACATCTGTCCAATGCTGCCCTACCCTGAAAATGTGAGTTGTTTGCTATCAATTAATATAATTATAAACTGTGATATTCAAAAATAAATATATAAATGTAACTTGCTTTAAAAAGTGAACTCACTAAAAGTACATGGGGCACGTGTGAGCCTGGATTGAGTTAATGGAGTCACTAATAACAGAGTTACTCACAAAAGTCAATCAATTAAAATGTTCAGGCCACACAAGCCAAACTGGATTCATATCTGACTTGGAGAATGTTTCTAATTCATCTATTTTGACCTTAAATTTGAAATTCACTTCCTCACAATTCACACATTACGGGGTCATTTGCTAAAGTGAGACTTAAAGGAGAAATTCAAATTTAGGTTAAAATAAGCAAATTGGCATGCTCTCAGTTTGGCTACTCGGGCCTTAAATTTGAGATTGACCTTGAGTTCACTTTGAATGATCAATTTAGTGAACAACCCATTTTATCACAGACAAATATTTCTTTGCACTGATTGCAGGATGCAAAACCTGCTGCCCTTTAACCCCTTAAGGACACATGACATGTGTGACATGTCATGATTACCTTTTATTCCAGAAGTTTGGTCCTCAAGGGGTTTATATGTAGCATGTAAATGCAGGAAAAAAATCATCTCTTAGCGAATCTAGACAACTCCTCTTAATGATTAATGACACAATTTCCTTCCTATTCCATATAGATTCCACATGCTGTGGGTCAGCACTTTTCATGTATCACATCATATACAATAATGAAACGGGAAAGTAAATAGGAAAGGTAGTTACTAAACTGAACTGTGTGGAACTGAAATGTGAATTGCAAGATAGAGGCTAAATATGCAAAGCTGTGATGTGACTATAGCTAAGTTGGAAAATTATTCCATGTCAACAATGTTACCATTTCAATGTCAGTAATTTGCAATATGGAGTTTTACCAATTGGCCCCATAGTGTATCTTCTACATGAATTAAGCACTATACAAAAACTACAGTATAATTCACATGGGGCAATCAACTATTCAATGGAAGAGGAAGGAGCTGCCTTGATTAGTTGATATCTGCCATGCATCAATTAAATGATACATATTATAGAAGAATGCTTTTTACACATAGCCTCTCTATGTGAAAATGTAAAGTGTCCAGGAAATCATGGCACATCTGACAACTCAGCTGGAAAATGTATATATCATTGAAATAAATTCTGACATTCATAATTTCTCTTTATATTGGGGGATGGAAGCTTTTTCACTCCCCTTCCATTATATTTGGGCAGGGTGTGAGAAGCATGAGCTAATTAAATTGTTAGTTAAAGGAGAAAGCTTTTCATCCTGTATTAGATAGACAGATAAGAGGTAATTCACCAAATGTAATCAATGAAAATTTCTGTATTTCAACTGGATTTGTAATTCTAAGACATTTTTTGGAACATTTTCTAAAAGCAAAACAAAGTAATTTCATCTGAATGAGCACCATTTGGTAAGAATTTTGTGCTTTAAATCAGTGTTTCTCAACCTTTGACGGAGTAAAAAAATCCTAAGTACCCCTGCCTCCAGAGAGTAGATATTGATTTCAATTCCTGATGAAAACGTGTAGACACTGATATTTAAGTTAATGCCATACTGGACAACAAGCCTGATTAAAAATAGTAAAGCCTATTTTTAAAATAAATATGATGTAATGTGAATATTGTGTATGTAAGGAGGAGTGTAAGAACTATTAATCTGAAGGAAAATGTAATACACACATAATAGTTACACACAGAGGACATGGACACACATGGACACACATGGACACACATACACACACATACAAGCTCAGAATTAACATAGCCCTTTAAATCTATGCAGATACTGCGGCTGAGCACAATCACACTAAGCCACTGCATTTAAAAGGATTACATGAGCTATGTGTAGCACTCAATGTAAACACTGCACTTAGCTCATCTACCAGTCTGGGACCACTAAGTGTGGCTCCAATTTAAAGAAGGTATACTCAGGTATCCAATGATACCTGGGGATCCTTGGTACCAATAGGAAATCAACCCTGCTGGTACTTTTAAAGGGAGACTATTGACACCCAGACCAGTGTCCCTGCTCCCCCTTGGTCCTGCAATTTAAAACAATGAAAATGCAGAGAGAAACTGCAATGATTACTTTGCTGGACTAAAACAGTCACTAGAGTGACTGTTGAAATTTGGAAGAAAATGGAAGCCAAAGAACAGGGAATACACACTTTCTGGGGATAACCCAGGTAACTAGGGAAGTAGTAGTGAAAAAAAAAGTTTATAGAATTTTAAAACATAACATTTATTGTTTTACTAGGTCGACAGAATAAAATAAGTTATATTTATTAGTAATGGTGCTTAAGTGCTCAAAGTGATGATTAAAAAACTGGATCTATATTTGATAAATGAGTTAGCCTGCCTCGTTTCTAGGTGCCATTAGAATTGTTTAATTTTTTTGCAAAATTTGCAGTTGCAAAAAATGTATCAATGTACAGCTAGTAATGTTTCCTAGGTGAGATGCCACAATTGTTATTGTTAGTAGTGTATAATTATGCCTTTGTTTGCAAGTGATGTATCAATATGTAATTGATACTATTTGTTAGATCCAGTAAACATAGTTGTTGTAAATCATAACATGTAATTATGCCTAGGTTGTTGCATGATACATTTCGATCTGTGCTCGTTTAGTGAGGTCTGCTGCCTCTTAGTCTTATACACCCTGGTTTTAATAAATTAAACAGCTTGTTATCACATTAGCAAGTGTACAGAGTGGAATCGAAGATTCAAGCAGAAAAAAATAATTCATTCAAAGATTAGCCTGAAATATCTTGCATCTAGTAATCATAGTATCATTCCTTAGCAAAAAGTGGTATGCTGAGATTAAATGGTGCTTTATCTATGTCTTTAACCCCTTAAGGACCAAACTTCTGGAATAAAAGGGAATCATGACATGGCACACATGTCATGTGTCCTTAAGGGGTTAAAGGCACCGGCCACACATATGTATGTGCAGATAGGATTCTAGATGCTGTTGATTTCATTAAACGATGCTGGACGTCCTCACACTCTGCATGAGGATATTCAGCGTCAGTGAAAACCCCATAGGAAAGCATTAATGTAATGCTTTCCTATGGGGAGGCCCTAATATGCATTAGGTCCCCCTGTCAGATGGTGTCGGAGGAGGGGGCGCACAAACCCAGCACCGTTCGGGTAACTGAGTAAAGGTTTTTTGAGCCCTTTATCTGTTACAGTAGAGGGGAGGCATGAGGGAGGAGGGGACCAGAGGGCACTATAATGTTCAGAATACAGATCTGAATACCTAACACTCTAATCCCTTTAATGCATGATGATCTATTCGGTCAACTGGTATTAAAGCCCTGCACTGCATGGTGGCATAGACTGTCATGTGATCATTAAGGGGATAATCTCTGCCCATTTCTGTAATTGAACATTGGGGATTATTTACTAAACTCAGAATTCTAGTGACTGAAATCTGAATGTCAAAACTGGGTCTCAAATAATCACGCTGTGAATTTAGCAGAATTATGCCAGATTTAGATTTCATTTGCTAAAATGTGGTACTTAGTGACTAATCTAAACAGTATTTGGAAACACAATGTGTAGGTGTCATGCTCTGAAAAGTAGTGTAAAGCTGAAAAACTGGACTAGTCCCCAGTGGAATGTGCCTGCTGATATCATTGGTTTCCATGGTGATTGCTCAATATTTAGAACTTTGCTCCACTCAGAATGTCATGCTTTGATAAATCTCCCCCAAAGTTCTGTTTCTTTTCCTCCAAAGCAATATAAGCCCTGGCTTTGCTGGGACGAACAATACTTGTGATGTCAATTGCTAAATCTTTAAAGGGGCACCTTAAGCACCATGATCAATCAGAGTTCTCTAGTGGGGCACACAGTGTGGCACCTCTAAAAAGATATAGTTAAAGAAGAAGTCCTTACTTCCTCTAACTTCTTTTAGCAGAATTCATTTTGTGAGTTTGTTGGCTGACACTGCTCAGTCACAGAATTATTTTCTGACAAAACTGATATTGGTAAAAGGGGAAGCTGAATTTATAATTTAGCGAACCCAGGTAAATGCCAAACGGGGCATGTAGTTGTATTGGTGCCTTTCGGGATCCAGCTAAGCTGTAAATCCATTTTTAAAAAAAATTACACTGGGAAAGTCCAGGGACTCTGGCACACGCAACTGCTTAATGTCAATTCTGTGCATAAAATACTTCTGTCATCAGCGTGCACTGCAATGGAGAGTGTCCACTCACTCCCTCCTCCCAATCCCATCCACAAATTTTCGAATCACTGCCCTCCCTCTACCGTTGCTGGTTCAGAGGGTGCACATGTGCCCTATACGGGTAAAATGGTCCTATCTAAGGCTTTCACTATGGATCAGCACACCTTCCGTGACGCTACACAGAGTGTGTCAAGCAATGCTTCGCCGAACGCTCGATTTAAGATACGTAAACTCCTTTTAAAAACTTACTTTGTGCTTTCGTTTTGGACTGATAGGTTAATGCCAATAGGGCGTTATACTATCATAAATGGAAAAAAAGGGTCGGAGAATCCCTTTAAGTTATACTGCTTGCTGTGTTCCTTTAACATTCATTTAACCCCTTAAGGACCAAACTTCTGGAATAAAAGGGAATCATGACATGTCACACATGTCATGTGTCCTTAAGGGGTTAAAGAAAATGGAACATCACGTGAAAAAAAGGTTAACACAAGTTACAGGTTATTTTTTTTTTCATTACTTTATTCAACGATACAATAGCCAATAGTGACAGTTCCTCTTTAAAATCCCATTTTGCATAGCACCTACAAATACATGGTTTTCCATGGTATTTATTTATTATGCAATGAACTTTAATCCATTTAAATCCTGATGACAAGTTCTGACCAAACTGGTGGTGATGTTGTGGAAATATAATTTATAATTCGGCATTTTTTTCCTCCAATTTAGCTATTTTAGTCTACAATTTAAATTAGGGTTTTCATTTCAACCCCAGTCCAAAATATAATGTATAAAACCTCATGGGACAATATTCCAGGACACTAGTTGTGGTTATTATTACTATGACCTACAGGACCATCAGTAGTAGAATGCCCAGGAATGATCAGCGCAGGAGGACAATAAAATCAAACTACATTTCCATGCATGCTTTGCGCTAAAATCATTCGCGCCGCTGATTGGTTGATTCGGGGTAAAGGCGGAAGTGGTTTGAGGCTGGAGGAGAGATGAGCAGGTTGGGTGCAGTGCAGCAGAAGATCCCCTGCATCTTCACTACCCAGGTGAAGAACGAGCCCTCCTCCAAGCGGGAGCATCAGGTACATGCTCTGATAGAGGCAGCATGGAGAATAGCATCCTTTATACTGCCTGCTTCAGCATATAAACAAAACACTCCACTAAAAGCCATAGGTTCTGTGTTAGAACTACAACTCCCAGCATGCCTTGCCATCCCCAAGGCTGTAAAATCATCCTGGGAGTTGTAGTTTTGCAACAACTGTCACACTTCTCTGCCTTTTCAGTGTATGTGAATATGAGAGATTGACTAATGTCAAATCCCCACCAGCTGTTACAGAAATACAAATCCATAATGCTATGTCAAATTGCAGAGTGGCACAGCATTGTGGGAGTTATTGTCCAATAATATATACATATATATATATATATATATATATATTTAATTTTTTTGCCCATTACTTGGTTTATATAGTGTATAGATAAGCTTTGAAATTCAGTTAAAGCAAAAAAAATAAAAACAAGGTGTGCCAAAATATTAGCCATTCTTGATCTTAGAAGGTTACAAGATTTGTAGCGCATTGTTGCATTTATGTATACAATACACAACTACAAATACATAAAACTGAAAAATGTACATTAGAAGTTTAAATGAGAAATTACGCGTACAGGGATGGATTTACTCACAGGGTATTCTCCAAAAGTTAGTATCATATTTTAGTCTTAATGGGCTCAGCCTGTTTACTCTTTTAAGAAGTTGTGCAAAGGCCAGTTTTGTAAGCACACTGTTAACAGCAGTCACAAAATGTATAAATAGTAAGCCATCACAAAGAGCTTAGATTGAAACATTGACAGTTATGAATATCTTGCATTAATTTTTTTCCAGGCCTTTAGGGTATGTTTTTTTTTTATAAAAAAAACAAAACTGTTTTTATATAGACTTATAGATCTAATTCTTTCTCCATTATAATTTTGTCTAGTGATGTACCGAACGGTTCGCTGGCGAATAGTTCCTGGCGAACATAGCATGTTCGCCACTGTGAGCGAACACATGCGATGTTCGGTCCGCCCTCTATTCTTTATCATTGAGTAAACTTTGACCCTGTACCTCACAGTCAGCAGACACATTCCAGCCAATCAGCAGCACACCCTCCCTAGCAGACCCTCCCACCTACTGGACAGCATCCATTTTAGATTAATTCGGAAGCGGCAACCATTTTATTTTATTTTTTCAATTTATTATTATTTTTTTTTTCAGTGCATATAAAAGTTACAAGCAGATACTCCCCCCCAGACACTCTGTATTACTGCAGATACACTCCCCCCCCCAGACACTCTGTATTACTGCAGATACACTCCCCCCCCCAGACACTCTGTATTACTGCAGATACACTCCCCCCAGACACTCTGTATTACTGCAGATACACTCCCCCCCAGACACTCTGTATTACTGCAGATACACTCCCCCCCAGACACTCTGTATTACTGCAGATACACTCCCCCCAGACACTCTGTATTACTGCAGATACACCCCCCCAGACACTCTGTATTACTGCAGATACACCCCCCCCAGACACTCTGTATTACTGCAGATACACCCCCCCCAGACACTCTGTATTACTGCAGATACACTCCCCCCAGACACTCTGTATTACTGCAGATACACTTCCCCCCAGACACTCTGTATTACTGCAGATACACTCCCCCCAGACACTCTGTATTACTGCAGATACTCCCCCCAGACACTCTGTATTACTGCAGATACTCCCCCCCAGACACTCTGTATTACTGCAGATACTCCCCCCCAGACACTCTGTATTACTGCATATACTCCCCCCCAGACACTCTGTGTTACTGCAGATACTCCCCCCCCCCCAGACACTCTGTGTTACTGCAGATACTCACCCCCAGACACTCTGTGTTACTGCAGATACTCACCCCCAGACACTCTGTGTTACTGCAGATACTCCCCCCCCAGACACTCTGTATTACTGCAGATACTCCCCCCCCCCAGACACTCTGTATTACTGCAGATACTCCCCCCCCCCCAGGCACTCTGTATTACTGCAGATACTCCCCCCCCCCAGGCACTCTGTATTACTGCAGATACTCCCCCCAGGCACTCTGTATTACTGCAGATACTCCCCCCCCAGGCACTCTGTATTACTGCAGATACTCCCCCCCCAGGCACTCTGTATTACTGCAGATACTCCCCCCCAGGCACTCTGTATTACTGCAGATACTCCCCCCCAGGCACTCTGTATTACTGCAGATACTCCCCCCCAGGCACTCTGTATTACTGCAGATACTCCCCCCCAGGCACTCTGTATTACTGCAGATACTCCCCCCCCAGGCACTCTGTATTACTGCAGATACTCCCCCCCAGGCACTCTGTATTACTGCAGATACTCCCCCCCCAGGCACTCTGTATTACTGCAGATACTCCCCCCCCCCCAGGCACTCTGTATTACTGCAGATACTCCCCCCCCCAGGCACTCTGTATTACTGCAGATACTCCCCCCCCCCAGGCACTCTGTATTACTGCAGATACTCCCCCCCCCCAGGCACTCTGTATTACTGCAGATACTCCCCCCCAGGCACTCTGTATTACTGCAGATACTCCCTCCAGACACTCTGTATTACTGCAGATACTCCCTCCAGACACTCTGTATTACTGCAGATACTCCCTCCAGACACTGTGTTCTTTGGAATTTTCCCACGCTGTGTAAAATGACAAAGAGCACTCTGATTGGCTTAAACCAGCCAATCAGAGTGTTCTTAGCCTAATTGCAGGGCGTGGCAAGGCTTTATAAGCCTTCCCCCGCCCTGCAGAGCTCAGTTGGGGTGGGTGACTAGAGGCTTGGGGACCCCTAGTCACCTTTGATTGGGGGGGGGGGATTTTTATTTAGGGCCCCCACCCACCACTCAGGGGTGGGGGCTGGAGGGGGACAGTAGGTCCCACCGTTATTGTTTTTTTAGGGCCCCCACCCACCGCTCAGGGGTGGGGTCCAGGGGGGGAGGACAGTAGGTCCCCCCCCTCATTATTTTTATGGCCCCCACCCAACGTGCAGGGGTGGGGGCTGGGGGGGAGGACAGTAGGTCCCCCCCTCATTATTTTTATGGCCCCCACCCAACGTGCAGGGGTGGGGGCTGGGGGGGAGGACAGTAGGTCCCCCCCCTCATTATTTGTATGGCCCCCACCCACCGCGGAGGGGTGGGGGCAGGGGGAGGACAGTAGGTCCTCCCCCCATTGTGATTTATGGCCCCCCACCCACTGCGCAGGGGTGGGGGCCAGGGGGGAGGACAGTAGGTCCCCCCCTCATTATTTTTATGGCCCCCACCCACTGCGTGGGGGTGGGGGCGGGGGGAGGACAGTGGGAACCCCCTCATTGTGATTTATGGCCCCCACCCACCACGCAGGGGTGGGGGCCGGGAGGGAGGACAGTAGGCCCCCCTCCCCATTATTTTTATGGCCCCCACACACCGCACAGAGGTGGGGGCAGGGGGAGGACAGTAGGACCCCCCTTCATTATTTTTATGGCCCCCACCCACCACGCAGGGGTGGGGGTGGGGGTAGGGGGAGGACATTAGGTCCTCCCCCCAGTGTGTATCAGGGTCCCTAAGGACAGGTGTCAATCCATATCTGCCAAGTGACCCTATGTAGGGGGAACAGTCCCTATTCTGCTCTGTGTCAGTGTGTATCAGGGATCCTTAGGATAGGTGTCAATCCATATCTGCCAAGTGACCCTATGTAGGGGGAACAGTCCCTATTCTGCTCTGTGTCAGTGTGTATCAGGGTCTCTGAGGACAGGTGTCCATCCATATGTCAAGGTGTCAATATGTCATATGTCAGGTGTCAATCCATATCCATTGTGATTTAGGAATGTTAGGTGATTTATGCCCTTTATGGATTAAAACCAGACTCTGTGTAATTTTCCATGGGAGTTTTGCCATGGATCCCCCTCCGGCATGCCACAGTCCAGGTGTTAGTCCCCTTGAAACAACTTTTCCATCACTATTGTGGCCAGAAAGAGTCCCTGTGGGTTTTAAAATTCGCCTGCCCATTGAAGTCTATGGCGGTTCGCCCGGTTCGCCGGTTCGCGAACGTTTGTGGAAGTTCTCGTCCGCCGTTCGCGAACCGAAAATTTTGTGTTCGCGACATCACTAATTTTGTCCTCCGTTCATACAGCGCAGCCCTCACCCTAGCTAAACAGTCCTACTTTTCCTCTCTCATTAGTTCATGCTCCCGCAATCCTAGACATCTCATATCTGTCTCCCCTTGTCTTGTGTCTTCCTTAACACACATCTTCAACTGCTCTCTTTCTTCTGGTGGGGTCCCATCTCCCCTTAAACATGCTACTGTTTTACTTGTCCTCAAAAAGCCATCTCTTGACCCAACTTCCCCCTCCAAATATCATCCCATATCCCTGCTCCCTTTTTCCTCAAAGCTTTTGGAAAGACTTGTCTTTACCCGTCTGACTTGCTTTCTCAATTCCAACTCTCTCCTTGACCCACTTCAGTCTGGATTCCGCCCCCTCCACTCCACAAAGACTGCTCTGTTTTGAGTTGCCTTTCTTCTATCTCTGACTGGATGTCATCCCGCTTTCTGAAACTCAATCTCTCTAAAACTGAGTTTCTTATTTTTCCTACTCGTAACACTGATCCTCCTCATTCACTCTCCCTGCAGGTTAATGGTACCTGCCTCACTTCATCCTTTCAAGCTTGCAGTCTTGGTGTAATTTGGGATCCTGGCCTCACCTTTGCACCTCATGTCCAGTCTTGTGCTTCTTAAGCAAGATGCTGCCAAGAAGCTTGTTCATGCTCTATTAATCTCTTGCATTGATTAACTGCAATTCTCTCCTAATTGGTCTCCCCAGAAGCCGAAATGCCCCCCTACTATCTGTGATGAATGCTGCTGCCAGGCTGATCTTTCTCTCCTGTCGCTCCTCTCACACCTCATCCCTTTGTCGATCCTTACACTGGCTTCCTGTACCCTACAGGTGTCAATTTAAAATAATAACCCATGCCTATAAAGCTCTAACCAACTCCAGCCCTTTTTACATTTCTTCACTGATTCATAGTATGCCCCCTATCGGTCTCTCCTCACTACTAGTAACCTTCTCCTGCTCGCACCCTTACTGTAAATTCACGCCTGCAAGACTTCTCACGGCGACTCCTTTCCTTTGGAACAGCCTGCCTCCCCGTGTCAGACTCTCCCCTAGTCTTCAATCCTTTTAAGAAGTCTCTCAAAACCCATCTTTTTAGGAATGCTTAGGGCCTCCAAGAGTAACTTCTATCTCTTAATCCTTCCTCTTGCTCTCTCCTAAAGTGCCACACTCCACATTCACCTCCAGTTCTGCTACTTTCCTACCACATCTATTTGCTGTCTCCCTCAATACCCTTACTATTGTGTATTTATACCCCACCTCCTCTAGATTGTAAGCTTGTTTGAGCAGGGTTCTTAACTATCTGTTGTTCCTGTTACACTTTGTTATTGTCTCATTTGGTAAATTCCCGGAATAAGCTGGCACTATATAAGTACTAATAATATATTGCACCTGTGTGCTAGACACCATTAATTCTGTAGAAAGCGGAGTGATTTCATACTATAATTTTATTTTAATGTATTTATTTACTGTAGGCATTCAAAGTTGTAGCCACAGAAACTCTTAGTGCTGCGGCCCAAGATTCTGATGTTTATAGTGCAGTGCCCACTGAGAAGGTGGATGGGACATGCTGCTATGTTACAAAACACAAAGGTAATGAATGACTAATACTCCACTGTGTGGTTCTGTTACATATATACAATTAAATACTATTCCTACTATATTCACGTATGTACTTTCTCCATGTGGGAGCACCCAATCCTTATGTACTTAATGCAGTATTACGTGTCAATGCATATTTCAGTCCGTAGCTTCCGTTTATCCATTTTCATCTTTTTAGACATATTGAGATCTGTGTCTTGCTATGAATTTTGTTTATTGACAAGTAGTAGTTGGTTTTTGTTAGTGTCAAGTAGATTTTTGTTAGGGATACACCTAAATTTCAGTTGCCAACATTTTTGGCCGAAAATGGGCCTATCCCATTTCAGCCGAAAATAGGGCAGATTGACTTGTCGGGTCCTCGGTCTATGAGGCCCCTCCTGTCTGCCCGGAGAGAGAGCCAGTACAGTCTGCAGTTCCACACGGTGTGAGCTGCAGACTGTGCTGTATGTCGCGATCTCTGGCCAGTCAGAGCGTTGCTGCGGATTACCATGGCAACGCTCTGACTTCTGGATATCGCAAGATATCAGCACATTCTGCAGACTGTAGTGACAGCCCACTGGACCACCGGGGAATGAAACGTATTACGAACATCCTCCCTCAGTCACTGTCGCCCCTCTGTCACCAGTCACTCTGTCACCAGTCGCCTCCTCCCTCACTATGCCACCTGTCACCCCCTCACTCACTCTGCCACCCCCTCCCTCCCACGCTCTGCCACCTGTCACCCCCTCACTCTGCCATCCCTATCCCACCCCACGCTATGTGCCCTATACACCCTACATCCCTAGCCTACCCCACACTATGTGCCTAACACACTCTACATTTAGAACATTCATAAGGAACTGCACTCATTCCCATCAATCTGAGCCAGGGTGCTTAACTAAACCAGAACCAAGCACAAAGTTCCAATGGCAATGATGTAGGATACAAAAAAGGTTCCATGACTATTTAAAATCACCAAAATAATCATGGGGCTGCTTGCAATAACCCTTAATTTTTTTTTTTTTAAAACTAGCACTAAAGCTAATTAAGCAACTTAATAGAAGCAACACTTATATTGCCTTGCTGTCTGAATTCATTCACTCTTTTTTTTATAATTATGAAATGCAGTGGCTGTATAAATTCTCTTCTAGAAAACTGTGATACAGCATTTTTAGATAGTCTATTTATGATGACATTTCATACATCTGTCATTTTGTAGAAAACAAAGCAAAATCAAACAAATAAACACTAATAGTTATTTGTTAAAGAGATTTCAAGGTAAAAATAGCCAAACTGGAACATTCTGTGAGTCAGTGATGCTTCCGATTCGGCTACTCTGACCTCAATTGGAAATTTTACTTCAAATTCTCACTTTGGTGAATAGCCCTGAAAGTAACCTCTAAATTGTTCTGGACTTGTATTCGTGGCTCGATTATCACCTTAAAGGGTTGATCTAAGGACCATCACAGATTGCATAATTACAAAGTGTATGGTATACAGAACACTCTGCATCAACTATGAGCTCTGAGAGCCGGTTAGAACGGCAGAAATTTTAGAAATACAAAAAAAAACTGATGCAACTCTCAGCCAGCCAACCGGAACTGTCAGTCCACTCCGTTTCGGTTGCCTGATGTTTGTCCACATTGTGTGTTATTTGCACTCAGTTCGGGCTGATCTCTATCCTCCCTAAAGATAGAGCTGAGTTGTAGACCGCGGAGCACTCTAGACAGTTATGTGTAAACTGATGGCTGCTGAGATTTGGTGCTATCTGTTTAAATGGTCACTTATCCTATATTATGAGTAAAACGGCTCCTCGTGAATAAACTACTTATCCCATGATCACTGCTGTTTATTGGATAAGAATAGACCCCAATCGCCAGGATAATGCACCACCAATTGGAGTCTCTCTTTCACATGTGGAGTCTCCCTGTAGCTTCAGGAGGCTCTTGCAGGGTCTAGTAAGCTATTAACATAGCAGGGGATATGAAAATCTTAATTAAACAGAACTTGCAATAAAGAAAGCCTAAATAGGGCTCTCTTTACAGGAAGTGTTTATGGAAGGCTGTGCAAGTCACATGCAGGGAGGTGTGACTAGGGTTCATAAACAAAGGGATTTAACTCCTAAATGGCAGAGGATTGAGCAGTGATGCTGCAGGGGCATGTTCTATACACCAAAACTGCTTCATTAAGCTAAAGTTGTTCAGGTGACTATAGTGTCCCTTTAATAATATTCCTATTAAACCTGTTGTAATAAGTGAAGCTTTATAAATAACATTTTATTCATCCATCCAAAATACTGGCAGAGCTAGAGATACAATGTTATTTGTAGCTTCTATTTTTATCTTTCTCTTCTTGAGACAAATTACAATACAAATAGGAGCATTGGCCATTCAGTCTGACATCCGCATCCCACAATGCACAGCTTCACACACCATTTTGGTAATGCTATCTTCATTCTTTATATGTTAGCATCTCCCACACCCAATAGAGCAAATAAAAAGCTGCTGAATTTGTGGCCTGTTATTCTACACCATAATAGACATAAATCTAACAAATCGGTCCATCAATATTAAAAAGCTGTATTCCTGGCACCATAGCTCCTTCTGCCTCCCCCCTTTTTTTTCACCCACTCCCCAACCTTCACCCAGGTGAACTTTTTCCAGCGCCAATCTTCCTTGGTGCTGGGTCCTGGATCTCTCCCCCCCCCCCCCCCCCCCCCCAACGGCTTCTGATGAGCGGGTGCTAATGCACAGCAAATGCCACGCGCGCATTAGACCCTCCCCATAGGAAAGCATTGAATCAATACTGTCTGGTAGATTAACATGCTTAACATTGCAGCACAGGTGCAAAAGGGACACAGCACCCAGACCACTTAAATGAGCGAAGTGGTCTGGGTGCCTACAGTGTCCCTTTAAAGTCTTACTTCAGGTCTGTGAAATTCAGCAGAAAGAAATGCATGAAAAACACGAATATCCGTTCACAAAATTGGGTATGGGAGATGTTATTACATATTTTCCTACTACTGAGATCATGACCATCGCATTCCCAAAATAATGTGTGAAGCTGTGAGGTGGGATGCTGAAGTCAATCTAAATAGCCAATGCTTGTCGGAAGTAGTGAAACATAAAAAATAGATGCTTCAAATAACATTGTATCTTTAGCTCTGCCTGTATTTTGGATGGATGAGTAACATTTATTTATTAAGTTTCACTTACTAATCCTGGCACAAACATTAAATAAGAAATTGAGCTAGGATTCTAACTCTACATCAGCATGTCAAGGCTGTCCCAAGAATTGGAGACCCACAATGCTGCCCCTTAGTTAAAGGAATCTAAAGAATGGGATTTGGCCTCACTCATGACAGATCTATCTGTAGTTTAGCCTTGTTGTTATCAGTGAAACCTGTGATTCAAGGATCTTTTAAACAGCTGACATCCAGGATATACTGGCCATCATTAAGGCAGTTAAAGTGTACCCTTTACACACTAGATTTCAAACTTTAAAAAGAAAAAACATTTTGTTTTTGAATCGTTCATTAAGGTTAACATTCCTTCCTTATGAGCGAATAGATGTGTTTATTAACTCCTGATAATAATTGGATACTTTTTCCTTTTATCATACTGCTTCAAGGAAGGTTGTGCTCTTGCAAATCACACGTCATTTGATTTTCTTTTCTGTAATCTAATTTTATTTTGCTGCAGGTATTCCATATCTCTGGGCACGACTGGATAGGAAACCATCAAAACCAGCAGAAAAAAGATTTAAAAAACACGTTCTTACAAAAGGAATTTCAAAGGGTTAGTCTGCGTATTTTAATGCATTAATAATTTGCAAGTTCTCCTGTTCTATATGAAATCACAGTTTTGAGTTACAGGTAGTACAGTAAATAATTGATTTAACCATTAAAGGAACACTATAGTCACCTAAACAACTTAGGCTTAACAAAGCAGTTTTAGTGTATAGATCATGTCTCTCAGGTGTTACTGCTCAATTCACTGCCATTTAGGAGTTGCATCACTTTGTTTCTGTTTATGCAGCCCTAGCCACGCCTCCCCTGGCTATGATTGACAGAGCCTGCAATGAAAAAAAACTGGTTTCACTTTCAATCAGATGTAATTTACCTTGAACAATTTTATAGCTTGCTCTGTAAGTTAAATTTTAATCACATACAGGAGGATCGTGCAGGGTCTAGCAAGCTATTAACATAGCAGGGGATACGAAAATCTAAATTAAACGGAACTTGCAATAAAGAAAGGATAAACTTTAGATGACTCTTTACAGGAAGTGTTTATGGAAGGCTGTGCAAGTCACATGCAGCTCGGTGTGACTAGGGTTCATAAACAAAGTGATTTAACTCCTAAATGGCAGATGATTGAGCAGTGAGGCTGCAGGGGTATGTTCTATACACCAAAACTGCTTCATTAAGCTAAAGTTGTTCAGGTGACTATAGTGTTCCTTTAACTTGTCTAAATGGAAGTTGATCTAAAATATAACTGTTGGTGGTATTAAAGCAATCACGCTGATAGGCTCTTGGTTAAGATCATACCTTAAGTGTAAAACATTGTTAACCTTTTCAATTCACTGTATGCTTATTTTGCTTAACAATGGCACATGCTGCACATATATGATAAAAAGTATGCTTTACCAGTAAGAAATTCTGCCCCATCTTTCCCCATCATTCCATTCATAAAATGATCTGATTATTGTGTTATACTACAGGTATTACATATATTTCTATAGAATTTGCAAACATTAAAATATTTATTAAATGGTTTTTTTCTGCACTAATTCAAATAAACTGTTCATCTACAAAAGAAAAGACTGCACATTATACAACTCTAATACCGTAAAGCTATTCATTATCAGCACACTAAGCTGAAAATGACAAAACAAACTGCTAAAGATTAAGTTAATCTTGACACTAGTCCTATCATTTATTTCTACTGGATTTCCACATTGGTTTTAATCCTTTTTTTTTTTTTTTTTTCATTTTTTTTTCTTTCATTTACAGTTAAATGTACCATACATCCAAATGTTTAATTTTTACCTATATTCTGGCTTTTTTTTTTTTTTTCTTTCATTAGTTACTCTTTGTGAATAACAATAATAATTTGCACTTGTTCATGGATGATGATGTCAGCAGCATAATTTTTGCAATAGATATTACCACAAAGTGTATGTATATGATCTTTGCTCATGTTAAAGGTCATTATAGGTACCCAACTGGTCAGGGGGCAGTGCCCCTATCAATTTAACCCTGCATTGGTAATTATTGCAGTTATTGATAAACTGCAATAATTACCTTGCAGAGTTAACTCCACCTCTAGTCGCTGTCTAACAGTCTGTCTATGCATGAGGACATCCAGAGTCCTATGGGGTTGTCCTAATGTGCTCGCCACGCATGCGCATTAGGACCGCCTACGTCAGGGGGAGGAGGGGCAGAAGTGGTGCCTGGCGCTGGATTCATGTAAGTGACAAAATTGTTCTGAGCTGCAGGAGAAGTACTGTAGGGTACGATACTTTTTTTTTTCTTTGTATTCTTAGCCTATAGTTTCCCTTGAAGTGTTTTTAAAGTTTGGTAGCCACCCTGCATTCCAAAATAATATTTCTGTAGATTGCTCCACGTTTAGCACTTTGCAGTAGAATTCCTCATTATACATTGACTAATGTTATCTGTTTGTGAAAGGTCAGAATTTGTACAATGATCTGGGTTATGACAATGCAAAAAACATTATCTATCCTGCATGCAATCCAGCTATAATGCATTGTTGACCTTGTTGTATTAAAAGGTTCACCAGTGCTCTTTTAGTTTTTTTTTTTTACTTGTTATAAAATATTACTGTCCACTGAAAATCACTTTACGTGGTCATACGTCATTATAAAACAATGGACTATTTCCTCTACAGAAAAATCCCAGTAATATCTCCTCTTCTCTCATCTTACAAAACATCCTCGGCCTGTTCTTCAGCTCGTCAAACATCTCATATTACTTATGCACAAAGTAAATTTTAAACTTTGCATAGTAACATTTACATTGTAGTAATTCTGTCTTCACTGTTCTATATAAAACCAGTAAGGATTGTGTTTTATCTTATTTCTAATTTGTATTTGTTTATTGGATGTATTTATTCCTTGTATGACATATGTTGGTTTATACAAGGATTATTGCCCAGGAAATAGTTTGTGGATTTTGTACATTTTTTTTTTTAAGTTCTATATATGTGTTGAATATATACAATAAGCTACTTGTTATTCCTTTTGGGTGTGCTCCTTATTGATTTAATATATATTGTATTCTTGGACTCTATGAGTGAGCACCTGTTTCTTCCATTTTTTTTTATTTAATATTTGTAATTTTATTTATTATTTTCTGTTTTTTGTATATTCTTTTCACACAAGTGTGCCCTCCTAGTTAATTAGCTCTTTTCACTGATGTATATGTCAGAATGTCTCCTATTTATCCATAACATTCCTCTACCTGCCATCCATCTAGTTAGTAATTCTTGCACCAATGTCATCTGCTGTCATACGTGACCTCTTTTGTTCACAGTGACACATTGCCATCTAACACTAATATGTTGTGGAAAGTGTTTTAATGTGTTTATCATGGCACTCCAGACAGGCTGTATCCTGCATCTTAATCCTGTTTCAGCTAATGATACGGGATAAATGGTAAGGTCTGCACTGGTACCTCTCCGATACCTGGGGATACCTAATAATGAGTAACGGGTAAGATGCAACATTACCAAGTGCTACCACAACAAGTGCAAATACTCCCTTAATCTGAATCCTACAGGGCACTCCTGATTTTTGGATCCGGTCCCCCTGTAGTTCCCTGGTGTCCTGCTTTTTGGGGGCACAGGAAACTGTCCCCAACATTGATAGCAAAAGCACACCAACAGAGTTGGGAGGTATGCATTTGAGAAGGAAGTATTTCTAGCATAAGGGGCGAGGTTAGGGAGGCTTGATTATGGTGCAGCATTCAGCAAAACAGATTCAAAAACTATAAGTATGTGAGAACGCAAACATTACAGCATGTTAATGAGGACAAAATCTATTAAAGTTGTATTGATGCCCGGAGTGTCCCTTTAACACTCCCTGTGCTTGCCTGGAGTGTCCCTTTAACACCCCCTGTGCTTGCCTGGAGTGTCCCTTTAACACTCCCTGTGCTTGCCTGGAGTGTCCCTTTAACACTCCTTGTGCTTGCCTGGAGTGTCCCTTTAACACTCCTTGTGCTTGCCTGGAGTGTCCCTTTAACACTCCTTGTGCTTGCCTGGAGTGTCCCTTTAACACTCCTTGTGCTTGCTCTGCTAAATATTATGGAAAATGCTTTTCTTTCAGGTTGATTTGCTCCACTCAAAATTCCACCTGTCACACTGTTTATATTCACAGAACTAACCAACATAGCCTTTTATCACCTGTCTAAACTACACAAGTACACCCACTCCTTTACCCACCTATTTGCACAATTCCTCAAAGTATGAGGGAAAAAATATTTCTCTGACATGAACACTGAGTGTTATCACATAGAACTGATAAAATGCTTGAAGTCCCAGACTCCCATTAATATCAGGTTGAATAATTTTAGCAGTCTTGATATTTTTTCTGAGATCTGCATTAAACTTCAGTGGTTTCAAACTGCCTTAACATAAGATTTGTAATTTTTTTTTTCTTCTTTCATGTTCAGACTTCGATTGGAAGGTTGATGAGGACTTCAAAGAAGTTCCTGAGTTTTGGATTCCAGCAAAAGAAGTAAAACTGTGTAATGGGAAACCTTACCCAGATGAGAATGGACACATTCCAGGTGCGTAATCCCATCAATGGCATCACATAGTACAATACAGACTGTGTACCCTAACCCTCACAAACGTATTGTGTAATATAAAAGCTATATATCGGTGTGGCGTCTATTGGAAATAATGCCCTTGTAGGGATCATGGATACATTTCTAAACTATAAAAAGATTTATAACAATGTCTCCCGAACCTTTCAATTGCATTATTTCTCTTAATACACATTCACTGTTATGTGCCTGTGGGTTGTACACAAACTAGCATGTTATTTAAACAAGTAATTTTTAATGTACCAACGTGTAAAATCAGTTTATTTTTGTTATTATATTCGGCGTATTCTGTCCATCATGATAACTCTCACTGGGAATCTGTGAATCCAATGTAAAAATTGACGTAAAGTGTAAATACTGTGACATCATTGATAGTTAACCCCTTGAACACCAAAATAGAGAATTTTTAGAAAAAAATAAAAAAAATTCTTCATGCATTTTGCAGTATGAAATCTAGTCCATAAAGCCTCACTCACCCTCATTTAATCTCTAGTTATTACCAGCTTGTAGCAGAAAAAATGTATCTGCCATTAGACACTAGTCACTGATATAATGTATGTAAAGTTGCAGAAACTGTAAGCTCCAGCTGCTTTTTTAAACACTACAGGAAGTTTCACTGGGTGATGGCAGAGTGAATGGACTGTTAGCATTACAGAGATTGATTTATGATTGCTCTAGTCATTTTAAGCACCTTTTTATCTTAGAAATATGATTTAACTGTGGGCATTATCCTCAAATACATTCTTTTTACTTACAGTTTGAAATTTTTGGTAAGATGCACTGCTTTTAATGCATTCGGGGTCCTTACAAATATTTCTAAGAAGGTATTTGCCCATTCGTATGAATATATTTTTGTCACACCTACTGTATGTGAGAGAAATTGCATTTCTGCTTTTATGCTAACATTTCAGACCATTGCATTATAAAGGACACTGCTCTCTCTCTCCAAATCTCCATTACCCAAATACTTTTTATAAAGTACAAATAAAAAAAAAGTGTGCTTTTTTTTAATATTTACATTTTGTCTGCAAAGCAATCTGTATTCAAACTTGATGTAATGTTTTTTTTAAATGTTATGCTAATATTTCTTCAATCAGAAAGTGCTCGGTAGTGAAGGATTTAAGCATTATAATGTACGTTTCCACAGGTTGGGTGCCTGTTGAAAATCAAAAGCAATATTGCTGGCATTCATGTGTAGTAAACTACATAGCAGGGGTTGCCCTTGTGCTCAAACCTCACACAGAAGAATCAGAGTCCTTGGAAATATCCACTGTGCCCCTAGCAGATCTTCTGGAGCAAACACTGGAGCTTATCGGAACAAATATTAATGGCAATCCATACGGTGAGTCCCTTGGACAAGGAAAGAAATAATTCTGTTAATCACACTGTCAATAATAATCCATTCTTCAACTCCTCCGTCACTTTGTCTAAAATGAGATTCGCTATAAAAACAAAACAAACAAAGGAGCAAAACGGTGATATTCAGTCCAGTGGTTCTACACACCCCAGTCCTCAAGACAAACAAACGGTCCACGGTTTGTGCATTTTCCATTTCTGTTCCAGTGGAGATACTGGAAAACCTAGACCATTGGTGTGCCCTGAAGACTTGGGCTTGTAACCACTGATTTAGACAGTACATTTTCTGGAACTAGCGTTTTGATGGTTGTATGAGCTCTGAGTGCCATATGGATTTAGCTTGCTTGCTTTAACATGCTAAATTAAAAGAATTCAGAAATAAATAAATGTGTTCACTAGATTCATCAGAGTGCTCAAGGATGCTGGAACATAGGTACAAAAAGGCTTGTGAAAAGGAAAGTACAGCCTCTAGAATGTAAGCTCATTCCTGTACATCCAGTTGTCTGGTTACAATAACATGTCTGCTAGTCCACTCATTGTACAGCGCTACGGAATCTGATGGCGCTATATAAATAATAAAATAGTCTTTATCGTAAGAAACAAAAATTGCCAGGCTACTGTATAATTGTGGGGCGACTATTAAAGTTATTTAATTTTGTGGCCTTCCTGCAAGCCTTGTATCTGCATAGAGTATAAAATGACTATAGATGGCTTAGCTGGCTATATGATATCGAGGTATTTTGATAGACGTGGGGCTGAATACTATTTCCTCATTTTAAATGCACGGTAAAATTGCCATTTTAACATTTCATTATTCAACATTTAATTACTGGTAAAATAACTTTGGAGTGTTACCAGGACTAACATGTTAGAAATAATGTTGAACATCATATTCACTGTTTATATTTCAAATAAATTCTTCTAAAATGAAAAATGCTATATTTGTTCTCATTGTCTGTCTGTTTGCTGGGGGTGAGATCTTATTTGAAGGTTTTTTTTTTGTTTGTTTGTTTTTTCACAAGCCAGTCTAATGAAGAACAAATAAACAAACCACACTTTAAATATACAAGAGAAAGTTCGGTAACTAGTAAAGAAAAAATGTATATGATTTTAAAATAGCCATCATTTACTAGAGAAGAGATTGAAAATTGTAAATGGCTATTTAACAGTTATTTGTTCCCAGTACAGACAGTATAATTGACACACAAGAGGAACACTGAAAGATTCAGTGAACAAGCCTGTTATTACTTCAAGTACTCATATTTGCATTGATTACATTTTCAACCTTCGCCTGCAGAAATGTATGCTAATTGTCTATTTAACACTGGTACTTATTAGGTACACTTCACTTAACAAATGCCAAATGTAAAGCATGCTTGCATTTATGAATTTCTGTTGATCCACCTTATCTGTAAAATAAAACACAACTCACATTTTTTATGCATTGTGGGTTCCTTTATTTCAGCCAACAGAGAAGTCAGCATTTTGATACTTGGAAAAAGAAGTTCCAAACACTGCATTTTCAGTTGGCCTGAATCAAGGAACAATAGTTTAATTAATACATGTTTTGCATTTACATGTAATATACACCAGAAAACTGTTGGCTGATGTTTTCACGATAATTCTGACCGTCAATCTTATCTGATAATTCCAAAACTAGTATTTTGTTATTTTTCCAATATTCTATATGAAATTATTGTAGAAACACAGCCATTTTTAGATCCCATTTAAATTTGGTAGATTAAAATTGTTTTACTGGTGATGTTTGCAGGCATTGGAAACAAGAAGAATCCTATGCATTTCCTGGTTCCACATGGAGCATTTCAAATCCGGAATCTTCCAGCGCTAAATCATCACAGCCTGGTGTCTTGGTTTGATTGTGCAGAGGGTAAAGTTGAAGGAATAGTATGGCACTGCAACAATGGATCTTTAATAAAGGTATAGCTTCAAATTAATACTATTCATCAAGTACCACTACCTAGTAACTGAATTTGGTCTTCCCGTGGCCACTAGTCTTCTCCAGGTGAAATTGTCAATACTGATATCTACCAATCCAATGCTTCCCCACAGAGAAGCATCAGAGGGCTAGCATACATATGCAATAATTGCTGTGCTGCACTAATGAGCATCTCCCTCAGTGAATCTCTACTGGGAAAGTTGGTTCAAACGTCCCTAGTGCAAAGGTTGCAGGAAAAGGCCTCTGGTGCACAATGTCCTCTTTAAGATAGAATTGTGCTTATAATTATTTACTTTGCTTCCCAATGGGCTACCCCTTTTTGTTAAATGTTGGGAGATAACACTACAGTGAACACGGTTTATACCTCTATCTCTGGGAAGCACCTAATGAAGGGGTTTAGCAGAATTTAATGATATACTATGGTCTCATATTGTGTACCTCATTTGCCCTCCCTTCATCTTTAGCCATCCTACCTTTTCATCATACACTCTTGTTTCTAGCATTATTAAATATGCTTCTATCAGGTCACCACTTTTTTACATACTTGTACATCATAAGGTTTTTTTTATTACAAGTATTGAATATTTTACTTTTGTGAAACCATGTTCACCAGAACATGGGATACAGTATTTTAAATGATGTCCTTTTATATCTGATTTGATATTTATAGCAAAATAATCTAGCAGATAATTTTCACAACTCTTTTGATTACTATTTTTTTTTCCAAGCTTCATCGCCATCATCTTGGATTATGCTGGCCTTTACCGGACACTTGGCTGAATTCTAAACCTGTTTCCATCCATTTGGATTTGTGTAAATACGAATGTGAATCTGTATCAAACTCTTTATTTAGTCATCTTTCAAAGAAAGACGCTCAGCATTTTGACAGACTCCAAGATGTATCATTGGAATGAACAGACAAGAGAGGTTGACTTTCCACGTTCCAATATCAAGCTGTTAGCTGCACTTAAACTTTACTGAAACAGCCTGCTAATGTGACTTTTTATCTTCATTTTCTAGTTGAAATAACTTCAGAGGTATAGACAGTCTGTAATGCATAAATGTCAATTTTCAGATGAACAAAAATGTCAACATTAAAGCTCAATCTTGGCATCTGAATGTGTAAATATCTTATGTACCATATGCAGTGTATATGTGATTTTGTTCACTTTGCTTTTACCTGTACATAAGCTACAAATCTACTCTGTACAGGCTTGAAAACATCCAGGTCGGGCTACGGGCACAATGCAGTGCCCACTTAGTGCAGATGTTTGGTTTTAGCCAGACACTATGCCAGTATGTGGGGCATGTCCTGCTGGTATTATGGGAATTTACATTCCCAAAAATGCCAGTGAGATTCTTACAAATACACTTAAGGATCATTGTTCATTTATATTATACTTATTGTAATGGTCGGAAAAAAATTTTGGTGCCTTTCTGAGCTAACATGGCATTGCACACAACACCTTTTTCTGTACAAGAAACGTTTTGTAAATTTACATAGTTGTATTCTTTCATTTTGTACCCCATAGCAGCATTTGTATACATTGGTTAGTCATTGTAAGTGTTAACTAACCATTCCATGCTTTACTCCTGTTTCAAACACTAAAAATGTTTAAAGACTTTCTTTAGCAAACCAATAATTTATATTCCATCAAATTTAAGAAACAGAAACAAGGTTCAAAGTTTTATTTAAAATGTAAAAAGGTACAAAAACATACAACAATGTTCTAATGATTTTGTTATTTATGCATACTTTTTACACAGTCATTGCCTGGAGACTCATAAAATATACTTTATATAACAACCGTTATAGAAAAATTAAGTGCAAATTTTTAATCTAAAAAAACAAAACACTTAAGTCATGGTGGCTGTATCTCAACTATATATATTACTATAATGTATATTAGAAAAAATATTAAATTAAACAGAATATAAACATCTCTACTGTAATTTTTACAGGTTAAGGGTTTCTAAAGCTTGGCAACTCAGCCGGTTCTATAATAATTTAGATTTTTGGGCCAGTGCCAATAGTGAAATGTCATCCTAGGAACACTCTAAACCCCATAATCACTACACAACCTGCAGTGGGTATGGTGCCCCTCTCCTTTGGCCCTTGCTACTTGTAGGACCAATTTGACTTCTTAAATAGAAACCTGCCGGGAATCGTTCCACACCCCTTCTCTACTGGAAGCTCCTGCTTTTGAACTTCCATAAGCCCTGCTGACCTAAGATATTCAGTGCAGGCTAGCTCACTGTGAGCTGATTGCTTACAGACAATAAGTTATACCCTGCACCGCTTGGACTTGGCTAAATGAAGAGAGATTCCAGCAGACAGCATGTGTGGAGTGGTGCCCGGCCGACATCTGGTAAGAAATTAAACGGTTTGACTACTTGCATTGAGGGATGGGAGGGGCATCATAACCAGTTCAGAATGCAGCAGTGATTGTGGTGCTTTAAAAGCTAGTCAGGGACTTTAATCAAGTAGGCCAGAAGCACACCTGTTTGTTCCTCCTAACACCAATGTTATGCATCATATCAATAAATAACGTTTCATTTATATTTGCGTGTGCCTTCATAAAATGATGGATTTAACACGAAATCAATGTCATCACATGAAACCTAATGTGCATGTTACACCATGACCGCAGAACGCCACACCAATTTTATCTTAATCCCCGCTTGCTGGGATCTCTACATGTACCCCAAACTGTTCTGCAAGTGCCTTCAATCTCTCTTCAAGAAGTATATTCTTTTTAACTTCTTCATTATAATTGTACTTTAGATCTTCAATTTCTTCAAAAAATGTGGGGTCAAAGTTTTCTAGCTCTCTTTTCAGTCTTTGGATCTCTTCCTAGAAAAATAGAAAGGAAACAAACATATGTATGCGATTAGTCTTCCAAATCCCCTTTAAAGATTTCATACTAAGTGAAAGGGTTCACAAGAATTCCAGGAAAACCATTCTTCGAAGATGCAATAATAAATCAAGAGCTCTTATTACACCTAAGAGTGGTGCTTTGCTAGCAGGTGGCCAGTAATTATTTACAGCCTATTTGCATGTTCTTGTTTAGGTGAACAGGGTACTCCCATAATCTTTGACAGCTGATAGATGTAGACTCCAATGCACTGGACTCCCTGCTGCATCATATGATGAACTAAGGGACAATGGACTGGTTCTACAACAACTCACACTTATTGTATTGAGGAGGTGAATTCTACTTCTGCATTACATGCCAGGTTAGTGCTTCATATGATTACAAGATTGTTTGTAATTATTTTTAAAGAGGCACTTAAAATTGCAAGACTGAAGAGGAACATAAGCCCTCGCTGCATATTTCCTTATTACAACCCCCCTTCCCTGTTTTTCTTTTCTATCTGCATTCACCTTGTGTGGTGATGCTACATTCATTTAAATAAATAAAAAAATCCACTGAACGGGGAAGCTATTTTTCTTGCGTTCAGTAATGTCTACTGCTGACTGCCCTACAGTTTATTAATTACTACACTGTTTCTTATCCTTTACCTCTACCCTCAATACTGTGTACATTTGCTGTCGGGTAATTGCTCATCTTCTGACATGCTATGTTCTAACTTTCACCATTATCTATACTGCCTTTTGAGCAACTAAGATGTTTGTCACAAAGACATCATCTTGATGTATATCTTCAGCTTCTTGTTATGTATGTTCTCCAATCTCAAAAAATAAATAAAAAAAATAGCTCTCCACCAAACAATTATAAGAGCCTCACAATGATCTAATAATTGGCATTTAAAACTGCATCAAGGTGTATTCTCAAGAAATCAAGAAGAGTGCACTCAGAGGTCTGGTAAGAAAATAATTGATGCTTTTATTCAGCACATATACAAGTCACTTCAGTGATGGATGTGGATCCAAAAAACAAGGCTGCAGCGAACATGTCACGGCAGCATGCAGAGTAACTTCTAAGTGTTCTTAGATCTCTTTGGTAAGTTTTCTAGGAATTTTTTTTTCCCACTATGTCTAATAAAAATAAAAATTAAGGCAGATTTAGGCCCCATTTAATATTTTTAGATAAGCTTTTTAAACAATGTAATAGTTTTGAATAAACTTAAAATATTGCTATATATATATATATATATATATATATATATATATATATATATATATATATATATATATATATGATGCACTCTCAGGTCTTTACAAATAATCCGTAAGTATTTATTCAAAAAAAAGTTACATCATCTGATCGACGTTTCGACCCTACAGGGTCTTCCTCAAGATCTTGAGGAAGACCCTGTAGGGTCGAAACGTCGATCAGATGCTGTAACTTTTTTTTGAATAAATACTAACGGATTATTTGTAAAGACCTGAGAGTGCATCTCTTATTGCTTCTTATATTCCATAACGTGGGATTGCACCAAGGCATCAAAACCACTAAATGGAGACAGGGTGAGTGCCAAGCTACCTATTTTCGTATTATATATATATATATATATATATATATATATATATATATAAGCGAGGGCTTGCATTCCTGGTGTAATCCTGTGGTGCCCGGTGCTGGCCTGGCAAGGATCATGTAGACATAGCAGAAATGACCGCACTCCAAGGACTTTATAGAGATTTTCATGTGGGAAACGTTGACTTTTTAAATGGATTGAATAAAAGTTACATTTTGTTTGAAAATCTCTATAAAGTCTTTGGAGTGCGGTCATTTCTGCTATGTCTATATATATATATTACATGATTTTAAAAGTTTATTCAAAAAATATTGATTGTCCAAGAGGACAATCTCCACACAACAAAACTAAGTTTAAGCTTGGATTAAATTAATGGAGAATATTGTTGAAAAGTTATTCATAAAAATATTTTTTTTGTGACCGTGTCACTTTAACTTACCTTTAAGTGCTGTTTCTCCAAATCTGAAGTTTTAACATGAGTTTGTAGATCAACCATATCTTCCATCAATTTGTCATATTTTCTTGCTTTATCAAATAATTCATCGTATCCTAACAATAAAACGTTAAGGAGAAAACCACAAGTTCGATTAAAGCAGACCTTTCATTTGACACCACCATTGGTCACAGCATAAAATCTCTGCATGTCAACGTTTTTTTTACAATGGTTCAGCAGTTTTTAAGAAGTTTTAAAACGTTTTATTAATATTTCTTTTCCCTTGCGCCGAGACATGTTTTGTAACCCATACAGAACACAGGAAATGAGAAGATTGTTGAAAATGGGTAACATATAATCGAGTTTCATAAATATGAATAAGAAACCAAATTACAAGACACAATACAAAATAATGGAGATGGGCTATTTATTTTTATTGTTTAGAATTTGTATGAAAACATAATTTTGCCCTGCATTATTTGAACTTTTGTTTTACTGTATTAATATTTATGTACTATGCAGGCCTTACTGGGGAGATCTTCGACACAGATTAATATTTAAGTATTTAACTAATGACCTTCAGCAGATGCTGTCTCTCACCTGATTCTTTGCTAGTATTACCGTATGTCTGTAAGAGCATCATATAGCAACATTTTGAATGCCAATGTTCTAATGGGTTGTAAGGTCAGAATGGTAAAGCACTTCACTAGATCTCTATAGACTGTAAGCTTGTTTGAGCAGGGTCCTCTTCAACCTATTGTTCCTGTAAGGTTTTGTAATCGTCTCATTTATTGTTAAATCTCCCCCTTTGATAATATTGCAAAGCGCTACGGAATATGCTGGCGCTATACAAATATGAGTAATAATATTAATAAGAAAGTGGTTATGGCATTTATAGAGTCTCCTTTAAGTCTGCTCATCTAAATAGCTTATTCATTCATCTGCTGTGCCTTGTAGACTGGAATGTAAGTAGTATGCTAGGTGCATCTTGTGTTTATGAATTACTGTGTGAGAATGAGCTAGATTCAGTATCTTCACTTTGCTATGAAAAAATCATGCACTGCTCAGTCTTTTTTAAACTGCAGCATTGGTTTAATTCCAGGAAAATTATTGGCCAAGCATGCAACCATTTAGTGCTAGGAGTGCCAATCAATGCTCAAACCATGGCAAATGGCTATAAAGCTTTAAATAATGGTCACAACAAATGCTCAAACATATCTTCATTTTCTGAATATCCCCCCGCATACCCCCCCAAAAAATGACAGCGTCTTTTGCTCTTACGTTCTGTGTCTTTCAGTAAACGTGATCATATAAGTAACAATTCTGAAATATATATATTTATTGTGTAAGTATGGGTATGGGCACCAAGACACACATGTCCCTGCCTGCCTGAGATTAGGAAGAGTTTAACTCTCAGAAAGCAGCTGATGTCATTATTTTCCAATGTATTTTTGCTTGCCTCTGTACGTATATAACAGTAAATATTTATTCAATTTTCCTATTTAACAGTCTTATTTTTCACTGTTTCAGTGCATTCATTTGAATTCCAGTTGAAATCTCAGTATTCTCATTGGAGACAGAGAGTGCAAGGTCGTGTGGGCAAGAAAAATAAAATGAGGTTGGACATATGGTTAGGTGAAAATGGGTGATATAGGAAAGATAAACCACACGCAGAGAGCAGTGCAAAGGTGTATTCAGTTCAAAATGCTAACCAAAGGTTAATCGTAAAAAGCAAATAATGTGACTCAGTGCAATCAATTAGCAAACCTTTATAAATAGCTATTTCATGGGTTTGGAAAATAAAGGATGTTATACTGAGGATGATTAAAAAACAAATCTTACAATAGAAAACTTATTGTGTCCAGGACTGATAGCATTGTCAGGGCTGTTATGGTAAGGGATATGTGAATCCTGGTTTGGAAAGGGTAAATCTGTTAAGATTTATTAAAGTCTCAGAAATGTCCCCTCCCAAGACAGGATTCCTGTGTAAAGAAAGAATGGGATCTAAAGGATCACAGTGCAATCGGCTGGGAAAGCACGATTTGTTTTCAGTAAAACAGGGAAATCTCCATGTAATACTAAAAACAGCCAGTAGATGGCTGTCCCAGACAGCTCTCAACTGTTTTAACCAGTAATGATATTAGCAGAGGGTTTACTTAGGGTTAGGATAGGGTAAGGACTAATGCCGTTTTAGGGTTAGAGTAGATATTCAGTTAACATTGGTGTAAGCATAGGGTTAGAGGTAGCGTTCGTAAAGCGTTAGGAATACTTAGATACTACACGTATGAGGCAAGTAACAATCAGGACCGATGCCTGAATCTATTTTGAGTTATTTTTCCTTAGTTGCATTGGATATGAACAATTATTATAGGCAAAAATGTTAAACAATATATATTTTGAATTTTTTTTTATCCCATTTGTAACATTTTATTCACACTTTATTTTAAGTTTGGTCTACATATATGATATCAAGAGAAAACACATTCTATATTTTAAAAAGCAATATATACTATTTACTGGGACACTTAAAGGGAAAACCTTAAACTACAGTGGACAAACACATCATCCGCCTTTAAGGGGTTAAAGTTCATGCCATAATCAGAGGGATGAGACAGCTATAACATATGCACTGTAATGTGTGCACTTTGATTTCACCTATGTCTCCAATAAAGAGTTTTTACACATCTCTTTTTAAACAGGCCATCTTGACATTGGAACACTATAGGTAAAAAGCATCAAGGCCATTAACCCACTAAAACACTTGACATTCCGGAAATAGTGGGATAAACAAAATTCCTAAAGATAGTTACCAGACGCGTTTGTTTCTGGAAAATGAGCAATAAATTGGTGTCTGTATGCTTCAAGCTGGTGCAGTAATTCAGCCTTTTCATTCTCCAGACGATTATTGGCTAATCTGCAATATAGAGACAATTGTATATTGTTAACAAGTAAATAAGAGTAATGTAACCTAAAATAAACATACAAAATATGAATACCAATATTGATTACGGCAATGGTTCTGCACAAAAGAAAGACATGCTATGCCATGTTATAAGACTAGTGGATAAGCATACTTTGCTTTCATACATTTGGGTTTTACGCTATTGCTGCTGAATGTCTATCTGATGTACATACATACATTCAACTAAGCAATACAGGTTGGTGTTGGTGGTCATTTTTAAATAGGTAACCAACAGCTGCAGCATGATGTCTTATTCCCCCATAAGAGTACATGGGGACACGGATATATTAAACAAAGGTAAGATGCAAGAGAAGACTATGGGTACTGAGCCAGGTTTAACATATATCAGTTAAGACTAAATACATGCAATTGTTCAGTCATTTATTTTTATTGCCTTATATTGTGACAACATATCCAGAATAAGGAGTCTGCATTACATATCACCAAGGACACAGCCCTTTGGTTTTAATTTGCCGGGGAGAGTAGTATGACAGTTTCTCACACAAGTAAAATGCCGCTTCTTGTACCAATGTATTTGGAATATTTAGTTTCTATGTGTCTTATTAATGTTGCAACCTTGTTGTATGAGTGCATAGTTACATAGCTGAAAAGAGACTTGCGTCCATCAAGTTCAGCCTTCCTCACATATGTTGTGGCTGTTGATCCAAAAGAAGGCAAAAAACCTAGTCTGAAGCGCTTCCAATTTTGCCACAAACTAGGAAAAAAATCCTTCTTGACCACAAAATAGCAGTCAGATGTCTCCTTGGATCAAGCAGCTATTACCCCACTAATTAAAAATTATATCCCTGTATGTTATGTTTTTGTAAGTATTTATCCAATTGCAGTCTAAACATCTGTAGTGACTGACAAAACCACCTCTTCAGGCAGAGAATTCCATATCCTTATTGCTCTTACTGGAAAAAAACAAAAAACTTTTCTTTGCCTTAGATGAAATCTCCTTTCTTCCAGCCTAAATGTGTGACCTTGTGTCCTATGTTTAGCCCTGTTTATGAATAGATTTCCAGATAAAGGTTTGTACTGGCCCCGAATATTTTTATATAAATTTATCATATCCCCTCTCAGGCACCGTTTTTCCAAACTAAACAGATTTACCGTATATACTCGAGTATAAGCTGACCTGAATATAAGCCGAGGCCCCTAATTTTACCCCAAAAAACTGGGAAAACTTATTGACTTGAGTATAAGACTAGGGTGGGAAATGCAGCAGCTACTGGTAAATTTCTAAATAAAATTAGATCCTAAAAAAAATTGAATATTTATTTACAGTGTGTGTATAATGAATGCAGTGTGTGTGTATGAATGCAGTGTGTGTATGAGTGCAGTGTGTGTATATGAATGCAGTGTGTGTGTGAGTGCAGTGTGTGTGAGTGCAGTGTGTGTGTATGAGTGCAGTGTGTGTGTGTGTATGAGTGCAGTGTGTGTATGAGTGCAGCGTGTGTATGAGTGCAGCGTGTGTATGAGTGCAGCGTGTGTATGAGTGCAGCGTGTGTATGAGTGCAGCGTGTGTATGAGTGCAGCGTGTGTATGAGTGCAGCGTGTGTATGAGTGCAGCGTGTGTATGAGTGCAGCGTGTGTATGAGTGCAGCGTGTGTATGAGTGCAGCGTGTGTATGAGTGCAGCGTGTGTATGAGTGCAGCGTGTGTATGAGTGCAGCGTGTGTATGAGTGCAGCGTGTGTATGAGTGCAGCGTGTGTATGAGTGCAGCGTGTGTATGAGTGCAGCGTGTGTATGAGTGCAGCGTGTGTATGAGTGCAGCATGTGTATGAGTGCAGCATGTGTATATGAATGCAGTGTGTGTATGAGTGCAGTGTGTGTATGAGTGCAGTGTGTGTGTGTGTATGAGTGCAGTGTGTGTATGAGTGCAGTGTGTGTATGAGTGCAGTGTGTGTATGAGTGCAGTGTGTGTGTATGTGTGCATGTATGTATGCAGTGTGTGTGTGTGTGTGTGTGTTGCAGTGGTGGGGGGGTGGGCAATTTTATTATTTTATTTATTATTTTTTTTTATTATTTTAATATTTTTTTTTCATTATTATTTATTCTTCTTATTTTTTATTTAATTATTATTATTTCATTTATTTTTGCGTCCCCCCTCCCTGCTTGCTAGCTGGCCAGGGAGGGGGGCTCTTACTCCCTGGTGGTCCAGTGTCATTGGTAGTTCAGTGGGGGGGACAGGGGGGCTGCAGAGAGCGTTACTTACCTTTCCTGCAGCTCCTGTCAGCTCCCTCCTCCTCCGCGCCGTCCGTTCAGCACCTCGGTCAGCTCCCAGTGTAAGTCTCACGAGAGCCACGGCTCTCACGAGACTTACAGTGGGAGCTGACAGAAGAGCTGACGGGACGGCGCGGAGGAGGAGAGAGCTGACAGGAGCTGCAGGAAAGGTAAGTAACGCTCTCTGCAGCCCCCACAGCCCCAGTCTGTATTATGGCAATGCAAATTGCCATAATACAGACTATTGACTCGAGTATAAGCCGAGTTGGGGTTTTTCAGCACAAAAAATTTGCTGAAAAACTCGGCTTATACTCGAGTATATACGGTAATTTTTTTTAACCTTTCTTCATAACTAAAATGTTCCATTCCTTTTATCAATTTTGTAGCTCGTCTCTGGACTTTTTCTAGTGCCATGATATCTTTCTTTAGAACAGGCGCCCAAAATTGCACAGCATATTCAAGGAGTGGTCTTACCAGCGATTTATGAAGAGGCAAAATTATATTTTCATCCCGAGAATTTATGCCCCTATTTATACATGACAAAACCTTACTGGCCCTAGCAACTGCAGATTGACATTGCATAATGCTGCTTAATTTGTTGTCTATAACAATTCCCAAATCCTTCTCGTGTGTGGTTATCCCTAATTCACTACCATTTAGTGTGTTAGTTGCTTGTGCATTCTTAACCCCGAAGTGCATAACTTTGCATTTCTCTACGTTAAATTTCATCTGCCATTTTAGTGCCCAGTCCCCCAATCTATCCAAATCTCTCTGCAGCAAAACAATATCTTGCTCACATTTTATAACTTTACAAAGTTTTGTGTCATCTGCAAACACTGATATATGGCTTTCAATGCCTATTTCAAGATCATTTATAAATATGTTAAATAGAAGTGGTCCCAAAACAGAACCCTGAGGGACACCACTTACCACTTTTGTGCAGCCAGAAAACTTACCATTAATTACAACTCGTTGTACTCTATCCTTAAGCCAATGTTCTACCCAAGAACAAGAATATTCATCTAATATTCATCCAATTTCTTTTAGTTTGAAGACTAACCTATTGTGAGGAACCGTATCAAATGCCTTGGCAAAATCCAAGTAGATCACATCCACTGCAACACCCTGATCTATACTTCTACTTACTTCTTCGTAGAATGCAATTAGGTTAGTTTGACATGACCTATGTTTCATAAAACCATGCTGATTATTGCGAATAACAAAGTTCTTCCCAATGAATTCCTGAATATTATCCCTTAATAGCCCTTCAAATATTTTCCCAGTTACAGCAGTTAAGCTCACAGGTCTATAATTTCCAGGCAAGGATTTTGAACCCTTTTTAAATATAGGAACAACATCTGCCTTCCTACAATCCTCCGGTACAACACCTGAAACAAAATAATCTTAGCTCCTTAACCCCTTAAGGACACTTGACATGTGTGAGATGTCATGATTCCCTTTTATTCCAGACGTTTGGTCCTTAAGGGGTTAAGAACTCAGCTCCTTAAGTACTCATGGGTGAATACCGTCAGGCCCCGGAGCTTTATTTACATTAATTTTCTTTAATAGCTGTAGCACCTTGTCTCGAGTTATCCAATCAAGTTATTTGCAAGTTTTTTACAGCAATCATTTGCATATCTCTTGCCATAGGATCCTCATTAATATACTGAAGAAAAATAGTTATTTAAAATTTCTGCTTTTTCCTGGTCTTCATTAGCTAACAAACCCAACTCTGTTTCCATTGTACCTACACTTTCATTTTTTGTTTTTTTAGAATTGATGTACTTGAAAAAAATGTTGGGGTTGGTTTTGCATTCTTTAGCTATTTCTAATTTTCTAGTTTAGCCACCTTAATTGCCTTTTGCATAGCGCTTATGTTCAGGACATCACTGAGCATATGATAAATGTTTAATATTTCATAAAATAAGAATGTTACCTGAGTATCTGAAAGTCCCTGGTAAGGCCTGGCTCTGTCTTGGAATCTTCAGGAAAATGCTTCAAAAGTTCAATCTTTGGTTACAAAAACAAAAAAAGGTTAAAATACACTAAACATACACTACACAATTACACATATATGTAACACACATTTTATATCTTTACACACACATACTCATCAACCACAACATTAAAACCACCTGCCTAATATTGTGTAGGTCCCCTTAACGATGCCAAAACGGCTCTGATGTATTGAGGCACGGACTCCAAAAGACCTCTGAACGTGTCCTATGGTATCTGGCAGCAAGAAATTAACAGCAGATGCTTTAAGTTCTGCAAGTTGGGGCCTCCATGGATCGAATTTGTTATTCCAGCAAATTCCACAGATCGATCTGTTTGTTGGTCTATCTAGCTATCTAAACAATTTTGATAACTCCAAAGAACAAGTCAATATACGAAGGGTAACTTGCAGATTACCGCTTTAGCTATCCATGGTTTAGGATTGCAAAGCAGTATGGGTGTGGCAATTCTCCTAAAGAACTCACACTTGAGTTGGTGGATTATAAGGCAAAATGTATTGCTAACATTTTAAATGCCAACCCTTCTAAAATCACAGCCTCAAATGATATCATATAAAAATATTCACTAAACCTTGATATGTAGTAAATGAAAACCCGAAACAGCAAAATACAGGTTACAATAGCCGATCTGTAAAATGTACCCATCTCAGCTATAGTCACATATTCTGCAGGAAAAGCTTTAAAGCTTTTACAGTCTAGTTAGCCCCTAACCACTCTGACTGGCTGTGCAAAGGTATCCATAAGCTAATGGTCCAATTCGATCCCTAAGGAACCCCCTAAACTAGAAGAGAGGATAACAGACAATATAGTTACAAAGAGGAATTAGCTGAAGCTTAAATCCTTTTTAGCTGCTGAAAAGCTTAAACTATAGCTAAACTCTTCAACTTAATCCCACATTTGATGGATTATTAAAGGTCATTTCTTCAAATAAAAAGTTATAGAAATCCCTCTGTTACTTACTTCATCTTTGAGATGTTGTATAGTTTTCTCCGTTTTGAGCTCATGCTCTGTTGCTTCTTTCAATAGCTTTTTTAGATCAAAAATACTGTCATTTTTCTTTTTAAGATCTAATTCCATTTCCTTCATCTTGGTCTCATACATTCTGGCAACAAAAAGAAAATAAACTAGGCCATTTAACAAAGAACTGTGTGTTAAATGAAAAAATAAAACATATAGTTCTGTTTTCACTAATGTAATAAATGTCAGACAATCATTTGACAAAAAGGAATGTATGGCTTAATTAAACAGCAGTGTTTTTTTTTACATAAAACAAAAATTAAAATGGAGTGTTAATCAGCAAAATCACCTGTAAATGACTGGCCGCCCAGCAACACCACTGGATCCCAGTGAATCCCCTCAGCTCTCCCAAAGGAAGGGAAGCTGGGGGATTAAATTTAAAAAACAACAACTTGTGTGTTAGTATTAGAGTGTGTGTGTGTGTGTATGTTAGCATTAGAGTGTGTGTATGTGTGTTAGTATAAGAGTGTGTGTATGTGTGTTAGTATTAGAGTGTGTGTGTGTGTGTTAGTATTAGTTTTTGTGTCAGTGTGTGTGTCTGTTACTGAGTGTGTTAGTTTATGTGCGTCTGTTTGGTAATGAGCGTGTATGTTTTGTAAGTGAGTGTGTATGTGTTTGTCTGTCAGTGAGTGTGTATGTATGTCTGTCACAGTGTGTGTCTGTCAGTAAATGTGTGTGTCTGTTAGCTAGTGTGTATGCGTCTGTTCGGGAGAGTGTGTGTGTCTTCAGCACTTACCTTTCTCCAGCGCTGGGGATGCCTCTGCCCCGATCCGCCTCTCAGCTCCGAATGCGCAAGAGCCATGTGCGCATTCAAACCGCCCATAGGAAAGCATTAATCAATGCTTTCCTATGGACGTTCAGCGTCTTCTCACTGTCATTTTCACAGTGAGAATCACGGAAGCTCCTCTAGCGGCTGTCAATGAGACAGCCACTAGAGGCTGGATTAACTGCTATGTTTCACGGATCAATTTTCGCACCGGGGTCCCATGGGTTGTGTGTATGCCACTGGTAAGACCACTGAGAAGTGGATTACAGTAGTCAAGGCGAGAAAGGACAATGGAATGGACCAGCACCATAGTCGCATCTGGCATTAAGTAGGGTCGGATGCGTGCAATGTTTTTGAGATGGAAACGACAGAATTTGACGATAGACTGAACATGCGGTGTGAAGGAGAGGTCGGAGAGAACACTGAGGCAGCGAGCCTGCGTGGTGGAGCTGAAGGTAGCACTGTTGACTTGGAGGGAGACAGACAAAGGAGTAGCAACACTTGAGGGAGGAAAGACGAAAATTCCAGTTTTGGTCAAGTTTAGTTTAACCCCTTAAGGACACAAGACATGTGTAACATGTCATGATTCCCTTTTATTCCAGAAGTTTGGTACTTAAGGGGTTAAGGAAGTGGGCAGCCATCCAGTTAGAAATAGCAGAGAGGCAGTCAGAGACTCTAGTCAAGAGGGACGGGGAGAGAACAGGAGAGGACAGAGAGATTTGCATGTCATCCGCAAAGAAATGATATTGGAAGCCAAAGGAGCTAATGAGTTTACCAAGGGAGGCAGAATAGATAGATAACAGTACCAAGGACTGAACAAACAGAGAGGAGTTGGGGAGAAGAAGCAGAGCCAGAAAAAGAAACCCTGAAAGAGCGCTGGGAGAGGTAGGAGGAGCGCCAGTGTCAAATGCAGCAGACAGGTGAAGGAGAATTAGGATAGAGTGGTGACCATGAGATTTTGCAGCGAGTAGATCATTGGATACTTTGGTCAGTGCCGTTTCCACAGAGTGTTTAGTGCGGAAACCAGACTGAAGCAGGTCTAGCAGAGAGTTATACTCTAGGAAGTCTATCAATCTTGCATTCACAACTCTTTCAAGGATCTTGGATGCAAAAGGCAGTAGCGAGATAGGACAGTAGTTGGATGGGGAGTTAGGGTCAAGGTTGGGCTTCTTTAGAATTGGGGTTATCGTTGCGTATAGATAGAGATAGAGAGAGAGAGAGAGAGAGAGAGCGCGCGCGCGCTGAGGACTCTGCTGATACAAGCTAACAATCTTAGGGAATCTTTCTTTAAAGAAACATAATGTCAGGAACACAAACATGTATTCCTGACCCTATAGTGTTAAAACCACCATCTAGCCCCCCTGACCACCTAAATATAGTAAACTCTTACTTGTATTCAAGTCTTTACACACTATAGACCCCTTAGAGGGTCGCCCCCCTTTTTTTTTTGTATTCAAGTCTGCAGCTGCCCCTGATCTGCCTGCTGTCTAACATCATCAGAAGTGATTCTGTGAGCCAATCACAATGCCTTCCTATGGGACTGACTGAGATTATCAAGGAGACAGATCAGTGGCAGAGCCAGCACAAATCAAACACAGTCCTGGCTAATCAACATCTCCTCATAGAGATGCATTAAATCAATGCATCCCTATAAGGAATATCTCCATGCAGAGGGTGGAGACACTGAATGGCAGTACTGCACACTGTGCCCAAGGAAGTGGGGTTATCACTAGGCTGTTATGTAAACACTGCATTTTCTCTGAACAGACAGTGTTTCCTGCAAAAAGCCTGAAGGGAATGATTCTACTCACCAGAACAAATACAATAAGCTGTAGTTGTTCTGGTGACAACAGTGTCCCTTTAAAATTAAATTCTACAGAAAATACATAAGCAGCACACAACAAAATTAAAGTTTTCTTTTTTTCCCCACTTCATCTGACAAAATCTAGATTTGAACATTTAGGGATCTTTCTCTACTTGTTGTAGTAATTAATTACTGTATAAGCCTTGATTAGCATTTGAGAAATAAATGTAATAGAACAGTTGTGCATGTTAAATGTTGAAATATTTCCGATCACGTATACAATTATTTAAATTTCTTATGCCATGGTTACAATGTAATCAAACCATTTTATTGTGTGGAGCCTAACCTTTAAGCTGGTAAACAAAATTCATAAAAACACTTTAACCATTTCCTATTTGTATCCCCCTATATTAGAAACATAGAAACATAGAATGTGACGGCAGATAAGAACCATTCGGCCCATCTAGTCTGCCCAATTTTCTAAATACTTTCATTAGTCTCTGGCCTTATCTTATAGTTAGGATAGCCTTATGCCTATCCCATGCATGCTTAAACTCCTTTACTATGTTAACCTCTACCACTTCAGCTGGAAGGCTATTCCATGCATCCACTACCCTCTCAGTAAAGTAATACTTCCTGATATTATTTTTAAACCTTTGTCCCTCTAATTTAAGACTATGTCCTCTTGTTGTGGTAGTATTTCTTCTTTTAAATATAGTCTCCTCCTTTACTGTGTTGATACCCTTTATGTATTTAAATGTTTCTATCATATCCCCCCTGTCTCGTCTTTCCTCCAGTATATTGATAATACATTAGAGAAAAATGTCAACATACTTGCTTACAACGACTGATTTCCATGCTTTTCCTTCAGTGCCCTCAAGTTGTGGTCCTCTGCTTTCAGCCAAGCTCAGTTTAGTCCTGGTTCCTTCCAAGTTCATTGCGAGCTTCTCATTCATGACCTCCAAGCTTCTTTTTGCAATCTTTAGTTTCTCTGATTTTTCAGATTCCTACATTAACAAATAGAGCACACAAAACCATAGTTTAGATTACAATGAAGGCGTGCAGTGTATCTTTAAACTCATGCTTTAATCTGTGTGTTTCGCTGGTAAGGTAGGTAACTGTAAATATTTAGTAAGACTAAAATTTGTCACATGTTGTAAAAATTGTTACAAATTAGTTTATAGGGGAAGAATTAAAGGGACACTATATTCACCAGAACAACTACAGCTTAATGTATTTGTTCTGGTGAGTAGAACCATTCTCTTCAGGCTTTTTGCAGTAGACATGCAGTAGAAAATGCAGTATTTACTTTACAGCATAGTGATAACTTCACTGGCCACTCCTCAGGTGGCTGTTAGAGGTGCTTTCTGCCATTCACTGTCTCCACCCTCTTCATGCAGACACTAAACTTTGGTTATAGAGATGTACTGATTCAATTCATCTCTATGAGGAGATGTTGATGTTTGACTTGTGCTAGCTCTGCCCCTGATCTGCCTCCTTTGCAGTCTCAGCCAATCCTATGGGGAAGCATAGTGATTGGTTTAGACCACCACTTCTGATGAAGTCAGCAGACAGAAGGCAGGTCAGAGGCAGAAGCTGCAGACTTGAATATAAAAGTAAGATTTTACTATATTTAGGAAGGCAAGAGGGGACCAGGGGGGCTAGATGATGGTTTTCACACTATAGGGTCAGAAATACAGGTTTGTGTTGTGGGGATTTTTATGGGATAATAATGGTAAACAGTTGAGAATTGCCCACTATTTCAATTCTCAGATCCCAAAGATCGTTATCGTGTAAGTGAAATGTATTTCATATAAATAAAATCACAATTTGTTATAAAAATAGATACAATTTATTGTGACAATTTAAATAATAATAATAATAATAAGTAACATGCGTGACAATAATCAATTAATATTCAGTATAACATGAGTATGCAATACAAATGTCAATACATTCCAATGGTTAATACAGCCAATTGTCAAGAAGATTTCTGATGGTGTTTCACAGAGAAACGAAAGTGAAACTTACACACACAGAGCTTGCAGCTTAAGGCCATAACATTTTAGCTGGCAGTTAGAATATATATAATTATTCCTTTCCATCTGCAGAATAGAATGCTTAATTATATATTCTTTAGTAACTAAGATTTCTAAATATCGAAATCTGATCGTGATTTATCCAGTCATATATCATGCTATTAGAAGTATTTGGTCTATAGAGGGCAGTCTCGTCCCACTAAACATACCTATCCAGGAAAGAGTTAACTTTTCCTGGCGGCTATTTTGACGTCATTTAGCTTATCTTTATGGTTATTTATAATTTAAGTTTTCTGTCAGTTTAACGAGTTTCTTTGGGCTTTCTTCAGACTATGTGTCTGGCAAATCTGCTATAATTTCTAATATGACAGTTCGTAACTACGTATGAACCTTAAATTACAATGGGACGTTATACAATATCGAAAGTAAAATTAATTTATTTAATCTTCTCTGTCACAAATGTCTGGGTTTAGAATTGATTATATTCCATTAGCATTTAGACAGTCTGTCCATCCCCGTTCTCATTTCTTATCAACAGGTTTGTATATACTAAGCATTCCTTTAGCTCTGGCAAAGTGGTTAGTTTTACAGAAGGGATAGAAATCTTGTGTCTCTTGTTAGCTTGAAAATAACAAAATGGAGTCTGCTCTGTTCAGAGTGACTCTGACAATATACATTTTAATTTCTATCATAGCACAAAATGTCTGCCGATATAAATACACTGACAGTGTTCCTGACCCTATAGTGTTCTTTAAATTCCTATATGCTGGTCTATTAAACAATTGTTGCATCCCTACCTAAATTAGTGAAGCCGTATTTATCTTTTTTTTTTTTAAAGAATAAAGCTCTTTAAAATCTACAGTTTATTGATTTATAGACAAATTACCAGTGCTATCTATTTAAAATTAACTGCAAACTCTGTGGATTTGCCTTGGATGTTCTAGATTGTCACCTGTTTGCCATGGACCTTTAATCTATCCCCTTCCTGTCAGCTCACACATTTTTTTATTTACATTCCACTTTGGGCCTGTACACGCTGATTGAAAAAAAAAAACTACCTGTTTGAATGATTTACTCATCAAGCAGAAAATTACGGAGGAATTTACGGTTATAGGAAAAACCTAACAAATGACAGAAAAGAGTTGACAGAGTAAACAAAAAATAGACACTTTATAGGCACTCTTGATGCATAGGATGCATGATTCAATAAGTAGCCACTTAAAGTAAACAGATATAATTATGGTATTGACTGCCTTGTTTGGATTTCATCAAGTAATGAGAAACAAAACAGCACTAAGGAAAGCGAGATTCTAAGATTATCCTTTACTGGCACTGTACTTTGTCAAAGTACCGTAGTATTTCAATTAGACTTGATTATCAGAATCCACGGATACAGTTAACCTTTGCATTATGGTATAAATTAAATAAAAATAATATTTGAAACAGGGGATAAATAGTTTACCCGTAAAGGTACACTATATAGCAATATTACATTTTTTATCTGATTTTCATGCAAGGAGAGCTAAAAAATGAAAATGACCATGTATACATTTTTACTCAAAAGATGAACATTTGTTTTGCAGATTATGGGATATCTTCATCCTTGCAATTTTTCAGGCAGTGTTTGAAATGTTATCATAGAAATACTATTTTGGCAGAAACAGTAGCTGTGACAAAAGAAAGGAGAATACGGTAAAATGCAATGCTTATCGATGTTCGTAAGGAACCTAATGGCAATTCTGGGAATGCAGATTCCTAAAAAATCCACTAGACTGCACACAACAAAAAGAAAAAAAAAGTTTTTTGTGTATTATACCCATATATAGTATGTACAAATACACAAAGTATTTGTACTACCTAGCACTGCAGGTTGCAGCTGTAGAGGTAAGTGTCAGGGTACCTGTGGTCTCTACCTCCGAAAGAGGTAGAGACTTAGCTGTTCCTCCATCCAGACGGTCTGATGGCTCCCTTCCCCGCGGTCTATCCGGTCATGCTAGGCCGGCCGCGAGGGAGTGACTGCCTTTTACAGCATCTAGGCAGGAAGTAGTCATCAGGACACTCCTCCGGAACGACCTGTCAGTCAATTGCTGCAGGACCAATCAAGACGCCTCGGAGGCGTGGTTACTGCTCTGAACAGGGTATATTACAGAGCTTCTTTCATTAGCTCATTGCCCTGTCGTGGTTCTAGCTTGTTCTAGTCACTCAGTGCTTGTGTATTCTATTTTCCCTTTTGGTTTTGACCCGGCTTGTTTACCTTACTCTGCTTATCTCTGTGACCCTTGATTCGGCTTGTCTCTCGCTTACCTGTCTTCTGTTACCCTCGACCTCGGCTTGTCTTTGACCATTCTATACAGTGCTACTTACGTTAGTCCGGCCATTCTAAGGTCCGGTATACGTATCTGGCTACTGTTTGTACTCTGCGTGTTGGATCCCTGTCCCGATCCTGACAGTAAGTGCCTCCTGTAATGTACTCAAATTGCTCAGAAAGCCCTCACTTCCTCCTTCCTTGACCATCAAAGCATATTGCAGAATGTAAGAGGAGAGAGGCAATGTCATTTAGAGATTCCTCTGCTGAGATTTAGAGGGACAAAGCAGAAACCCGCAGGGCTTTTCTCTAAAGTAAAAATGGACATGAATTCAAAGCAAATTACAAATTTAGGGCCTACGTCTATGCTGAATGCAATGTTGGCCTTATTTATGAAAATTATATTTAAATCCCCAGTAATTCCACTGCGAATAATACCCTGTTGATTTTGTTCAAGGTGAAACGTTGTAGTGAAGCAAAGCACAGCACAAAAGAAAAGTAAGCAGGACTCTGAGCTAAATTTTGTTTTGCACGGTCTTACAGTATAAAAAGAATATTAGCATGAGTATACATGTTTTTGGGAGCGACGTGTTTGATGTAAAAACCCTACAACAGTAATTACCAGCCTTTGTAACCCAGATAGAACGGCTGTCTGAGCATGATGCAGAATGTAGTTCATCAACATCTGATGTGCCCAGGTTAGCCATCACTGTCGCAGAACGATACTGTGACTTGCCCCAGAGTGTTTGAATCACGCACAAAGACAGTTGTTTTAAAATGATACAGATTATACTTATTTTATTCCTACCGTTTTCAGTTCTTTTCGAAGCCTCTCATTTTCTGTAATTACTTTTTCCATGCCTTTTGTCTTTGCTTCATATCTCGTACTTAACTGTCCACCCACATGCAGCTGCAGCTTTTCTATTTCCGACTAGGTGTACAATAAAAAAATTACAGAAAATAACGGTTGCTTTTTTATCATTGACACATGAGAAAAGTTACCACAGGATGGTTTCAAATGTAGCTTTTTACACGTTGACAAATCCTTGTTACAGAAACTTTAGTTTAAGAACACATTTCAATAAATACATTTCACTACTTCTGAATCTGACAGGCAATGAATAAAATCTGCAGTGCTTCATGAAATTATGAAAACTATAATTTTCTCACTATATTGTTCTATGAAAAGAAGTGCATGCATATTATAATATGAATGAATAATGGGTGAGGGACATAACAGATATTCATAATAGAACCACGGTCTTATTAATGAATTTCTTCTAAGTAGTGATGGTTGGAGGAGAAGTAACTGCTGAACTAGAGGCAAAATCTTGAGTTTTAGCAGACCTAGTTAGCAGATACTCATGGGTATCTTGGGTCCATTTTTATTTAAATTAGCAGAAACTGTTAGAGATAACAACTCCCTAAATAGGGCTCTAAGTGTAAGTTCCCTCAATACAGAGAGTTATAAATATGATGGATGGTGAACATGTTATTATAAATAATAATAATAACATGACTAAACTGTATGAGCAGGCATTCCCCGAAAGACAACAGGCTAATATGCATATGCATGTGAAACATATACATGAAACCGTTGCCTTTGTTTTATTGCTGGTAAGAAGAGGTTTATGGCTCCAAAGTCTCCATCCCTATCACTAGAATCCTGAGATCCAGCACCATATGCTCACACTATATATTATAAGGCCACACACAGAAACCTACGGAGCAAACAATAAAGAACTGTTAATGTTGAGGCATTTGCAGATCTCCTTTGCCTTCACTATACCACAAGGTTTAAGATCTCTGAATTATAGACAAATGTGGGGTTCTGTTAAAGGAACACTCCACTCAAAAAAAATTGGGGGCAGGGAGAAAGGGGGGGGGGAATCACTATTTAGTAGACATGAAAATATACATACATTGTTTGCTGCATGTTTTCATTGAGTGTATATATAAAATAAAAAAATATCTTGCAAATAAATATGCCCTCCCCACTTGAAATAACCAATGAGAGGCTAATCATTGAGGAGCCTTTGATTTGGAGCTACAAGCTCTGGCAAGAGAGGGCAATGGAAATGAAAAAGGAGAGCAGTGGAGGACCAGGTCCAGTGGAGCCCTGAGGTTGTGCATGCACAGGCTTACTGGCATGTGTGGGAAAAGGCAGAATGCGTCTTCTACGTGGAAGGAGGAAGAAAACCTCCCTTGCTGTCCGATTGAAAGGCAGGGAAAGAGGTGTTCTTAATCTCCTTATAAATTGAACATCTCTCAAACAAAAAAGCACTTTTGTGCAGTGTAGTTAAAATAGGACACTCCTTACACAAGTGTGAATATGATGAGCGGAAAAATATCTGCTACAGGATTTGAGTTTGAAACATGTGCTGTTCAGTGGGAAAACCATAGGCAAGGTTACTTTGGAAAGCGCAAATTCACAGTGAATTTCAAATTTAAGGCCAGAAAATGGGAACTGGAAGCATAGCCGATTAACACATATTTTCCAGTTCAGTTATTTTGACCTTAAATTTGAAATTCACTTTGAGTTCCCACTTTACTGAACAAGAAAAAACTGATCACATAATAATGCCAACTCTATATTTGTATGAAAACAGATCGGACCAGTTAGTTCAATTCATGTGATAGTTTAACACAGTGTGCAGCACTGGTTTCCATCTATATGAGGAGATGCTCATTGGTACAGTGCGGCATTTTGGTGCACAAGCGCAATATTCTCCCAATGAGAAAACATTGGATTGGCTGAGATCATCAATATTGATGATCTCAGTCATGGAGGTGGAGCAGGGAGGGGCCAGCCATGGCGAGACTGGCACAGGAGAAAAGTTGAGTAAAATCACCGTTTTACTAGGATTGGAAGGCAGCTGGTAACCTAAACAGGCACTTAAAGGTAATTATAGTCACCAGCTTAATGTAGTTGTTCTGGAAAGTATAATCACTCCCTTCAGGCATTTTCATGCAAACACTGTCTTTTCAGAGAAAAGGCACCGTTTACATTGCACCCTAGGGATACTTACTGAGGCCACTACTCAGATCGCCACAGTGTGCAGCACACCACCATTCAAGACGCTGAATATTCCTCATAGAGATGCATTGATTCAATGCATCTCTATGAGGAATTGCTGATTGGCCAAAACGGTGTTTGTCCCCGCACCCATCCCGCCTCCTTGCCAATTTCAGCCAATCCAATGCTTTTTATGGGAAATAAGGTATGTTTTACCTTATTTCCCCTTTGCAGCACTGGAAATAACGTATGTTTTAACCCCTTCTAAGGGGCTAAGGGGGGGAGGGATGGGGGGGGGGTAGGGGGGGGTTAAGCCACCTACGTGGTGGTTTTAACACTATAGGGTCAGGAATACAGGTTTGTGTTCCTGACCCTATAGTGTTCCTTTAAGGACTATAGTGTCAGGAATACATGTGTTTATTACTGACGTTATAGTCTTTCTTTAACCTCACCGAACACCTCTGGGATGAAATGGAATGCTCACTGTATGCTAGTCCTAATCGCCTAACATTAGAGCCTGACCCCACCAAAGATCTCTTAACAAGTACAAATAGTGAAATAACTGCACCTATCTTCCAGCACCTATGACTAAGAAGGTTGTATATATAGGGTGACATTAAAAATTATCAACCAACTCCATTTTTGTAAACAGCAAAAACACAACTTTTTTTTTTTTTTTTTTGCGAAAGCCATGCTAGAGGCCACCTAAGCAGTGTCATTAGTTTTACAAAAAGGCTTTCATTTTAGTATTAATAACATATTGGACTAGTCACAATGCTGTATCATACATATTCGGTGGCATAAGATATTACTGCACATTCCAAGCACGTATGCAAAAGGTGACACTGGTAGGCATCAATACAAACATGGATTTTATATTCAGGATATCTGACGGTGTGCAATTCGTTGACAACAATAGTCGAGGATCATTATAATATACTTTTAGGCAATGCGTGTAAACAGGGAGGTACATGTTTAGTCTAGCATATTGTTAGGAAATTAGAGTGTTTAACGAACATTAACAACTTTAGTAGGAGGGCTTAAGTTTTGCGCGGGTAAAACAAGCTCACAGGACAGGCTCAAAGAAATGCTAATAGAAGATTATGAAATGTTAAACGGTATGTTGACATTGGCATTTCGTTATAAAACATGCTAGGTATACGATTCAACTATGCTTAATAGTAGTTTGTCATGCTTAAAGGACCACTCTAGGCACCCAGACCACTTCAGCTTAATGAGGTGGTCTGGGTGCCAGGTCCTTCTAGGGTTAACCCATTTTTTCACAAACATAGCAGTTTCAGAGAAACTGCTATGTTTATGAATGGGTTAAGCCTTCCCCCTATGTCCTCTAGTGGCTGTCTCATTGACAGCCGCTAGAGGCGCTTGTGTGCTTCTCACTGTGAAAAACACAACTTTTAAGGAGTGAATTTGTAAAAGGAGTGAGTTTGTAAAAGGAGCATACATAACAAGAAAGCTCAGTTTTACATAATACAAGGAACAGAGGTACTGTAAATCTATAGATAATTATATAGTTATATATAGACCACATTCTGAAGGCTGGAAACATACCTGGGGCAATTGATGTCACTTAACGAAAATGTAACTGTCAAATAATATAATTATGGTGATGGAAATTCCAGAGAGTACTGTGGTACAACAGACAGAAGATCAATTTGAGAACATTCTCCATGTAAGGAAAAATATTTGTTGTGCAAGCCGATATATCAATACTTACACAGACCACTAATTGAACTAATGGATTATGGATCACAAAATTCGACAGACAAGTCTATGGTCATATGTGAATTAACGCTTTTGTGATTAGTGTTCTAAAAATGATGATCCATTCTCTACCTTTTTTCTTTTAACAAAACTTCAAACAAGGAACCAGTAATACAACTTGTTTTTTTGTTGTTGCAGTAGTTTAGTAGATGCTTATGACCTAAACATATATTTTTCCTTTCGTAATCTAGAGTATGGATTATTCAGGTATAATGGATTTGAAACAGCCTCTGAAAGTGTAAAATGAAAATCATTAGCCCTGGCAGTGATAAGAAAAATGCCCCAGACAGAGATAAGCATCGCAGCACTTTCATGCTTGGTTCTGAAATCTGTGCCTTGCGGCATGTTCATGTAAGCAGATAAGAGAAAATACCTTCAGCCGTTCATTTTCCAGTTCAAGGTTTGTCAATTTTTCATTGGACACAACTCCCGGGGCTTTTTTAAGGTCGTCATTTTCTCTCTGAACTCTTTCTACTACTCTTTTCATCAAAGCAATAGTCTTTTCCAGCTCGGGAACGGTCTTTCCGCTTCTTCCAGACTGAGTAAGTGGTAAAGACGAAAATGGACAATAATGTATTTCTCTCTCCTGCTCCCCCCACCTCACAACATGCATGTGTTTGTTACTTATGTTTGTTATAATTGGTAATGTGCACATAGAATGAAAACAAGTATCTCTGTTGTTTCTAACACTAATCGCGGTTCTGTGTTTGAAGTTCCTTAGCACTTGCAAAGTATAGACAAAAACGTCTGAGTTGGGTTCATACATAACAGCACATTTCACAATTTTTCTCATTGTGTGACTTTCTAAAATCATTCACAGGAGGTTGGAAAATTCTATCATAATAAAGTTATCTTAACATTTGATTTCATTTTGCTACTAACTGCCATAATTGTATTATTTTCCCTATTGACGCATCTTATTTTAATAAATTGCCGACATTTTATTATCAATTATATACTTATATTTACAAAGACACATTGTACGTTATTAAGCAGATCGCGAGACATTTAACAGTAAACATTTGCACAATATAAACATTACTATGTGTAACACATTTTAACGGTTTCTTTTGGACCTCTGCACCACTTGAATTCAAATGCAACATAAATTTACCTACATCTATTACTCAAGAAAACAAAATGCTCACCCCTCTGACATTTCCCAATTTGCGCTCGGCATCCAGTTTCTCTTTTTTGAGAAGATCACACATTTCTTTCAAATTAGTGATCTGATCCTATGAAATAAATTAGGGTCAGAAATTAGTATAGCATTGTAAATCTAATGTGAATGTAATTAGCAGTATCTTACTAAGAGGGGTCAAAGATGACCACAGTAATGCTAGTGATTCATTACAATAATCGAGAATCCATGGTTACAGCAGATGAGACAGCTCTTACACTCATTTTCTTTTGAGAGAATGTAATTAAACACTCCTTGGGCTATCTAGGGGATTAAATAAGTTGTAAACATACAATGTCCAACATGATAGAAAATGCAAATCATGGCTGATTTATAAGAATGTTCCTTCACATGAATTTATGCAAAATCTATTCTTGTTGATTTTTTGGGAATAACAAAGAACGGAGGGAGGAAGACACATGGGGAAATAACGGATACTTTGTCAGAAGGACATTGTTAGAGAAGAGATCAAGATATGTGAACACCCAGGTACTACCACAATTTATTGGAGGACAAAGTTAATGCAGCAAACGTTTCGAGCAGCAGCCCTTTCTCAATGCTAATGTCCTAAAGTTTGCAAATAGCAATATCGTTGCCATTTTTCCTTAATTACAATTTACTGAATAGGTCCTCAAACCTTATGTGAAGATGGCGTGTTACAGAATCTCTGAGAGGCAGAAATGTGTGAATAGAATTAAAATGACTGATTAGCTATGTAACGGAGTGAAGCAACTTACATTTCTACATGTCTAAATATTTGTCATTATCAAGGACATACTACTGGTTTCATATTTTTGCGATATTCATCATGTTATAATTATACAATAACCAGCTCAGAGTGGCAAGGGGCACTTCCACAGCTGAAATGTATCAGTTTTCTTGTTTTCTCATGTTGCAAAAACCATACACTGACTTTCCATTGTGACGAAGTCTGAGGTCTTGTTGGCATTCACGTGTATATAATCATAATAAAACCAGGGTGAAGAGTCTTTGCGTATACAAGTTTATACACGTTAGCCCTACATCCTCAAACCATCCCATTTAATGTCTTTCTTGTTACCTTTTCTCTCAACCCATATTGTCCCCTTTGATTGTTATACTAATGGGCTATCTTGCTTAGCAAACCCCCACAGATGCTACAAATGGCACAACACAAATTCTCTGAGAGGTTTTCTTATTTATCTTGTCCCACTATGTCCAGTTCTAAATCCTACTCTCTGAAACCCATTACTCATAAATAATTACTAAGCTTTATAAAACCCTCCAAGTAAGGGCAGTATAGAATAAATGTTAAATAAATAAAATATAGTTAGCAATTGGTACCTTTAATCGAGGAAGATCTTTCTGTGCTTGCTCTAGCTGAAGCTGCAACTCCACATTTTCAGCTGATAACCTCAGATTTTCTTTCTGAAGTTCCATATCTCTACTGAGCTGATAATCTGACCCTATCCCGGAGGTCTTAACAGGAAGAGAAGGTAACAAAAAATAGACACAAACATCATTTCTTTTTTGTTTATAAACATTTAACTTAAGAAAAATAAGAGCACACAAGGGTATCAAGGAAATGGCAAGACTAAGCTTCTACACATATAGCTAAGAATGAACTATGCAAGAGTTCTAAGTCTTCATAAATTACAAGGGTTAATAAAAAGGGTCGATGCAGGAGATTTAACAGAGTCAAACCTGGGGTAGAACATTTTGTTCTGAGCTCATTTCTACTTTAGAGATGCAGCTTTTTGTCAATTCTTCTTCTGCGGGTTGTGCTACGCTGGTGTCCTCAATGCTAACTCTATGTTCAGCTGCAGAGGTTCTACGTGATGAATTAGTACTGCATGCAGCTTGAGATTCTGATCTACTTTCACTACATCTTGAAACACTCAGGTTAGTTAACTCTTGCTCCCTTGTTTCTTCTTTTGTATTTTGAAGTTCTCCATTGTGATAGTCTTCCATGCCCACTGTATAGTCCTTGTTTGATATTGTATCTAAAGTATTTTCTTCACTGCTATCATGCGATCCCTGTTCATTAATAGCTTGTGTGCTTGCGGCACATGAAGCATCGCCCAGCCCTGGTGTAGCAGTTGTACTAACAGGAAGTGAGACATCACATGGTTTTGAAGTTGCTCCTTCACTTGCAGATGCTGAAAAATCACTGGGTCCAGGGGTTGTTTCTCTACTTGCAGAAGGTGATCCATTACTTGCTATTGGAGACGCATCTAGATTTTTAGATGCTAAAGAATTATCTGGAACAGGTGATGTCTTGTGGGTGGAAAGAAACCGTTCTTTTTCTATTGATGGAATTACAGCAGCCTTTTTAACATCTTGTTCATTTTGTGGATTAAGAATGTTTTCCTCATCTAAAACATAACTATCACATTGTTTGGAGATGGCTCCCATACTATCTACCTGGCCTTTTAGATGTTCTTCTCTACTTGAAGGAGATATATATCCTCCATCACACAATTTACCATCAGAAAGGAATTGTTTGCTTCCCTTTGTTCTTCTCAATAGGTTTCGCTTTTTATTAGGAAATACAGAGTTTTTGTATGTTGAAGCTCCAGTCTCAAATAAAGGAAAAGTCAATTCATCTGTGTCTCCTGCTACACTCTGTTTAGCGAGATATAGCAATGTTTGCATACAAAAGAGAACAGAAATAAGGAAAGACAGTGGCAACATATTAAAGACAGAAAGTTTTTAATATTCCTTTTTTTGGACATAGTGTATTTTTAAAGTGATACAAAAATTATTGTATGGCCATGTCAAAATTCTGTGTTTTGCAATATCTATGATATTGCAATTACCAGATTTGTCTTATTGCTTTATATGTTTGACAATTAAAAAAAAGAAGAATTTTTATTTCAGTTCCTCCTAATACTAAGGCAGTTATGCAGCAAATCCAATATATTTCATCAATAAACTTAACACAGAGCAATTTTACATGGTTACCATACAATAAATATTTTTGACTTTCTAGTCCATTCATATACACTTATTAAAAAAATCACTTAATAATTGCTAATTTGAGCAGGGCCATCACCTCTTGTGTCGGCCGACTTGATTTTGTCAGCCTATTAGTCATCGTTAACCCCTTAAGGACGCAGCTTCAAAAACTGGACTTACCCTTAAGGACACAAGCATTTTTTGCATTTTTTGCTGTGTGTGTTCAACCTCTGTTTGCATTTTTCTTATTTATTACACCAACACGTTATATATCGTTTTTTAAAGGACAAAAAGGGCTTTAATCTGATGTGACATATACATATATAAATTCTTATTTATTATTAAAAAAATCCAAAAAAATGAAAAAAAAATGTTTAAAAATAAATTGTTTTTTTTCACAGTTTAGGCAATAATAACGTGTGTATAATAAGTGCAGCTTAAGGAAAGTAATTTAAAAAATATTCAATTAGTTGTTCTGATTTTCAGAGTACATAATATGTCTAGGATTTCAGCTTATTTTGAAAGTTACAGGTCACAAAATACAAGGAGTAAAAACTTTTTTTAATGTGGAGCAATTTTAGAATTTGGCATGTTTGTCTTGTAAGCTTAATAGCCATCACAGAAAGCAAAATTGCTGCACAAAAGTACCGTATTTATTCGAGTATAACGCGCACACGTGTATAACGCGCACCCCTAATTTTCGATTAAAAATCGGTATAAAATTTTATACCGATTTTTAATCTAAAATTAGGGTGCTTGTTATACTCGAATAAATATTCGAGTGGGTGCTCGATAATACCGACCGCCGGGCTCATTACAAGCCCGGCGGTCCTGGGGGGGTGTGCAGCAAGCATTTACTCACCTCCGTGCAGCTCCTCCAGCTTCCCAGTGTACATCTCGCGAGACCCGCGGCCAGCTCTGACGACGTCAGAGCGTCAGAGCTGGCCGCGGGTCTCGCGAGATTTACACTGGGAAGCTGGAGGAGCTGCACGGAGGTGAGTAAATGCTTGCTGCCCACCCCCCAGGACCGCCGGGCTTGTCATGAGCCCGGCGGTCCTGGAAGGTATATTTATTCGAGTATAACGCGCACCCTTAATTTTAAATTAAAAATCGGTTAAAAAAAATGCGCGTTATACTCGAATAAATACGGTATATATTTATATAAAGCACACATCACAGGCTATTTACCAAAGGGTATTCTGACACTTTTTACGTAGCCATTTCGCTGCCAATCTCTGCTAAATCGTGTAGTAAAATTGTGTTTTTTTCAGATTTCTAACATACACACATAAAACAAGGATTTTTAATGTGTATTTCATAAAGTTGATATATACTACTGCTGTAGAAAACCCCATATTGTTTTCAGCCATATCAACAGAGTAAAATGATACCCCCAATCTATGTCCTTGCCACTATACTGTGAAGTTATAGTGCCATAAAAGAGACCTGACCATTTCAGTTTTCACAGTGATAATTTTGATAGATGAATTTGATGGAGCAAGTCTCATTTTGGGGCATTGTAGCAGTTTAACTGTTGAATTTATCCCTCAATGACCTACCATTGGTGAAAGTAGACACTACAGTGTATCTCATATGGTATATATTGTGCCTTAGCGTGATGCCATTTTTTCACCAGTATATGTCAAACTTTGTGGTAAAATATTTTTTTTGGCATTTTTTACATACACATTAAATTTTTGGGGGTCATTTTTCAAGTCTGGTATGTGCCACTGTGATCAAAACCCCATAATTATGCTCAGCAAACTCTAGTGAATAAAACAATACCCCCAATGTATGTCTTTGACACTATCCTGTGAAGCTACAGTGCCTTAAACGAGTCCTGACCATTACAGTTTTTACAATTAGAATTTTGATAAATGGATTTGGTGTGTCTATATCACATTTTAGGTCATTGTAGCAGTTTGACAGTTAAAATTACTCCATAAATGCATACCATTTGTGAAAGTAGACACCACGGGCTATGTCATATGGTATATTTTGAGCTTTATTATACAGTTATGTTAGCACCAATTACTTTCAAATGTTATCATATTGTTTTATTTTTGCATTTTTATACACACGTTTTATTTTAGTAGTTAATTTCGGAAACTTGATATATGTTACTGTAAATTAAATCACGAAATTATTCTCAGCTATATTTCCTGAGTACAAAATTACCCCCTTTGTACACCTTAGCCAGGTTTTTGTGAAAAAATACAGGGCTAAAATCATACCCGGCCCATTACAGGTTTTTTTAAATGGCAAATTGACGAATGGTCATTGTTTCATTTTGGGGCATTTTAGTCGCTCATATATTTAAATAACGCCACCAATGCATACCATTTACAAAAGTGGACAACATGGGGACCCTCATATAAAATATTAGAAGCTTTATTGACGTGACATTTTGTTACCATTTTGTTTCAAAGTTTGTGGTATTCATTTTTATTTTAACATTTTTACATACACATAGTATTTCTGATGATTATTTTTTAAATATCCTGTTTCCCACTGTCATAAAATTATCTTAGCTGTACTCAGCAACATCTTCTCAGTACAAATATACCCCATATGCAAATCTTTGGAAAGTAGCGATCTTAATATTAATCTAAATCTCTAATCCCAAACCAAGCCCTAATTCTAAACCAAATCCTAATCCCAAATCTAACCCTCAATCTAATAATAAACCATTACCACAATCCTAACCCATAACGTAATCCCATGTGTAACCTTAATTATAACCTTAAACCTAATCTCAATCCTACCTTTAGCAATAGTGTTAACATGATTCCCCCTGCTGGTGTCAGCCGAGGAATTCCATTGCTATATTCAGCAAGGGATGCCCGTGCTGACCCTAATCCTAATCTGAACCATAATCTGAATCCTAATCTGAAACATAATCCCAATACTACAATTAATTATAAACCTAATCTCAAACATAAACTTAATAATAAACCCAGTAATAAACCTGATAATAAATCTAGTATTTATGCTAAACCGAATAATAATCCTTAATTGTAATCCTTAATTTAATCTTAATCCCAAAGGTTTCCCTCTACTAATATCAGTGCTGATATTGGTAAAGGGATTTTAAACTAAAACACAGTGGTATGTTGCTGCCATCTACTGGCTATTTTCAGTATTGCAGTCTCCCATCTCTTACATTGAAGACATTATTCCCAATGCAATGCGATCTGTGCTGGGCAACTAAAAATGCCCAGCACTGATCAGAATGGCATTTGGGCATAGAGGGTGATCCTCCAGGGTTTGTTCAGACGCTGGGGGTCTCCCAAGCACCAGATCACTTGAGAGAATGACTGTAGCTGAGCTTGATCGCTCAGCTGCAGTGTTCTTTGTGGATTTAAATGGCTACATGCAGTGCTAACTTTCAGCACTGCATGCAGCTCATCAAAAAGTCTGGGGCCACTAAAAATGGCCCCAACTGACAGAGGGGACCCCCAGGTTTCTAATGATACCTGGGTTTCCTAGTGTGAGCAGGGATTTAACCCTGCTCACACTACATTGCTGTCTATGGGGATTTAAATCCCCATTAAAAGAGCTGCTTGCCGACCTCACTTTGAGCTCTGCATGCAGCTCATCAAAATACCTGGGGCCACTAAAAATGGCCCCAGCTGACAGAGGGGACAACCAGGTTTCTAATGATACCTGGGTTTCCTAGTGTGAGCAGGGATTTAACCCTGCTCACACTGCATTGTGCTCTATGGGGATTTAAATCCCCATTTAAACAGCTGCATGCCGATCTCATTTTGAGCTCTGCATGCAGCTCATCAAAAAACCTGGGGCCACTAAAAATGGCCCCAACTGACAGAGGGGGCCCCCAGGTTTCTAATGATACCTGGGTTTCCTGGTGTGAGCAGGGATTTAACCCTGCTTACACCACAATCTAGATATAGGCATTTAAATGCCTATTTAAGCAGATACATGCCACGCTGACTTCCAGCACTGCACGTAACTCATCAAAAAGGCTGGGGTCACTAAAAATGTCCCCAGCTGATAGAGGGGAGCCCCAGGTTCCATTGATACCTGGAACTCCCTTGTGTTAGCAGGGATTTAACCCTGATCACACCAAATTGTAATAGTGGGGATTTAAATCCCCATTTAAATGCTTGTTTGCAGCGCTCACTTTGAGCTCTGCAAACAGAGCATCAGTCAGTCTGGGGACACTAATTCTGGCCCCAGGTGAGAGAGGGGAGCCCCAGGAATCAAATGATACCTGGGGCTCATAGTTACCAGCAAGGTAATAGACCCTGCTGGAAAAATACTGCATGACGGAAATGTTCTGTCATGCGTCCTTAAGGGTAGGACCAGCATGACGGAAATCCTTAAGGGGTTAAATAACCCAGCTATATAGTTTTAAAATGCTGCAGAAAATGTTGGTGTACAAAAATGCTTAATAATTACAGATTTCAGTGGCAATCTGCCAAATTGTTCTGTTCTAGAAAAGCAAGAATACAAGATTTTCTTTTGTTTTTGTGTTGAAAAAAAATGAAAAATACTTTCTATTGTTTAAACTAAATGTAATTCATACTTAAAATAGTCTTGTGTTTTGGATTTAGATTTAAATAAGCAACATGTGTGTAGATTGGATGCAAACACCTCAATTACAAAATAAAACCAATTAAATGGACACTCTAGATACCATAACCACTGCACTCGATTGACCCCATTGTAATCTTAATCCTTTCCAAAGGGTTTAACAGTTTATTAACATGGGCTGGGAGCTCTCAGAATATTACTGCCTGCTACAGAATGAATAATTTGGGATGGTGCATGACAGATCGTCACTCCTCCTTCGCCATTCATTCTCTATTACCATTCAGTACTTACCGAAGGTCTGGAAAGGTTCTCTTTAGAAACCTGCCTTTCCAACAGCAGGAGCTTTTCCTGCAGATACCGGTTTTTCATATGCAAGTCATCTACCACCGAATCTCTAGGCAAGGCTTGCTGTGTCCTGTGTAAATAAAGGCTTGGATCAGACAGGAATACACAAGACTAGTACTACATGGAAAGCATGTCTCACACATGGACTTCTTATAAGATACAGTTCTCTTAAATGTACGATAGCTTAACTACTAACAAATCATTTTCTCTTAAGGCAAGTGCAAAGTTACTCCTTAAAGTGTGAATTGTCAGTAATTCGAAGTGAACATCAAATTTGAGGTCAGCATTACTGAACTCAAAACATGGACAATTTTTCCAGTGGAGAACTGCAGCTCCCATGATGCTTTGCCAACTAATTATCATAAATGTACAGCAATACAAAATATGCTGTCAATTGATTGACAAAATAATAATGTGAAAAAGAACAACAGAGTAATACAATGCACACTCGGTATCTGATGAAAAACAAACACAAAGACATTAAAATAATTAATTGAGCATTACAAACTGTTACGTTAACTTTTTATTTTTAAGTTTAGCATTTTGCTCATGTTTACTTACCTATTCTTTGAATTTATAATGTTTCTAAAATATAGAATTCAGTATGCCCCTGGTATCGCCCCTCCAGGGGTGCTCATTTGTCCACTTGTGACTACTACTAACTTTAGAGCAGAGATCCATCACAATACATAACCTGAAATATGTTACAGGTTCATAGATACGGTACAGCAGTGCAAACAGTCGAACTGAGGCATAAATTGAGTAATGGGTGGCACTGGGATTTGTTTGAATGGATTTAAAAGAAAGATAGACTAAAACAGTCAGAAGGCACAAAAGGGCCAAATCCAGAGGTCAATTTGGCAGGCTATGGGCTTTAAATAACATTCAAGGACGTCAAGGAAACAAACGCTGAACAAGAATCAAAGGGGAGGTAGGATAAACAAATGCCTAGTCACTGAATGCTCCAAGACAACCAAGAACCGATCATCTGGTTCAGCAAGTTTACATAGAGAGAAGACTGAGAACTAAAAAGAATGACTACAGAGTAAGAGGACAAATTAATTTGGATTAAACAGAAGAAAAGGCTCAGAACATGACTAGTGCTGCTATAACAGTAGTGCCACTTTACTTTGTACTTGTAGGAAGTGTACACAACCAGGCTGGGGACAACAGCACATTCATGCTAAAGCCTAATCAGGAAACAACAATGTGTTAAAGGGACACTCCAGGCAGCTAAACAAGTTAAGCTTAAATTAAAGGTAATAAGCTGAAAATGTTTTGCGGTTTTCATCAGTGTAACCCCACGTCCTTAGCCACCCCCTCTCACATTTCAACATGTTTCTGATTCACAATCTTTGAAAGAAACATACATTTTGCAGCCAGTGCAAAAAGAGGCATGTCTTATCTAGTGTAAGGAATGCTCACAGCACCCACTGCACTGCAGCTAGAGCTAACGTGCTCCTCTCCCTCCCTCCTGTAATGAAATAAATTCCCATCCAGTCCCTGTCAGCTAACCTCCCTACCCAGTGTTAGCCCCTTGACTGACAGCCAATATCCCTACCTAGTGTTAACCCCTCCCCTGCTAGTTCCTTTCAGCCAATCTCACTACCCAGTGTTAACCTCTCCCTATCAGCTACTCTCACTACCCAGTGTTAACACCTCCCTGTCGGTCAAGCTAACTACCCAGTGTTAACCCCTTCCCTGTCAGCCAACCTTCTTACCCAGTGTTAACCTGTCTGTGGCGGAATGCACCGTTTCTTTCAACTATTTCTTCTTTGCATACGTTCGGGAGTAATTGCACCCAAACCCACTTTATTCGACTCCTGAACGAGGACCATCCCTGTACCCCAGTAGAACCTTAACACCAGTTAAACTAAGTGCGAAACCGTAAGGAAAATAACCCTGGGTGGCCGCCATTTCGTGTAATCGAACGGACGTGGTTGACAAAAGGATTGTGGTAATTTTGTCTCCCAAACGTAGGCTGCGTCTATTCGCACAATCCAGCAAAGATTGTACCGCTGCCCGTCCCACTTCCCGACCAGCTATTGGAACGACGCTCAGGAGATGGGAACTACAGACTAGGGGGGAGCATTCGCTCCCTGAAACCAAGGGAATATCTTGTATGGTGTTTGCACAGGCACCCCTGAACAGGGACCAGCCATCCGGGGATATGACTCTTGTGGGGTTCCTGTTAATGTTGGGGGTACTTTTGGGGTGTTATATAAATACTATGTATGATGCCCTGTAACAGAGGTAATTCAGTTATAGTTTCTGAATAAATTATCTCCCAGACACAGGGACGACAGGGAGTGGCTTGCTATGTTTCTGTATGGAGACCCCTTGCTGGGGTCTGTGTATAAATTGAGAGTGTTTGACCTGAATAAACCAGATGATTCCCAGAACAATGTCTCGTCTAGTTACTGGGGGGGATAAGAGCTTAATCACACAACGGTTCCAGTCTGGCTGAGAGGAGAACTAGCGGAGGTAACCAGTCGGGTTACCCGGAGTCCGCTACACCTTCTCTGCCCTTCCCTGTCAGCCAACCTCCCTACCCATTGTTAACCCCTCTTCTGCCAGTCCCTATCAGCCAACCTCACTACCCACTGTAGATAGACAGAGTTAAAGCATCACACACATATACACATTTTCTGACTAGATTAGATATCATATAATATATGTTTATTATGAATAAATATAGAGACAGACAAACTCATAAATACCTTTAAAGCATTATATTCTCTCTCTCTCTCTCTATCTATATAGATGTTTTGCAGAACCTCAGCAATGTAGATTGCAAACACTAACATCTTCCCTGGGGCATTTAACTGAAAATTCTCAGGTTGCAGTTTAGCAAATCAGGCCTGATGTATCTTCCATCAACCACAATGCCACTTTTACGCTCACAATATATATATATATATATAGAGAGAGAGAGAGAGAGAGAGAAACTCATAAATACCTTTAAAGCATTGTATTCTCTCTCTCTCTCTCTATCTATATATATATATAGATAGAGAGAGAGAGAGAGAGAGAGAGAGAATACAATGCTTTAAAGGTATTTATGAGTTTCTCTCTCTCTCTCTCTCTCTCTATATATATATATATATATTGTGAGCGTAAAAGTGGCATTGTGGTTGATGGAAGATACATCAGGCCTGATTTGCTAAACTGCAACCTGAGAATTTTCAGTTAAATGCCCCAGGGAAGATGTTAGTGTTTGCAATCTACATTGCTGAGGTTCTGCAAAACATGGTATAGGTCCCTGGGGCGGAGTATTTGGAGAGCAGGGTGGGCCAATGCTCCAACAGCACTAGTTGCTGTGTAACAAACCACAATTTAGATCTGATTTAAGAGTTAACTAATTGACACTCACCTGTAGCTAGTCAATTAGTAGACAGGCCTTTAAATGAAGAGTGCAGCCTGCTGCAGGGTGAGGGAGGAAAAGACAGCTAGGAGAGTGAATGACAACTGTGTTCATTGCAAAGACATTTCTTTTGTTTGGAAAATTGGTAAGTGGGAAAGCCTGTCTAGTAAGAGCTCAAGTAAGAGCAAGGGATTTTGTTTGTTTTTGTTATTATTTAAAGCACCTGTTTTCGTATTGAATAAAAAAAAGGAAAACCGAGCTGACTGTGTCCTGGACATTATATACCCTAGAAGGCGGTGGTTACTGCAAGATCTGTGACAACCCTACCTGTAAAAGAGGTGGTTTGTTACAATATATATATATAGAGAGAGAGAGAATACAATGCTTTAAAGGCATTTGTGAGTTTGTCTGTCTCTCTTATATATATAGAGAGAGAGAGAAAGTATACAATGCTTTAAAGGTATTTATGAGTTTGTCTGTCTCTATATTTATTCATAATAAACATATATTATATGATATCTAATCTAGTCAGGAAATGTGTATATGTAAGTTCTAGTGCCTGAATGCTGTATTTGTTGTGTAACTTAGTAGCTTATTTTTCTACTATTCAGAATTTTTTCCCAATACAGTTCCTTTAATTAGATTAGTAAATAGCATGTCACATTAATAATACCAAGAGTTTATGAGAACACTGATAACAGACACATGCTCAATTAGCTTGCTTTTCAGCACCCTTCCTACTCCGGTCTTATATAGGTTTTAGCTCACTTGTGCCAAAGCCAAATCAGACTGATCACACACATACCGATTTAACAGAAGAAGATACAGCAACCCCAGACAATTTGTCTTTGTTAGGCGTTGTCAGTGAGGTATACAAGTGCAAGCTATTTGAGCTGTTATCTATTCTATATCTAGTCTAGTTTTGGGCTGATTTGCATATAAACAGGCTCTGGTTATCCAGATGTTGATCCCTTCTTCACCGTACCTATAGGGGTACCAGCTACACCTCACTGATGAGGCTCATTGGCAGCCAAAACGATCACCTGGCTTTGATGTAGCTCTTGTGCAAAGGGAACCTGCTGCCATTGTGGATCTGGACTGACCTCAAGAGGGGGTAATCAGTCTGATATACAACAGACTATGGTTCTCTCTGTAATGGCCCAAGTGAGCTAAAACCTGTATGAGATCCGAGCGGGCATGCCTCAAGGGGCAAGATCTGTTGCTGTTCTCAGAGTTCATGAATTCTTGTTTTTCACAAGAAAAATACACTAACTCTTTAAATGAAAAAAAAAAACACAAAACACATATTGTGGAACATTTAAAACAAATAGAACATATGAGAGTGTTATTGACCAGCGAATCAATGTGATTTTCTTTTTTTCTTCTTCAGCTAAGATATAATTTAAATGAAAAGTTTATGATTAAAGATGGAATATGTTCACTATTGAGTGTACTAATAATATCCAATCATTAGTGACTTATCATACTAAAAATATTCTGCATTCAAGTGCAACAAAGCACATTTTCATCACCTTAAGAGTGCATTCAGAGAATGTAATGTGCATGCTTCTTTCTTAATAATATGCTATCTTTGCTAGTTCTCACCTACATTATTATGCAGTGTAATATCATAGAATTATATCCAGGCTTTTATGCACCCTGTATTGTTCACATACTGACCTGGCAAACTAATTACATCCATGTATTAAGGCTGTCATTTGCAAAGACCGTAACAATCAGAAAGGATGTAACTTTTTTACATTACATACACAATATAACTGCAAACACTTAAACAGGACTCTGAGATTTCAACAAGGCATTGTATTATACAGGATCCATGTAACATTATAGTATCTATAAGAGGAATATTACAAGGTGAGTTTTGCCTCAATGCATTTTATAATCGTATGTAGTATTAACTCAAATACATATATATATTAATAGGTTTTTAGCAAGAAATACTTTTTAGCTATGATATACAATTTCCCCACGCCAGGGTTTAGCATCCTTTGTGCATTGTAGGGGTACCACAAATACCAGAATATAACAAACTGCTCACATACAGACACATCATAACATAGCCCACATACCCACAAATACAACCCTACCAAGCAGCTACAGCACCCATGCATAAAACAAGCAGCATACCGCAATATTCACACAAGTTAAAATAAATTTTAAAAATAGGGATTTCCAAGTCTTAATTTTGGCATTGTGCTGCTAAAAGGTTGCCTATCCCTACCCTAAACATATAGTTTTTTCCCCCATGCAGCTGTTGGAAACCGAAAACTGAAATACAAATTCTAGGTAAAAAGTGCAGATTTTGAAAAATGCTCAAACTCAGCGACTCAGTTAATTCTAGTAAGTACTTAATAAATCTCAATGTAATATTTCTAGTATAATATACACATACACACACACATATATATATCATTTTTTTATTATTTATATAGCGCCAACAAATTCCATAGCGCTGTGTGTATATATATATATATATATATATATATATATATATATATATAAAGAAAAATAATCCTGCACTCCATATAACAGAAATATACTTGCCTGATGCTGAGAGTGCCATCTACAAAATATATATCTTGTTTTCTATATCTATAAATATAATAGTGTACAATGGCCTAACCCAGCAGAGCCCAACCTTTGTTCTTGTTAAGCAAAAAAAAAAACCCCAAAAATGAGTAAAAAACGATCCTATCTTTTTCATACAGAATAAAATGAACTTTCTAGCATCTAATAACTGCTAAAAATAAGATTTATTAATAAAAATGTCTGTGGCCGGTATGAAAAGTAGTAGGAAGCACACATGGTGGATTATTAAGAGCAATTCAGGAACATAGAAACCAAATGAAACAAAGACTAATGCACACTAATGGAAACTCCAAGGATTTACATAGAGGTGAACAGGTTGTGATTGAGAATTCACATGCTATTCTGTGGAGACTAGCAACCCGTTTGAAAATGGAACCACTTAGAACAGCTTTCAAATTTCCTTACGCTAGTAAATTTAGCCCTATCATTTATTTAATCAAAATGTTTTATTAATGCATTTTTCATTTCCGAATGACCTCTTGTGCTTGGAATTATATAATTCTACTAACATACAGCTGGATGCACTGGTCATTTTGGATTTTGAAATACGTGCGTTTTAAAATATTTATAACTTGCTTCCTAATTTGGCCATGAGTTAATAGAAAGTTAAGCTTTTAGAAAAGCACCCATCAGTGACACAATAAAATTAAAGGGATACTATAAGTGCCAGGAATACAAAGCTACATTCCTGGCACTATAGATCCCTCTGCCTCCCCCCTTACTTGCGTCCCCCTGCCAGGCATTTGCTAGTTGCGGGACATCTGAGGGGACGCTCCGCCCCCTGCGACAAGCAAATGCCACGTGCATTAGACCTCCCCGTAGGAAAGCAAGAAGTTGGAAGAAATTGATAATGCACGAGTGTTAATTTGTTAATTCTGCTTTACCAATGGGACAGAGGAGGAGGTGATCTCCAGGAAGAGTCCCAGTTTACATGAAACTGCTGACATTAGTATAGGACACTTGCCAACATAACCAATACTGCTACTGCTTTCATCTTTAACCAAAACTAAAATCTTTAATTCATTAATAACTTACATGGAATCCAGTGCCAGACAAAGCTTCCCTTGCTGTTCTCCACAACCCATCCAACGTAACTCCTTTTCATTCCGTGGTCCGTACACATTTCTCACTGACTCAGTGCACATGCTCTGAGCTTATGAAAGGCGGAAAGGAGTGGAGGGTACACAGGGGAAAGAGGAGGATGGACAAGGGAGGGGGGGGGGGGGGGGCATTAGAAAAACGCACGCACATTAAGGACGGCGGGGAATACTGAAATTAGAGCTCTACCAGTGCTAAATTCAAGGGTAGAAGCTGATAACATCTGTCACCAACGGGCGCTGACAACTGATGTATCTATGCACAGATTTAACATTAGGCAACCAGGAGTTATGTCAGGTGTGCCGGCAGTGCATATTACTCTAATCCCTGTACATACAGATTCCTACCACCATGACCAATTCTAAAACCAAAAGTGGTCATGGTGATTGGAGTAGCCCTTTACCTTTGCAACTCATTGCATTACCTTATCTATATGTTGTCTTCAAACACGGATATGTGCTCCCTGCATCATTAATACATTAAACGGGCACAGAATCCTGAGGCACACACCATTTTGTCTAAGTTTGCCTTTAAGGACAACTTTCTGCCCTCTATCTTTCAACCAGTTTTTTAAGGACAAACAATTTTAACATTAAACAATATTTCGCAGCTCTTACTTCATGTGCGCAATTTCATTTTCTAATTTATAATTTATTTTCTGCAGTTCCTCCACTTCTTTCTCAGATTCCACAGTCCGCGCTCCTACTACTTGATCTACAGTAACTCCACGGGATTTCAGCTTTTTCGTCAATACCATTTTTTCTTGATCGGCTCTGCAAAGCATAAACACAATCAGCAAATTAACCCTGGCATAATTAAGTTTAATAAAAACAGTGAAAACACTAAGTAAGACACTGGAAAGGAGGAAACAAAATAGTACAGGATACAAAAAGTATAAGTGAAGTTGTTTGTGGTTCAAAAAGATCAATTAACTACATTAGAAAAAAAATAGATGGGTGTGCCATACACATTGCAACCATTACATAATAATATACGTGAAAACTAATCATACCTATTAATCTTATCATAATACATACAAAATGGCTGAATACAAAAAGAGATACAAAACACAAGTTTTCAAGTAAACCATTATAAAACTGTACTACACTTAATATGCAATACTGAATAATTTCCCCTACCTTCAGCTAGGTGACTGCCATGAATTGGCCCTGCATGGTAACACTTTTCCAGGAAGAGCAATCATCCTCCCTGACTCATGTGGACTACATTGTCAGTACAGATGTGCTTTTTAGGCAGCACCCCACCTTCTTGAGTAGATGAGGATCTCAAACTGAACAAGACAAAAGATTATGATGCAGCATGCCTGGATGTATCATAGACCTAAAATCACTTTAAAATGAGGACGCTCACCATATTGAGAGCCCATATGTGCCATGGCTCATGTATAAATGCCTGGTGTCAAATTGTGCGGTGACACTACCCTAGCATGAACCTGAAACAGGACTTACTGCCAGATACTGATAAAATGCTACTATTTATTGTTAAAAAAAACTAAAACAAAGTTACATATAAAAGAATAGGCATTCAAAAGATGATTGGCAATTGGAGAGGTGACGATTTGGCCAAAAAAAATTGGCAGAGTCGAGATGGAATGGATTTTTAACTTTAATTCATTACAACCAGGAGGTCTCAATGTAGATTTTGAGCTATACCACATTTTATGAAAACCAACTGTTTTCTTAACCCCATCTTATTAGTATTTTTTTTAGGACAGTAAATTCAGGAAGGGCATCTGGCCCATAGAGCCCATTGATTGGAGAATATGGATCATGTGACCGGAATGGATTCAATCAATATGGGTATTTAAATGGACTCTGGAACCTGGAAGATACCACAGCCAACTGAAGAAGCTAACCCAGCGAAATGCGTTTTGGCACTTAAGGACTACATTACAGACTGATAAGTTCTCTTTTACTTGCTTTTATATGTAACTTTGTATTTGTTTTTTTTTTGTACGATAAATAGTGGAATGTTATCAGTATCTGGCAGAAAGTCCTGTTCCAGGTTCATGCTAGGGGAGTGTCATCCCACAATCTGACACCAGGCATTTATACCGGAGAGCCAAGGCACATATGGGCTCTTAATAAGGCGAGATTGACCATTTTCAAGGGATTTCAGGTATATGATACATCCAGACATACTGCACCATAGTCTTTGGTCTTCATCTACATCTGCATTGCTATAGAGACCTATCCTCAGTCTCTGGAGATTGCAGTTAGTTATCTTAAAGTACCATCTGCACTAGATGTGTTCTGTTCTTTTGTCTTTTTTTCATATTACCCCACATCAAGAATACATAAAACTTCCTAGTAAGGGGTAAGCAAATATTTGATTACTTTAGCTCTCCACCCACTGATTTACAAGTTCTGCTTGAAAATCACTTTTTGCTATAAATTTATGGTGTTTCAGAGCAGCTACCCACCATAATACAATGAAATGCTATTCTGCACACTAAACTCACAAGTGAGTTATTCTTTGGCTTCATTGTCAGTACACCTGGGTCAGAATGGATTGAAATAATGGAGCGCATTCTGTCACTCCATCCTTATATTCCTTTTGAAAATGCAAGACAAGCTCACTACAGGAATATTCACAGTAACTGCAGCGCATGTGTTGAGATTTGTTTGTAGGATTGGAACACACCATATTTTAGAACATCTTTTCTTCAATTCAATACATTTGTTAGCAGTATGTATAGATGATTTGTTATGCAACACCAACTGATTGGAGGAAAAAAAAACAAAAAAACATTCAATATATATATAGAACAGGTGGGAGCTGACAATTTGATCCACCCAGGAGTGAAAAATAACCAAAATATATACTAAGAAAGGAAGAAAAACAGAGAATTTGAGAAACTCAGTAGCTTGTCCTTCGGTAAATCCCCGCTCAGGTTTCAAAATAGTTTGCGCCATTACAGAGAAAAAAATATTCTTAAGCATATCAGACTGATCCTACCCATAATGGCAGTCCAGAACTGAAATGCTGGCAAGTTTTCTCATGCAGACAGAACTTGCCGGGTTTTTGGTTCGGGGTGGTGGTATAAGGCTGATGTGCAATAAGTCTGATGAACCTGGTATAGGTTCACTTTGTATTGGCACAAGTGAGCAAAAAATAATACATTATGCTAAACAATTTTAAAGAACAATTGAGAAATGAAAACTACTGATTTCCAAGGCTGCAAGCTTGTATAGGAGTCATGGATCAGTAGTTTAAAATACTGAAATACATAATTTTAGGCACAGATTTGTAATGTGATGCTGGGAGAGACTTCAACAAGCACACATTCAATATTTTATGTATCCATAGGTACAGAGAAACAAACTGGGATCTTCTACGATTACTGCGAGTTAGGGAGGGAAAGCAAAATTGTTCACCTTCAAAAAGATAATGAAAAATAGAATAATTTCTAGAAATCTATAAACATAGTACAAGGCTTTATACATATTAAAAATACCATGTATTAATTCCATTATGTACTGTAACCCAACAAACCATACAAACCACACTTACTTAGAATATAACTCTTTCAAAGTTGTAAGCTGTTTTGTCAAAGATTCAATTTCCTTGTCTTTGTCTTTGAGCTTATTTTTCATTCCTTCTATTTTACTTTGCCATTTCTTGCCTTCTTCCCATCTAATTATCTCTTCTTTAGAGCCCTACGGAGAAAAATAATGTACATTTAGTTACACAATTATTGTACTGAACTACTGGATCAATCTTCTATTTAAGAGTAATTAAGCAAGTAGACAAAAGTTTCCCATTAAGGAATAGAAATAAACTTCAATGTTAACTGCAACTGGTTTATAGAATAAAACACACAACTGCACTTCATCAAGAGTACCAACACCTGCTATCTGCAGTTTACATAGAACATTTTATTCATTGTTATTTGATACATGTATAGAAATGCTAGAGCAGCGTTTCCCAATTGGTGTTCTGCGAGAACAAAATTGGGGTTTTGCTGCGATTTGCCCATTGGGTGGCCCAAGCACTTAGGAACACTTGATTGGTGTCGCTGAACAGGGGCCCGGTCAAATCTCCACAGGCGTTTAAGACTGCGACAGGGCCCCTGTATAGTATTGGATGCTGGGAGAAAGTTACAGCCTGTCACTTTCTCCCAGGCTTAAAGAGAGCCGGCCAAATGGAGTGAGGGAGCTGCTGCAGACTCCACACACCAACAGCCAGCAGCACTCCAGGAAAGCCACCCTAGTGCAGAAAAAAGGTAAGAGGGTAGCTGTAAATATCAAAATTAACATGTGTGTGGTATATCTGAGAGTGTGTATGTATATGTGCCAGTATGTGCATCTGTGTGTCAAGGTGTATGTCAGTGTGAGTATCTGTGTGTCATTGTGTACCTGCCAGTGTATATGTGTGCCACTGTGTGTGTCTGTCAACGTATATATCTATGTGTCAGTGTGTGTATCAGAGTGTGTGTACGTGCAAGTGTGTGTATCTGTGTGTGTCAGTGTGTATATGACTGTGTGTATGTGTCAGTGTGTGTCTTTATGTGTTTGTTGATGTGTATGTATATCTGTTTAAGTATGTATGTGGCAGTATATGTGCAGACATCCCAGCAATTAAACACCAACACAACATGCAAATGCACTCCTGCAAACACAAAACATGACATACAAAGACACCTCTGAACTCCAACACCAAAATTATATGCAAACACTCAAACACCAATACTACATGCAAATATACATCCGCATTTAAAATTCACTTCATCCAAACACACCACTGCACGCAAATGCAACATTACATACAAACACACCCCTGTATTAAAATGCTGAAATGATATACAAACACCAACTCTACACAGAGAAGCACACCTGCTCCTAAGTACTACAATATGTTTACCATCTGTAGAAAATAGTATATATACCAAAAAATTAAATATGCCAAAAAAGAAAACATTGCGCACTGTTAATTAAAAGGGGGCAGGGTGGTTACAATGTCCAAGGGTTACAAGGGAAAACATATTTGGGAACCCCTGTGCTAGAGTGATATATTATCTAGTTAGATCCAGTCTTCCACCCAAAAAAGTAATACAAATATATTTTTGTTTTCCCTTATTTCTACCGGTGGTGGACGTCGTACCTCCTCTGACCGAGATCATCAATAATGATGCTTTCAGTCAATCCAATTCAACCACATAGTCAAGCATTCTGGGACAAGTGTGCATGCACTGCAATCGCCACATTGTGCCAATCAGAATCTCCTTATAAAGATGCAATCACTCCAGTCATCTCTATGGGGAGTGTTTGGAGTCTCCATGCATTCAGTGCTGAGCCAGCAGGGACAATCTCTTTTTCCTAGAACCACCACATTAAGCTGGTGTCTAGAGTGTCCCTTTATAATTGTAAAATATATATATATATATATATATATATATATATATATATATATATCTAAATGCAATGACTTGAAGTTGCTCAAACCAGTGATTAACCGGTGTACTATTTGGCCCACCATTGCTGCCATGATGTACTACTCTTTTTTTATGCCAACAGAACAGCATACATCTTCACATGTGTAATCAATTTAACATGCACAAAGGATAGTAATATGTTCTACTGCAGCTAAACCACTGTGATGGGGTCTACTTGCAAGTATACGTGATGTTGTCTATTGACAAACAATTCAATATGGACTTGTGACTGCTGTATCAAGTTCAAAGTTAATATAGCAATTCCAAGGAAGCCCAACTTGCAAAAGCTACAGCTACAATATAGTTTCTTTTTATCCCGAGAATTGAAAACCACTCACGGAGAGGAACCTGCTTTATATCCCACAAGCGGGGATTAAACCGCTGTACGCACTTCACTCCAGAGCTGGACATTAGCTCTGGTAAATGTGAGTTTTATACTATTATTTTTCACGTCTATATCTGAATTTTACGTACTACACCATTGGTTGTTCCTTGTTCCTTTTTATCTTTCATATTAAGTGATACCACTACACAAGTAGAAGACCTCAACAACCAAGGACACTTGTAAGGACATAATAGCTGGACTCATTATCTCCTTTTTTGTCTAAACCATTGGATTTTATTTTTGTGCGCAGCCTTTTTTATTGTATTTATTTATCTTGTTTTAAAGGGTCTGAGGGATTCCCTTTTTTTAAGGTTGCTGCCAAATAAGTTATCTAGCGCTGTCTTATTCTTTTTATTTATTATCATCTCCCAGAATTCCCTTTTAGGACAGCTGCTTTTTAACTCTCACGATATGTCTATCTTTGAATTCAGGAATAAATATACAATTGATGTCAATAATGTATTTAATACAGAGGTAATTAATTCTATACCAACAATTCCCCATCACTCTAACCAACAAGATCTATTTATGAAATTAGAAAAAGCTCTATCCACAGAAATCAAGCTCAAATGGGAAATTGCTACTTTTAAAAAATACATAGATGAGCAAATTACTCCCTGTGGATTAAGGCTCCTAAAATTACCCACCTCTGACCAAGACGACCTCGAGTTCATGGAGGAGTGGAATAATAAACTAGAATTATGTACTTTTGGTTTAATGGAAACTCTAATAGTTAAAAAAAGCAAAAAACTGTCTATTTTAGATATTGAAATAAATGACCTTAGAGAGAAACTTTTACCATTCACCGAAACTAAGGCTTACAAACAAAACTCTGTACTAATTCAGAACAATTGAAAAAGTTGAAGTCGATCAAAAACACCTAAAAATCAAAAAATATATCAGAGACAAAACCGACTACTCTAATAAGCAAGTGCGAACATACCATCTTAAAAAAAGGTATACTTCAGATAACTACCCCTCCAGATCTAACCACCAAAATCATATGTACAATTACTCTCACTCTCACAACAATGTATCATACCAACCACCCTCTAAATATCGTAATTATGCCACACGGAGACCCCATCACCAGTCCCCTTCCACAATAAGGCCTCAATACACGTCCTCTCACCAAAATCACGTCCCTTCCAAAGTATCCTATCAAAACAATAACAACACGTACCAACTACCCTCATATAAACAAAGGAAATTTCCCCACGAAAACCACAACCCTATACCCCAATCGCCCAGATACCAAAACACTTCTGGCTTCAATTTCTCACCAAAACCACAAAGATTTAGGTATACTAACAACCACAACGAATATTCTAATTACTCAAAATCACCTACTATTCCTAATCACACTAATAGATACCAGTTGTTATCAGTCGATTCTGACTTTGATGGTGAGGATCATTTTTTAGAGATACGCACTCACCAACCTGCACTAGCTCAGACACCATATCCATCACGTCCCCAAAAAAGAACTCTAAATTTAGAGGAAGACGAAGTGGAAGACGTGAACAAAAGAGAAAGACTGGAAAGATAATAACACCTTCCACTAATTCCTGTAACGGCATTTTTAATCTCTCTCAAAAAGTTTTATCAGCTGCACAACTGTCTGTTTTAAGTAAGGGTCTTAAATTTGCCCCCACTTCTTCTTTTAACTCATTTCAAGCTTTTCTTGATATAAATAAATTTACTAGGAAGGCTACACTGAAAAGATTTTTTATAAGCAAAAATGATGAAGAACATGCTCCACCTACGCTACCTTCATCTTCTGAAACAACAAATAGTCCTTTTCTAAATACGCATCTTAGAGAAAAATCTAAGTTTTATCCATCCCATTTCAAATCAGCCCCCTTGATTTTATTTGAAAAACTTGTTCTTAAAGATTTAGAAAAAATTAAATACAAAAAATACGACCCAAATAATCTCACAAACACTGAGAGACAAGCAATCAGAGAACTCCAAAAAGATCGAGATATTGTCATTAAATCAGCTGACAAAGGGGGTGGAGTAGTTATCCAATCAAGTGAAATGTACATAAATGAAGCTCATAGGCAATTAAAAGACGAAAATGTATACGAGCAACTTTTAATTGATCCCATTAAGAATATCCAAACTATTTTACTTACATTTTTAAACAAGGGTCTAGATTTAAAATTTTTAAACAAACATGAATTTAACTTTTTAAATAATAAATTTCCTATTACCCCTGTTATTTATTTTCTTCCTAAAATTCACAAAAACGAAGAACATCCCCCAGGTAGACCTATCGTCTCTGGGATAGGCTCACTTTTAAGCAACCTCTCACAATATATTGACATCCTACTCCAACCTTCGGTAAAACTTATGAAATCGTACTTAAAAGACTCCATGTCACTTTTAAAATTTTTAAATGATTTTACCTGGAATAATAATTTTATACTAGTCACTTGTGATGTTCAATCACTTTACACCATTATCCCCCATGATATTGGTTGCCAAGCTATAAAGGAAATTTTAACTCAAGAAGCTAGGATTCCTGGTATTCAAATCGATTTTATAATAGAAGGTATCAATATTATTTTAAAAAATAATTATTTCTGGTTTTTAGACTCTTTTTATCTGCAAAGGAGAGGTAATGCCATGGGGACCAGGTTTGCCCCCAGTTATGCCAATTTGTTCATGGCTGACTGGGAAAATGTAGCCATCTGGGGCAATCATACCTGGCGGGCAAACCTGGTCTCTTATTTTAGATACATAGACAACCTTTTTTTTTATCTGGGATGGACCAGAAAAACATCTTATTGATTTTATTAATCATTTAAACACCAACAATAGAGGCATTATCCTTACACATGAATTCAGCAAACAATCCATCAATTTTTTAGATCTTAATATTTTTATTAATAAAGGACAACTCCAGACAAAAACTTTCTTCAAAAAAGTATGTGTAAATACAGCGATAGACAGATCCAGTTGCCACTACAAGCCTTGGTTAGAGAGTGCTCCTAAGAGTCAGTTTTTACGCCTCCGTAGAAACTGTTCAGAACTCATAGATTTTAATGAACAAGCAGAGGTTTTAAAAAACAAATTTATGGAAAAAAAATACTCAGAATCAGATCTAAATACCACAATTAATACAGTGAAACAAAAGGAACGAAATGAACTTTTGATATACAAAAACAAAGAAAATAATGAAAATATATCACTTCCAGTTATTTTTAATAATAAAAGCAACGATGTTAAAAAAATAATAAGAAAACACTGGCACATACTAAAACACGATGAGGTACTCAATCCCATTATACTCGCTCACCCAAATATTGTTTTTAGAGGAGCACCCAATTTTAAATCAATTTTAACCACAAATTTTACAAAAAAATCTCCTCCAAAAAATCTATCCTTTTTCCCTCAGACTAAAGGTTTTTATAGATGCAAATTATGTATTGTGTGTAAAACTGTGGATCATGTTATTTCATCTAAAGTTACAAAATTCATGTCTAATCAAACCAAAGAAGTGTATGATATTTATGATTTTATATGCTGCAATACGAAAAATGTTATCTATCTGCTCGAATGCCCATGTGGCCTCCAATATGTGGGGATGACCACAAGGTGCCTAAAGATAAGACTGAGCGAACATTTCAGAAATATTAAAAATGGATACCTAAACCATACAGTATCCAAACATTTTATTATGCACAATAAAGACCCGCGCCTACTAAAATGTATCGGTATAAAAAAATGCTCTACCTCCTGGCGTGGAGGTGATATAAAAAAGTTACTTGGAAAAACAGAGATGGAATGGGTGTATAAACTTCAGACTCTTATACCCCATGGCCTCAATGCAGATTTTGATTTACATAATTTTTTATAAATATTTATGTAATTTTATGCCTGTACCTTTAAAGCAAGTGTCAGGGTTTCTTTGCTGTTTTAAACAGCAAATCTTTCTGTTTCAGTAATTGAGTTTGCAGCTGCAATTACTATGAGCTGCTTCTGCTTGTTGCCACGGTTACTCACCTGTGAGTAGTAATCAACCCTGCTGCTAATCAGTTCTGCCTATTTAAGCAGCTAAGCCCAGAACCTCCTTGCCCTTGCGTGGTTTCCTGTTTCCCAGAAGTCTCCTTGTTCCTGTGTTTCCTGTTTGATCCTGGTTCCTGACTCCGGCCTTGTTCCTGACTCCGCTGCTCTCCGTGCTCCTGATCCTGGCTTGTCTGACTACCCGCTCTGGTGACTGACCCCTGCTTGATTCCTGGACTTTGCTTTTGTTTATTATTTGTTATTTATTAATAAAGGTGTGTTTGCATCTACTTCTGTCTCTGTCTGGTTCCTGGTCCCTGACATTACGCAAGGGCCATGAATACAGATGGTACAGGCAAGACACCTATACCTAACCTGCTTACCCAGTGGGACCAGCAGAACCACCATTTGGACCAGTATGCCCATCTGGATCCAGTACCCGGCCAGCCTGCGATTGCGGCCGCCTCTGCCTCACTTCCTGTTCTAGCACCGGTTGTAACCTCCGAACCTGTAGCGGCTAGAGAAATGACTGGGTCTGTCCCGCTCCCTCAGCATTTTGGGGGCGACCCAGCACAGTGCAGAGAATTTATAAATCAGGTTAAAGGATACCTTGAAACCCTGCCCCAGGCATTTCCTACAGACAGTGACAAAGTTCACTTCATGATTTCTTTGCTGTCTGAAAAGGCCCTAGCTTGGGCAAAACCTCTCTGGGAGGCGGAGAAGCCTATTATTTCCAATTACCCTGAATTTGTTGCATCCTTCAATAGGGTTTTTGATATTCCAGCTCGCTCCACCCCTACTGCCGAACTACTCATGTCTAATTCTCAGGGCACAAAAACTATTGTCGAGTATGCCAGTGAATTCCGTACCATGGCAGCAGAGGGTGGCTGGAACAACGAGACTCTTGTGGCTGCCTTTGCACAAGGTCTCTCCGATGTGTTTAAAAATGAGATTGCAGCCAGAGAATTACCTAAAGATCTCGAGGAACTGATATCATTTGTCACCCTCATTGACATCAGACTCCGAGAGAGATCCTCATCCAAGGAGCGCCTGCGGAGGCCTCTTGTAAATTTGACACCGAGCTTTTCTTGCCCACCCTCACCTCCCTCACCTCCCTTGCCTCCTGGTCCTGAGTCCTCTGTCTGTGTGGAGCCAAGGCGGTTAGGCTTCTCACGCCTCTCGGCCGAGGAGAGAGCCTTTAGGAGGAGGGAGGGCCTGTGCCTATACTGCGGACACCACGGTCACATGTTAAAGTTTTGCCCGATCCGTCCGGCAAAGGGTCCGTACCCAAGATACTGTCAGGGGCAGATCTTGGGTGGTCTTTCTGCAGACCCAGAGATATGTGTGCACAAACCCTTGGTGCCTGTTATCCTCTCCTGGTCTGATTCATCCATTGAAACCCGGGCGTTACTTGATTCTGGTGCCGCAGGCTTGTTTATAGATTGTGCATTTGCAGCAAAGCACTCTATACCCTTACAGTCTCGCAACTCCCCACTAGCCTTCGAAGCCATCGATGGTAGACCAATACAGCCAACCCACGTGACCCAAGAAACCGTGCCCATATCTCTGGCTGTAGGGGCTCTACATCATGAGACGACCCAATTCCAGGTCATTTCCTCTCCATATTACCAGGTTGTTTTGGGATACCCTTGGTTACAGAAGCATAACCCCACAATTGATTGGCGCAAAGCTGAGATATTATCATGGTCCCAGCAATGCACATTGTCCTGTCTCCAGAAACCGGTCAAAGTTTTGGGCGCATGTTCTGTCTCTTCCTTACCCGCTGAGTACCAAGAATTCCAAGATGTATTTGACAAGGGTCAAGCCAGCGTTCTGCCACCACACCGTCCGTATGACTGTGGTATCGAACTCCAACCGGGTACCAATCCTCCCCGGGGCCGGATTTACCCACTGTCTGTAGCAGAAAATCGAGCCATGGAGGAGTATGTTACCGATGCACTGTCTAAGGGTTTTATTCGGAAGTCATCTTCTCCTGCCGGGGCCGGCTTTTTCTTTGTAAAGAAAAAAGATGGCGAGTTGAGACCCTGTATCGACTATAGGGGTCTCAATCGCATTACTATTAAGAATGCCTACCCCATTCCATTAATCACGGAATTATTTGACCGCCTCAAGGGAGCAACGGTCTTCACCAAACTTGATCTGAGAGGGGCATATAATCTCGTTCGGATAAAAGAGGACCACGAATGGAAAACCGCATTTAACACCAGGAGCGGCCATTACGAATACCTAGTAATGCCCTTTGGTCTTTGCAATGCTCCGGCGGTTTTCCAAGAATTTATAAATGACGTCCTGCGAGATATGCTGCAGCAATGTGTGGTGGTTTATCTTGATGATATTCTGATCCATTCCACATCTCTCGAGAACCATCACGCAGACGTTTCTCGTGTTCTACAGAGACTTAGAGAAAATAGTCTGTTCTGCAAATTGGAGAAATGTGAGTTTCACTGCAAACAGGTTACATTCTTGGGATATGTTATCTCAGATACTGGATTCTCTATGGATCCGGAGAAACTTTCGGCTGTACTTAAATGGCCTCGACCTACGGGTCTTCGCTCTATACAACGGTTTCTGGGCTTCGCCAATTATTATCGGAAGTTCATACGCAACTTTTCTTCCTTGGTTAAACCTCTCACGGACATGACCAGGAGAGATGCTGACCCACAGCATTGGTCACAGGAAGCCATTACTGCCTTTGAGTCTCTCAAAGTCGCCTTTGCTGCTGCCCCTATACTGGCACACCCTAACCCTGCCTTACCATTCATTCTTGAGGTCGATGCGTCTGAGACAGGAGTGGGCGCCCTCCTGTCTCAACGTCCTAACCCAGAGAGTTCCAGGCATCCGTGCGGGTATTTCTCGAGGAAATTGAGCCCGGCGGAATGCAACTACCAGATTGGTGATAGAGAACTTCTAGCCATAATTTTAGCTCTCAAAGAATGGAGGCACCTTCTTGAGGGTACTTCAGTGCCAATCCTCATACTCACAGACCACAAGAATCTAACATATCTTTCTGAAGCTAAGCGACTTTCCCCCCGGCAAGCTAGATGGGCTCTCTTCCTATCAAGATTCAATTATGTGGTTTCTTACTTGCCCGGTACAAAAAACATCCAGGCTGATGCCTTGTCTCGACAGTTCTCCCCTCCATCTAGAGAGGAGATAACCCCT